>NC_140961.1:99513460-99540960 GCF_056783735.1 Eptatretus burgeri
ATACAACAAAGCAAAGGATTTTTACAAGAGTGGAAAAAAGAAGAGAAGAAACCAATTCAATTTTCAAGTAATCGATAAAGCATTGATAACAGTTTATACACAAGGAACACCCCCAAAAAATACATTAGAGAGAGGAGAAGATGATAAGAAGAGAGAAGCAACACAGGCTCCACACGTACCGCCAAAGACTGAGCAACAGCCCCTTGCGTTTGCACGTGCGTGCCAAGCGAGAGAGAGGGAGAGAGGGAGAGAGGGAGAGAGGGAGAGAGGGAGAGAGGGAGAGAGGGAGAGAGGGAGAGAGGGAGAGAGGGAGAGAGGGAGAGAGGGAGAGAGGGAGAGAGGGAGAGAGGGAGAGAGGGAGGGAGAGAGAGAGAGAGAGAGAGAGAGAGAGAGAGAGAAAAAAAGATTGCGTTTGAAGTAAAACGGTGGTGCTGTATTGACTTGTAAATAAATATCTGTGATTATACCATGACTGTTTACAAGGAGAATCATAACTCTATGCAACAGATTCCTTTTGATTTACACAGCGGGAGGTGTTTTGAATTTCCATGTTTGTGGCATTCGTTCCTTGTCTGGCCTCCTCCTGCACCAAAGTTTCCAGATAGCACACACAGGTGGTGAACAAGAGGAGGTAATTAATGAATCTATTATTTATTTATTTATTTTTACTCAGTTGGCAAATCCTTCATTAGTATCGGCAGTGACCGAGAGCATCGAAATTGTTTATTTGAAGTTTTTTTTGTTGTTGTTGTTGAAAATCGCTCATTTGTACAGGTGGTCAACAAGAGGAGGTAAGTAATCTATATACATTTGGATTCCTCCCCTTTATTTGCTGATCGTTCATCATACCACGACGATCCCGCAAGTGAAATATTTCAGCAAATAGGAGTGATACTAAAAGAAACAAATTAATAATGCTCAATGAGACTCAAGAGCACAGGGCAGAAAGACTCACTGACCAAAGACAACAGACTCATGATGCAAGGCTACATGAAACAGATGAGCAGAGGGCAGGTAGATTTGCACAGCAGTGTAAGCTAAGAGACAGACAAACCATCGCCGCTAACAGATCAAAGGCAAAAATGGGTGCCATAAAAGTTGTTGCATACTTCTCGGAAAATGATTTCTCATTCAAAGTCCGACATCATGAACTTCCCAGCTGATATAAAATGCAGGCAATGCATGCACATACTGCAATGCTTGTCATTGGAAGGAAGAGCGACCAGGACTTTGTTGTGAAAAGGGAAACGTTCACTTGGACCCCTTGCCACTTGTCCCACCTGAAATGCAGCAGTTATATGAAACTGGAGGTTCTGCACTCCTTGACAATTTGAGGACAGACAACAATGCCCTTGGTCAGGCTTCTATAGGATGTGATGAACAGATCATGCATGGCTTTCGTGCCACTTTCAAAATTCAGGGAAAAGTGTATCGTAGGATTCGATCACTCAGGCCAGGAACAGATGAACAACCAAAATTTCCACAGCTACACTTCCATGACACAAATCATGAACCAGAACACAGACTCAGGTATAATCCTCATCTCAACTTGACTTTACTCACTACACTTCAGATCTGTTTGCACAGGATCAATCCTTAAATAGTCTCTTCAAAGACAGCACTTGATTTCACAGATGAACACACCGACATGAAAGTGCTTCTTGGTGCTCAAAAGAGATCATCAAATGAGCATGCCTATTTCAGTCGAAGTCAGCCATGAGTTTTGTCTTCGGTGGTGGCTTCTTTGATAATCGTTGTGCGTCCTCCGGCTGGAAAATAACTGTTTGTTCATTTTCAAGGTGAAGTGGAAGTTTTGAAACAGGAGGGTACTTGTCTAAAATGTTGAATTCATACAGTCGCTAGTATGCTTCAGAAGCACTTACATAGTGTGCATAAACATATCATTAAATTCCATCATTTGTGATGTCTCTCACATTGGCCAGTCATACCACGTCACAATCTGAGCCTGTACAGGTGTACTTGTACAGGTATTTGACGCAGCTGACACTGATGATAACCTCAACACTGAAATGAGCATTGTATTTCAAACTCAAGAATGGGTTGTATGGAACAATCCACCAGTTGTCAAGCCTGAAGTGTTGACCCCTGACTTTCACCTTGTTAGTGTGGCCATCATCCTCCGGTGATTTCCTCCTGTATTCTGGGTTTATTCCATTTGTCATTACTGTGTCCTTCCGAAATTCCTTTGGGAATCGCTTTTCACAGTTCTTACCGGCTTGGCCAGTGGACACCATGCATGGGCCGGTTGGGTTGACTGGACCACATGGGCCATGAAACATGTACCTTGTTACTATGTTTCACAGCTCAGGATTTGCTGCACTGTCTGGGATTTCTGCTGAAACTACCTTGTCAATGTCCGATGGTTGCCTTGGCTTGCTGTCATCAGATATGATGAGCAAGAGATGGGAATGGGGCAAGCCTCTCTTCTGGTCCTCCTTCATTGCTGTGTGGGCCACAACTTTGCCAAGAATGTGTTTTTTTTTTTGTCAAATCATCAAGGAGTGATTGCAATTTGATGTGGAAAACTCGGGACCAAGTATCTGGCCGATCACTGGTCTTTTCATTGTGAAAGAGAGATGCCTTGATTTCAGGCGAGTTCGGGTTACGGGTGAAAGTTATAAAATAGTCGGGCTTGCCATACTTCCTCACAATAGCCATTGCATCTTGAAAAGCCTCAGTGTACCATCTTGGGGAACCATGGATGGTGGGTGGAAGAATCACTTTTGTACCTGCATGCATTGCGTTATTTAAATCAACTGCATCCAACAATCCCTTGTACTTTTAAGTTCGGATTTCAGTCTGATGGTACTTTACCCCTTCTGAGCCGATGAGCTTTGACTTTAGCAAATGCATCAGTAGCATATTGCTGTGTGAGTCTGTAGGATTTCAAGAGAATATTAGACTCGGTAGTGCGTATCTGTAGGCAATGACTGACGATAGTATTCTGCAGGTGATACATGACCACGTGCATTGGCATGCCCAATTCTTTCTGTGTATACATTTGTTCCGTAAGGAAATAGCAAGACATAGTGCAATGAGTAATAGCTCCTGTGCTGTACATTTATCATTTGTATGTCACCTGTGTTTGTTTGTGGGATTACATCCAAGTCATTTGCTTGTTCACCTGGCATGATAACTGCAAGCTCATTTGCGGTGGGAAGGTTGTAACGTCTGGCATGCTCATCTGATGGTCTTTTTTGAGCAGTTAGAAGCACTTTCATGTCAGTGTGTTGATCTGCAAAATCAAGTGCTGCCTTTAAGGAGGCTATGCAAGGATTGACCCTGTGCAAACAGGTTTGAAGTGTCGGGAGTAAAGTCAAGTTGAGATGAGGATTATACCTGAGTCAGTTTTCTGCCTCATGATTTGTGTCATGAAAGTGCAGCTATGCAAATTTTGGTTGTTCACCTGTTCCAAGTGAACGTTTCCCTTTTCACAACAAAATCCTGGTCGTTCTTCCTTCCAACAATAGGCATTGCAGTATGTGCATGCATTGCCTGCATTATATCGGCTGGGAAGTTCATGATGTCGGACATTTTGTGAGAAATCATTTTCCGAGAAGTATGCAACATCTTTTATGGCACCCATTTTTGTTTTTGATCGGAAAGCGGCAATGGGTTGTCTGTCTCCCATTGAGCTTACACTGCTGTGCAATTCTACTTGACCTCTGCTCATTTGTTTCATGCAGCCTTGCATCATGAGTCAAATGTCTTGGGTCAGTCGGTCTTTCTGCTCTGTGCTCATCATATTCATGTCTCCTTGCATCAAATCCAATGTCTTTTGTCAGTGAGTCTTTGTGCTCTGTGTGTGTCATTTTCATGCAGCCTTGCATTATGAATCCGTTGCCTGTTGTCAGTGATTCTTTCTGCTCTGTGCTCTTGAGTCTCATTGAGCATTACTTCTTTGCGTCTTTTTGTGTCACTCCTATTTGCTGAAATATTTCGCTTGCGAGCTCGTTGTGGTATGATGAACGATCTGCAAATAAAGGCAAGGAAGCCAAATGTGTATAGATTAATTACCTCCTCTTGAACAATCTGAAAATAGAGAAAAAATAACAAATATAGCTTATAGAGTCATTATTTACCTTCTCTTGTTCACCGCAAAAATGAATGAGCGATTTGCAACAAAAAAAAAATCAAATAAATAGGATAGATTCTCCCGTTCACTGTCGATACTAATGAATGATTTGCAAATAGAGAAAAAAATGAACAAATAAAGAATATAGATTCCTTCATTACCTCCTCTTGTTCACCGCCAATGCTACCCAGAACTTCGATGCAGGCGAACCAGAACTTCGATATTCACATTCGCCATGCCTTCCCTCTATGTTTTCCCTTCAGTCTAAAACGACCACATCGACTGTTAAAAGGATCATCAAATATCGAAAGGTTGGAGCCTATACATGTCATGGGCCTTGTGAGGGCCACATTAAGTATAGGCCTCATGATTTAGTCCTTTGGCTTCAGGCCTCTGGGTAAGTGCAATTGGAATCTATCCAAATCATCTAACCATGATGTATTATATATGCCCATCGGCAGTGGACATGTTTTTGCTTCAAATAGTAACCCTAAATTAGCCATATATTAGCCAATCTGTGAAAAAATTTAAAAGAAGCTAGTTTCAACTGATTTTGGTGGGTATGGGTATGGACAACTTCCAAAAACAAGTAAGGGGGGATAGGGGTTGGGGAAACTTTTTTTATTAGAGGACAAAGGTCATTGACCCCTGCCTAAATCACTAAAAATTATATTTCAGCAACAAAACATGATATATTAGTATATATATGATCTTGGTGTCAAAATGCACAGAATTACAAAAGAAGATGACAAGGTAATTATTGACCCTTGGGACCAAATCCTGACCTCTGAAAAATGAGGTCAAAGGTCAAAAAGCTGTTTTCTCACTAAAATGTCATATTTATAACAGGAAAATTACCATATTATATAAAAATGAGCAAAAAAACAAACCGAAGAGGTTAATTTCAACTTACGTGGTGGATATGGGGGTTATTATTTATTTCAAGAGCAGAGGGGGAGGAGGAAATTACCTTTCTTCGGATCAAATGTCATTGACCCGAGACTAAACCACTATAAATTGCATGAATGAAGTCTTTGTTTTGTCTTCGTTTCAGGAGTGATTACTGAGAAAACCTCGCTAGCCTACATTTACCTTGACTACCCCAGTGCAGTGAGATGTCCCAAAAGTTCCCTGAGGCCTTTGGAACAATACTGTAAAATAACAAAATTACCAGGATGGATATATGTGAAATACGTAGTGAGGACTTTTCAGAAACAGGAAAGCTACAGATGTTGTACAGAAAGGGATATGAGAATCTAATAGAGCAGTGTAGACTTATCAACAACTCTTCATTATTGGAGCGATTGGAACAAAAAAAGACCCTTCTTTTCAATAGACTGATTTTCATGGCAGAGAGAGATGAAGGGATCAAACACATGTTCAAATTTGAGCTGACCCCGGTCCCAACATCTCTCTTCACAATGGATCGCATGATGAGAAAACCCAAAAAGCATGAATTTGGCAAGATGCTCAAGGAAACAGCTACAAAACTCGACATGGACATAAACAGCAAGATGCATGTTGTTGATGGAGGGTGGCTACTTCATCAGGTAAAGTGGTCCAGCGGTGCAACCATCAAGACTATAGTTGATACATATGTCAGATATGTTGACAACAAATTCAAGGATGCTACTGTCGTGTTTGATGGCTACAGGGAGGAATCATCAACGAAAGACCATGAACGTATGCGGCGGATGGCTGGGAAGAAGGTTTCTCCGGACATGAGGGTCACGCCGGAATTGACTATATCATGTGATAGAGAGGTTTTCCTGGCAAATGAGAAGAACAAAGGAGCCTTAATCATGATGATATCTGCAGAGATGGCAAGCCACAATATCACTGTATGCCAAGCAAAAGATGATGGTGACACGCTGATTGTTAATAGGTCTGCAATGGACTTGGTCGCAAGTGTTAAATCCCCAGTTGTTGTTGTCGCCCAGGACACTGATATTTTGATATTGCTCTGCTCTCATAGGCCAATCCACTGTACTAATTTGTATTTACAAGCAGATTTTGGTGGTCTTTACAACATCTCTAGCATACACATCGGAGACAAAGAAGAGTTCCTCTTCAAGTATGGCTGGTCTGGAAACGACACTGTTTCATGCATTCATGGATATACCAAATGTGCTCTCTGCAAATGCAGATTTCCTGCCAGTGTCATTACTGCATTCACAAGTCCCACTTCAACCGACTCCATAATTCCAACAGCTGGATTAAAAGCCATGCAGATCACATATGGCTGTGGGGATACTCCCCTAGAAAAGTTTCGCTGCATGAATTTCAAGAAGCAAGCAGCCAAGGGCAAAATCAATCCTGACCGCCTACCACCAACGGAAGATGCAACAGCTCAACATTCCCTTCATGTCCATCTTCAAGTTGTGGTATGGAAGCATCTTGACACCTCTATTCTTGATCCCAAAGGAAGAGGATGGGAGTTAGATTCCAACAGAAAACTCAGACCAAAAATGCTATCTGTTGGTATCGTTCCAGACAACCTTCTGAAAGTAATTTGTTGCAACTGCAAGGAAGGGGAGAGGCAATGTCAAACAATGAGATGCAGCTGCATGAAAGCTCGCATGTCGTGTGTATCTGCATGTGGAGTGTGCTGTGGGCATTGTGACAATGGAAAAGACAGCATAGATGCAGAAGAAGAAATTGGTAGCGATGAAGAGGAAACAGACTGAGTATTATTAATTTGTTGTTGCCGATAGATACTGTAAGTTCTAAGTTGTGAGTAGTATTCTGCAAATTGTTGATTATAAATTCACAACTACTTTACATACACAAACTATTTGGCATTAATGAACTTTACCCCCCCCCCCCCCGCTTATTTTGACCATTAACCTTGTATTTTGGTGGTGAAGAATCCATTTCATATTTAGTTTGTATCTTGGTATAATTCTGTTACTGTTACCAATATGATATTTGATATGATATTTTCGTGATAAGACGTCTATTTTTGACCTTTGACCTCATTTTCGGAGGTCAGGAATTGGTTCCATGGGTCAGTAATTATTCTATGTCATCTTCTTTCGTAATCCTGTGCATTTTGACACCAAGATCATCTATACACCATATTTTGTTGCCGAAATACAATTTTATATGATTTAGGCAGAGGTCAATGACCTTTGACCTCTAATAAAAAAAGTTTCCCCAACCCCTATCCCTCCTTACTTTTTTTTGGTAGTTGTCCATCCCCATACCTACCCAAATCAGTTGAAATTAGCTTCTTTTAAATTTTTTCACAGATGAACCTTAAGTTAGTGATACTAAAACCCTGGTTACCTCCAACACCGAAGGTGGATTGAGGTTATATTTTCACCCGTTTGTCTGTCTGTTTGTTTGTTTGCCTGTGAGCAGGATATCTCAAAAAATTGTGGACGGAATCATACAGAATTTGGTGGAAAGGCTGGTTGTGTGACAATTACGAAATGATTAGATTTTGGTGAAGATCTGGATCTGGATCCTAGAAATTTTAAACTCAATGTTCACCATTGAGAGGTCGGGCCAAAACGATACTTAACACGATATCTCAAAAAAGTTAGGACAGATTGGGATGAAACTTAGTGGACAGGTTGAGTGTGTGACAAGGAAGAATTGATTCCAATTTTGGTAAAGATTTGAATCCATATCTGGAACCGATAATTTCAAAGTGATTCTTCACCATTAAGTCATCAGACTAAAACCGATATAAAGCACGATATCTCAAAACATTGTGGATGGACACTGACAAAACTTGGTGGACAGGTTGGGCGTGTGAGAAGGATGAATCGATTCGATTTCTGTGAAGATCCGAATCCGGATCCAGATATGAGAGTTCAAAAAAAATTTAATCAGTGATTCTTCACCGTTGCATGATGGGGCCAAAAATGATATAAAGCATGATATTTCAAAAAGTTGTGCATGAGTTGTGACAAAACTCGGTGGATGAGTTGGTTAGGTGACAATAATACGTCGATTCGATTTTGGTTCAGGTCCTGATCCAGATCTGGCTTATCTCTGGTATGCAAAACATAAACTGTTCAGCCTGGCGGAGGTATATACACTCTACCGAGAGCTGTTATAGTTTTGAAAAATATGTATTTCCGGGAGCGATCGAGGCAGCCATCTGTTTCCGACTATTTTCTCTCAAACGATTTGACCAGGAACCAGAACACTCTTGTCATTATAAAGGTTTTTGTCCAAGGAATTCCTGGAATCTCGCAACATTGTGAATGATAATATGTCATTATTTACTCTTAATGATGTGTTTAAAGCAAGTCATCGAGGCAGGTGCCACCGTGCTTCGGTGGAACGTCTGCGCCGGTGAAGCGTCGTGCTAGGACTCCCTCATACCTGTCACCCAAATGGTGGATCGAGCCCGAGCGGTCACCATGCCGGGTGCGGGTAGGGGTGCTTTCTGTGCAAGCGATAATCGTCCGCAACCCAATCCGTCCTTTGATCCACGAGTAATAACTGAAGCTGTTTTTGATCAGGGCAAGTCAAATCATTCAGAGAACGAAGTGACTTAATGTGCATATTTAATAAGTAAACAGCCATGCTGCTGCTGTTTCGATCACAATTACTGCATTCTGTTTGGGTTGAGGAGCTGTGGTGGAGGGGTTGTGAGGGGGGGATTGAAGGCTTGGAGTGGGGATGGGATTGAAGGTTTGGAGTGGGGATGGGATTGAAGGTTTGGAGTGGGGATGGGATTGAAGGCTTAGAGTGGGGATGGGATTGAAGGCTTGAAGTAGAGATGGGATTGAAGGCTTAGAGTGGGGATGGGATTGAAGGCTTGGAGTGGGGAGGGGATTGAAGGCTTGGAGTGGGGATGGGATTGAAGGCTTGGAGTGGGGAGGAGATTGAAGGCTTAGAGTGGGGATGGGATTGAAGGCTTAGAGTGGGGATGGGATTGAAGGCTTGGGGTGGGGATGGGATTGAAGGCTTGGAGTGGGGATGGGATTGAAGGCTTGGAGTGGGGATGGGATTGAAGGCGTGGAGTGGGGACGGGATTGAAGGCTTGGAGTGGGGATGGGATTGAAGGCTTAGAGTGGGGATGGGATTGAAGGCTTGAAGTGGGGATGGGATTGAAGGCTTAAAGTGGGGATGGGATTGAAGGCTTGAAGTGGGGATGGGATTGAAGGCTTGAAGTGGGGATGGGATTGAAGGCTTAGAGTGGGGACGGGATTGAAGGCTTAGAGTGGGGATGGGATTGAAGGCTTGAAGTGGGGATGGGATTGAAGGCTTGGAGTGGGGATGGGATGGTTGAGGACTTGGAGTTTGTTTGGGGTGGGGGGGGGGGGATTTGAAGATATGGAATCACATTTTACATTGAACAGATGTTCCGCAGATCCTTGCAAGGCATATATAACAGTCTAATATATAATGGGCTTTTACTACAGTAATTTCCTGTTATAGTCCACTTAATTGCAGAGATGCTCAGGTATCCTTATAATTTCTATGAGGAACTAACAGGAATAATTAAATAATTAACCAAACATAACTTAATTTTTGGTTTCTGGGGACATGAATGCATAAATAGGTGTGAATGATGCAAATGATCAGTTTAAATAAGTAAACAAACATAAATGGATTGTTTCTCCTTGATTTAACAGAAGAATGTGGGTTTCTAGCATTGACTAGCTATCAGATATCAAAAAATTGGGCAAATTGTGGACATTTACTTGCCCAGGATGGTATCGGATGTAAATCGACTATATACTCATCAACAAGAAACTGTTCAGATAAGTTCACATCACAGAATAGTGTCAGCAAACATTCGCTTCAGTTTGCTTGCCAATAAAAAAAAATGCAATGACAAAAGAGTATGCCATGACTGAAGCAAGCTTGGAGATGAAAAACAAGATAAAAAGGCGAACACAAATGAAGTTAGAAACAGCTTTGAATCGTTTGGTGAAACAAATGTAAATGACCGTGCCAACTTGATTTACAG
Organism: Eptatretus burgeri; assembly: GCF_056783735.1. Lineage (NCBI taxonomy): Eukaryota > Metazoa > Chordata > Myxini > Myxiniformes > Myxinidae > Eptatretus > Eptatretus burgeri. The sequence continues at coordinate 99,523,492 of NC_140961.1, forward strand.
TAAAATAATAATTGCCCATAAAAACGCTGCAGGTAAATATTTCCCCAAAACAGATATGGCGGTCCCTGGCAATGCCAGATACCTTTGCTCGTATATAATAGGCTAATGCTTTCAACCAGCACAACAATGAAAGGCTTCCTTTTTTTCTTATTCTGTCATGGTATTTTCACCATGGGCTTCTGCTAGTGTACTTATAATAATAATAATAAGTGTGTGTATCTGTGTGTGTCTGTATGTGTGTGTGTGTGTGTGTGTGTGTGTGTGTGTGTGTGTGTGTGTGTGTGTGTGTGTGTGTACGTGTGTGTGTGTATGTGTGTGTGTGTGTGTGTGTGTGTGTGTGTGTGTGTGTGTGTGTGTGTGTCCCCTCCATAACTCCTAACCATGAAACCAAGCGGCCCAAGACTTTGCATGCATACTAAGGAAACTCCAAGGAAGTGCATGAATGAAAACTTGGTATTTGGGTAAAGTTAAAAACCCCTTTTGAAGATAATTAGCGGGGTGCTCATCATGAAAAAAAAGGCACACCATCGGTCAGCCCTCTTTCACCGAGCAGAGGTCTTAAGGCACCATTTTGTTTTCTACTGCTCAAAAATGCCTTCCCCTGGAACCACGATGTACCTCCAATGGACGAATTAAAAGTACATAATCAATATGTCTTCAGATTTGAGGATCAGAAATCTGTCTCTCCCCCCCCCACCACCATTCTCTCTCTGCCTGTCTGCCCCTCCTCACTCCCCCTCCTGATAAAGTGCAGCACTCTCCTAATCTCTCTTTTCCTTTTGCTCCCACTCCCCTCCTCACACCTTTCTCCCAGAGTGTATAGTGACAAGTGGTGAGGCATCTCTCTCCTGCTCTTCCTCGCTTTCCTACCTTCCTCACTCTTACCCCTTCCTCGTCCCCCCCTCTTCACTCCCTACGCCTTCTCTCCCCTCACCCACTCCTCTCCCCTCCCTCCTTGTCCCTCCACCCTCCCCTACTACTTTTCTCTCTTGCTTTCCATATCTCTCTCTCTCTCTCTCTCTCTCTCTCTCTCTCTCTCTCTCTCTCTCTCTCTCTCTCTCTCTCTCTCTCTCTCTCTCTCTCTCTCTCTCTCTCTCTCTCTCTCTCTCATTCCCACCTCCCTCCTTGCACTCCTCCCTCCTGGAGTGTATAATGAAGTTTGGTAAGATGTTGCATCCCCACCTTCACTCTCCCAACTTCCTCATCCCATACTCTCTCCCCCTCCATCCCCACTCCCTCCTCTCCCCCCACCCCCATCCCTCCTTGTTCCTCTCTCTCTCCATCCTCCCCTCTCTCCTTCCCCCTCTCTCCCTCCATATACACACACACACACACACACACACACACACACACACACACACACACACACACACACACACACACACACACACACACACACACACACACACACACACACACACACACTCCATGCTCTTCTAGCCGAAGAAGGCTGCATAAAGCAACAATGTAAAGTTACATAAGGTGGGACCTTAGCTGGTGAAAAGTTCCAGCTGAGTTCCTTAAAAGTTGGGAAACATTCAAAGTAGTCCATTGTGGGGGAAAAATTTATATTAATGTATTTTAAATTGCAACAAATGGAGTTTCAGAAATGTAACTTCTATGCTGCAAGTTGATTTGGCTGTCATTTCTGGCCAAAAGACTTTTGCCCTAAATGATAAGAAATGTGTTGTTCTGGAGCAGAGTGACCAAGCTGATAAATGAACCTTTGCTTAGAAAATGTACGAAGTGGCTTTTCGTCTAAAGGACACGTCTACAGTCTGGGTGAATATCCCCCAACCTTTCTCTCATGGAAGTATAAAATGCTTTGAAATCTAAAAGTTTGGGGTACGAGCACGTGAGGAAGTATAGTTTCTCAGTGGCTTGTACTCCTTGGAACTGACCAAGTACCAAGTTAGAATAAAACTCTCTGATGTAATGCAGAAGTGAATTGAATCGGGTTGGTCTAACTGTTAACTAAAGTAAGAATAAATGAAATAGAACCAAATAATATTGCACCAAATGGGGATTTTTAAGTTCATTGTACAAGGGTAAGAAGTGTATGGTGTATAATTAGGAAATAAATTGTTTCACAAGGAAGGACTTGTGTGGACATCAGTTTTATCAGTGTCGATAGGGTTTTTTTGTAGGATTTTATAATCAAATCGGACAAACGTTAAACTCTGTCTGAAGTCAAATAGGATTCCACAATCGGCCAGTTAGAATCCTTCAGGAGGACAACGATCACAACAAGGTGGGTTTAAAAAAATCCACGTCACCATACATAAGAGTCTTAATGCTACACACACCTTTACATGTTTTCATTAACAAGTTTGTTTTATATGTTTTCATTTTCATATGTTGATGCTATTGACATTGCACATGATACATGCTTGGGAGCCTCAGCAATGCATGTTACTGTATACGTATGTTGTCGCTGATGACTCCAAAATAAGCGATGAAACCGGTGCGACAGCTGAGTAGGTGTGTCGCATTGGGATTCTCATGTATGTAGTACTTGCGAATGTTTTCCAACTGCTGAGGAATATAGGTAGAGTTTGAAACAGCAAAGGGCTTACCTCATGTAGCTTCTCAGTACTCTATGAGCTCTGATCCTCAAATCTGAAGACAGATTTTGATTATATACTTCAATGAGAGTACCTCGTGGTTCCAAGGCAAGGCATTGTTGAGCAGGCTGAAACATAATTGCGGCTTAAGACCCCTGCGAGGTAAAAGCGGGCTGAAAGGTATGCTCGTCTTTTGATTTTTCATGACGAGTACCCCGTTAATTATCTTCAAAAGGGGTGTTTAAATTTATCCAAACACCAAGTTTTCATTCCTGCACTCCCTTGCTGTTCCCTTAGTATGCATGCAAAGTCTCAGGCTGCTAGGTTTCATTGGTTATGCAGTTATAGAGGGGAGACACACACACTTATTATATATAAGTGGAGCATGGTTTCCCATTCATGAGGGAAATAAATAAACAATCAAATATGCATGTGTCGATATTGCCTGTAAAACAGGCTAATTAGCCTTACCAACCACGAGGGACTATCGGAATAATAATGCGCATTTCTGAAGGACATAAATGTTTCTGAGGAGTATTTTGACAACATGCCCAGAAAATGCGTCAAAACAAAAGGTGTTGCAGCACGAATGCCTAATGCACAGTACGACGCCTGCGCACCCATTTCTGTCGAAGCATGCAATTCCAATTGTCGACCCACTCATCAAATTTTGTAGCAGGCAACCCTTTCCGTTTCCCAGAGATGAAGCGACTATACTGAAGACATTTTGATGGTGAACTGATGATTATTCAACATATATGACAGCAGTTCAGCAAAGGGTCAAGAAAGAGGACTACAAAAAATACTGTCAAGCTGCAATGTAGTTGCATCTTTTCAAGAGGAGTGTACTTTGAAGGAGACGGCTCTTAAAAATCAAAGGGAACCCAGTAAAACTCGATGAATTCACCCGTCATTTTTTTTTGTTGGTTTCCCTGAATAAATAAATATCGTCAAGAGAGTAAACAGGGGAAGATACGCAAAAGGGATAAAAAAAAGGACAGGTGGGGGGTGGGTTGACATCACCATAGGCCAGCACTGCAGAACAGCAGATAAAGATGGCAGTGTGCAATCCTCCTGTCTGTTTTCAAGACGTTTTGCACCAGCACTGATATTGATGTATACTGTACTATCCTCTTTACAGAGCATTGGTGCTTCCAAAACAGTTTCTTGGCAAGGGTTCTACTGGGTGGTTTGCCATTGTCTTCCCAGCATTGTTTGTCCATGTTTGTCCTTTTAAATGCTGAACATCAAGCAAAGAGATTTGAACCACCGAGCTCCCAGACTCAGAAAAGATGCTCAAACTATTACACCAAGTCTGGTGGCACTAATATAAGACATCCGTTTAGTAGAAGGGCACTCACGAGAGCGCAAACCTCCGCCACGTAATGCCTAATCCACGAGAACATATCGGGCCCAACACATTTTTGAAATATCATGCCATACAGGACTATATCGTTTTTAGCATGATCTCTCATTTGTAAAGAATCACTTAAAAAAAATAAATGTAGTCATCGGATCCAGTTCCGGATCTTCACCAACATCTAATGAGTTCGTCCTTGTCACACGCAGAACCTGTCCACACAATTACATCTGGATCCATCCTCAACTTTTTGAGATATCCTGCACCCAGACAAACAGACAGGCAGACAGAAAGGGTTGAAAACATAACCTCCTTCACCTTTGGTGGTGGAGGTAATTAGGAAATACAACAACCTTTAGGGAAAGTGTACAAGCCCACTTTTAAAGCATCATTTTTGGATGCGATTCTGCCTTCAAGCTTCATGAGTGAGACAACCCACAAGATACCAAAGATGACAATGCAAAAGAGAAAGGGTGCAAGGCAGCTAACTTTTGGATGTGGGTCTCTTCTGCTGTAAATATGTGCCACTAGTAGAGTCGTATTTATTACTCATCATTTTATATCAAGAATCAGATGAAGGGGAGAGAGAGAGAGAGAGAGAGAGAGAGAGAGAGAGAGAAAGAGAAAGAGAAAGAGAAAGAGAAAGAGAAAGAGAAAGAGAAAGAGAAAGAGAAAGATAAAGAGAAAGAGAAAGAGAAAGAGAAAGAGAAAGAGAAAGAGAAAGAGAAAGAGAAAGAGAAAGAGAAAGAGAAAGAGAAAGAGAAAGAATTTGAAATGGTGAGATTAAGGAAAAGGGATAATGCCACACAGGTTAAACAGATGGTCTGAGGATATCATTGCAGGGGTAGATTTTAAAGGTTATTCTCCACAAGGAGCAGCCCATTTGGGCAGGGTGAGCTGGCTGAATAAGTGCCAAGAGAAGGACACAAATCTTGGAGCAAAGAAACAGAACACAGCCAGGGTGCAGGGCATTATGTGCGCGCACAAATGGGATGAATAAAAAATGAGAGCACAAAACAAACAAGTGCAAAGAATAAACAAAAGACAAATAATGCACAGAAGCTGGCTGCAGAATAATAATATTTAATGCGAAATGACACGGCACAGCAACAAAGAACAATTAGGCACCTTGCAAGACCAGTGAATATGCAAAGTGCTTGCCATAAATTTGATTAACGCACCGCAATTTGGTATTACAACACCAAACGTGGTAAAATACAATGGCATTTTCATGGTGTAAAAGAAGTCGAAGATGTATTCACAACTGAACTGTGTGACAAATTGCAACAAGACCATACATAATGCACAATAGCTCATCATTGTGGCCTGGATTTGAACATAGATGTTATCAAATTAAATGCTGTGTCCAAAAATCTGAATCTCCATTCAGTTCCCCTCTTGTCGAGCCATGAACATCACCGCTCTTTTTGTTTATATCGGCTGATACTTAAATCTACATTAATATTTCGGCACGCCCCTTTCTTTGTTCCACCATCAGATTTTTGTTACTGCATGAAATGAAACGAGCTTTGACATATATAGTAATGATATTATTGTCTTACTTCAGAGGCCCCTCAAGATTTGTTTTGATGATTATGGTAGTTAAATCTTATTATTATCTATATTAATATTTCGGCATGCCCCTTTTTTTGTTCCACCATCAGATTTTTGTGACTGCATGAAATGAAACAAGCTTTGACATGTAGAGTAATCTGATGGTGGAAAATCTGATGGTGGAACAAAAAAAGGGGTGTGCCAAAATATTAATATAGATAATATTATTGTCTTCCTTAAGAGGCCCCTCAAAATTCGTTTTGATGATTATGGTAGTTAAACAGTTCATGTTCTCCATTTGCAAAATGGGAGGAATTATTGCACAAAAAAGAAATAAAAATGTTTCCCATTTTTTAGAGGACCACTAAGATTAGTTCGTAAAACCTTTTGTAGAGTATATTATTATTAATCACTATATGCCATAGTAAATTGCTCATGTTATTGAGCTGTCAATAAGCAATCAATCATAGACATATAATAAACTCACTTGAGTATTCATATCTCTATTCCAATGCGTAATATCAAGCGGTACGTTCATGATGACCTAATAAAACCGGTCTCGATGTCCGTCCGTCCAGATATCTGTTCACAATCAAACCGATCGTGATGCATTTTAAGGCTTTCCGAGAGCTTTGGAGAGATTACCTACACTCCCACACGGTGCTGTTTTTATTATTCCGACTGCATTTCATTAGAACATAGATCGTGGATGGATGCGCAGATCCCAGGATAACAACTATAGCCGTACAGAACAATTCATATTATCGATGGATAAAAATGATATTTAATTTATATTATAATAAATTGTTTATTTAAAATATCTTCAAATTTTGTGAGTTTTCAGTTTGGTGTGAAATATTAGGTCCTCGGGTCTCCGCATGGTGGCGTACAGGCTTAAGTCGTACTTTTGTTTACCACCGTAGAAAATCACAGAACTATCCGATCGACATGCTGTTAACAGTTTCAGAATCAGCTAAAATCTACAAGATATGAATATGTACACGAAACTGATCCGGCCTTTTGGATCACTTTAAAGTAGGGTGCCCTGTAATTTTAATGCGCTCTATGGATCCTCCGGAACTCACGAATGGTACACGTTGTGTAGTCACTAAACGATGTGGTAATGTCATCAAAGTGGAGCTACTGCGGGACAGTCGAAGGGGAAAACCTGAATGATAATCAATGGATAAAAATGATATAATATATTGTTTAAAATACATTCATGCTATCTGTCTTTTACCATATCTTGCCAGTGACGCCCGTCCAAGACAGGAACCTTTACTAGTATAACATATTTTTACTTTGGTATGTGCTCAAGTAAGTAAACAGGTATGGACATACACTTTGGCAGGTGTACATATTTTGGTATGTCTGTATACAGGGATTTGAGTCTCACATAGATAAGTTAATGGAATTCCAGATACATCAGTACAGCTGCTGGTAATGCAGCCAGCAATACATTTTCACTGGATGTAAGCAAGAGAAAGGAAAGACTTTTGGAGTGAGGAGGGGGTAGAGGAAGGGGGATTGATTGAGAGCAATTCTTTTGAGAAAAAGAAGGAAAGAAAGAAAGACTCAAACTTGTCACCTAAACTTTCAGCCCTCACTAACAGCCATGATCTTTCTTGGGCAAACCGCATATCTAAGTTGGCCTTTGTCGTCGACTGGGAATCCTCCATCATGCAAAGTCATTCCTTGACACATCTGAACTTTTATTTACTTACAAGGCCTTCTTCTGCAGCTTGATGGAGTACAGCACTGCTCTCTCCTCTGAGCTAGCACTCCTGCCTCGATCATTGCTCAGCTTGATGCCAATAAAATCAAGGCCTTCAATGTCATTGACATTTCCTGCAATGAAGCTGAGTCTCTGGGCCTATCACTTTCACATCACAGATAGGTCAATGGACTCTGTCTTCCACCACTTCCTATCTGTGCTTGCATGCTCTGATTTTTCCATGTCCCCCCCCCCCCCAGGTTTAAATAAGGCACACAGTCAGACAGGAACCCTTTCCTTTTTTTTTTTTTGCAAACAAAGTCGAGGCTTATTGAGGAGCTACAACATATAATGAATCAGACAGACGGAGGGACAAAATAGAGGGAGACTTTGACAAATAAGGTATATGAGGAAGAATGAGGGGGAGGGAAGGATTACGGAGTGGACAATGTGAATGCAGAAGCAAACTCTCAGGTTGGAAAAAGTGGGAATTTGGAAAGAGGTGGGCTTGGGGAGGGTTCATGGGGGAAGAAAAGATCATGGCTTTTGGACAGGGGTGATCTGAGATGGTGGTGCCTTTCAGAGCTGGAGGGAAGGATGAGCTTGAAGAGAATGTTAGTTCCACAGGTGGGGGGGGGGGGGAGAGGAATGAATGAGTGGAGGTGAGCAGTGATTCCTGGTTTTGGGAGTTTCAGCAGAAGGGTCAGGTCAGATTAGATCTGTGACTTGCAACCGGTACCATGTAAACCTGTACGAACCTGTTCCATGGTCGGGCTGTCGGCGACTAAACCGTCTCCTCCACCAAGTTTCTTGGTGAGGAGGGTGTATGATATGGACACCTAGCAGGATGAAAAACAAAACCTGTCAAAGGGCAGAGGAGCTCCGTGTGAGCCAAAGGCCATCCATATCGATTGCCAAACTGTGTCTGCGGACGTCCTGCAGTTGGGTGACTTTTTATTTGGAGGTTGCTAGCAGGATTTGCACTCCGGCCACCTTAAAAACCCTACATTCCAGAAAACGCACTAAAAGCAGAAAAAAATATCTGAAAACCCACTCCGGGGGAGTACCTCCTGTGCAGCTTCCCTTCGCAGGGCAGCTCACAGGATGATGGGATTGGGGCAAAGCCTTCGGGACCCCCAATCTTTGACGATGGGATGTAAGCCACGGGGTAACCTTCCCGAGTCAGATTGTGGTAGTGTGTGTCGGGGTGGTGTTGAGGTGTCGTCCACCAGACGGCGGTCTACTTGGTTTAACCTGAGGCAATCCCTTCAAGTGGGTGCCTGGAATGTCCTATCATGAAGAGAAGATGATCACCTGTCTCTGTTATCATCTGAGCTCAAGCCTTTGGATATCAGTATTGTAGCACTCTCTGAGGTAGGGAGACCGGATTGTGGTGAGATCATGGCGGGTACCTACTATTGGTCTGGTCACTCTGATGGTTACCATACCCAAGGAGTTGCGAAATCTGTGTCCAATAAGCTGACTCCAATGACCATCGATTAAACACCGGTCAACGAGCATATTATGAAACTAAGGATTCGTCACTCCTTGGGTGTCATTTCCCTGGTCTCTGGATATGCTCTGACTGAAGTGAGTGATCTCACCATGAAGGACGCATTCTATGCCACACTCGAGTCTGTGGTTGATCATTGCCCAAGGTGAGATACTCTTCTAGTCATTACATAGACTGGAACTGATACAGATGGTTACGAGATGTGTGTTGGTCCCCATGGGTCTGGAACTATGAACCAGAATAGCACTAAGTTCCTTGACTTTGCAAGAAGTCATGGACTTAGGGTGGCTGGTTAATGGTTTCAGCGCCCACAAGCTCATCGCTGGACTTAGTTTTCCAACGCTGGCGGTGTGGCAAAGGAGAGTGACCATGTGCTCATTGATGGTCGCTGGAGGATGATCCAGAATGGCAGGGTCCACCGGAGTTCTCAGTTCCTCAATGCTGAACACCAGCTTGTGCAGCAACTCTGAACTTGCAGATTAAATCCAGGAGAATGGTACCATCCCAGCCTCGGCTGGATGTTGGCAAGCTCAAGGATGAGAGGGGAGCTGAGGAGTTTGCGAACAGGCTGAGTGGAGATTGAGGAGGTCTAAGTGGTTTGGGGGAACCTGAAGAGTTGTGGGGTGCTTTCAAAACCACCGTCCTTGATGTTGCTGGTGGATGTCTTGGAGCTCAATGAAGGGAGAAGAAGAATTTTGTCTCTCAAGTGACACTGTATACCATTGACCAGAGTTGCAGGGCCAATCTTAATGGCAGAGGTGGGCCATTCAGGGAGCTGAGGCGTAAAACTGTATGTGCATTAAGGGTGGTCAAGGAGACCTCTGTGAGGGGGTCGAGCATCACCTGCAGTCAAGTGATTCTCGTCCTGCTTACAGGGGAACTCCAAGCCCATCCCTTGGTGTACTGCAGTGAGAGCAGAGGGTGGTGGGCTCTTAACAGAGGAGTCCGAAGTGAAGGCCCGCCGGGCTAGTTACTTTGAGCGGCTATATCAGGCTGATCCACCAGCTGTCGAGTTGGATGTCAGGGGAGTTACAATCCCTGTTGCTGACCCTCAAATCAACTGTGGTCCATCTTCATTTGTGGAAACACAGGCTGCGGTGAACCGGTTGAAATGGGGTAAAGCTCCAGGGATCTGTGGCATCCATGCTGAACTTCTTAAGGCTGGTGGAAATGATGCACTCGTGTCGTTGCATGCAGTTCTGTGCTCTGCCTGGAACACAGGAATCATCCCAACTGACTGGAAGAGGGGCCTTGTTGTCCATCTCTGGAAAGGGAAGGGTGATCGCCAGGACTGCAACAACTACCGAGGGTGACGCTTCTCTCAGTGCCGGGCAAGGTCTTTGCTCGGATAATTCCTTATAGGGTTCGCCACCATATTTTTCAGCACCAGCGTCCAGAGCAGTCAGGCTTGACACAAAATAGGTCAACGATTGACCGTATTCTTGCTCTTTGGGTCCCCACCAAATGCAGACGCGATTTTCGGCAGGGGCTGCTTGCAGTCGATGTTGATCTCTGAAAAGCGTTTGATTCAGTGAATCGGGATGCCCTCTGGAGGATTCTTGGTCTTCATGGAGTGCCACCAAAACTGATCAATCAGATGTCTGCACTATACTCTGGTACTGAGAGTGCTGTGAGATATGGTGGCACCATCTCTGACTTAATTCCAGTTATTACTGGGTTTTCTCAGGGGTGTGTACTGGCCCCGCACTTTTCAGTACTTGTATGGATTGGATTCTGGGGAGTATGTCAGAGAGATCAAGCTGCGGTGCATCGTTTGGGAATGTCAAGATCTGACCTTGATTTCGCAGATGATGCAGTCATCTTTGTGGAGACTCTAGATATCCTTTTGGGGGCCCTCGAGGTGCTGAATGAGGAGTCGGAGCCACTGGGATTAGGGGTTTCCTGGGTCAAAACTAAGATTCAGGCTTTAAGTGACATATTAGATGCTGCTTTCTTGTCTGTACCTGTTTGTGGCGAGGATGTTGAGGTCGTGGAGAGATTCAGTTACCTTAGCAGTGATATTCGTGTCTCTGCTGGCTGTGATCCAGAGTAAAACAGACATCTGTGTCAGGCCTGGGGAGTAATGGATTCATTGGACCATGGGGTATGGCACTGTCGGTACCTGTGCAGGAGGATGAAAGTCTGAGTCTTCAGGTTCTTGGAGCTTCCAGTCTTGCTCTACAGATGTGTGACTTGGACTTTGACGAGGGATCTGAGATGGACACTTTGGTACGAGGTCTCTTTGGAGAATCCTTGGCTATCACTGGTCGGACTTTGTGTCCAACGAGCAGTTGCTGAGAGAGATTGAAATGATATGAGATTTGTTACCTGTCTATCCATGAGTGTCAGCTGCGGCTGTATGGACATGTGGCTTGTTTTGCTGACGCTGATCTTGCTCACCAGATTCTCTCAGCGAGGGAGCCTCATGAGTGGAGGAGGCCAATGGGCCGGCCACGTGCCTCGTGGTTGCAGCAGGTTAATCGACATCTGATGGAGATGTGGATGGGCCAGACATCTGCCTGGGGGATGACCAGACGGAGGCCCCTGGAGTACCGGTGGAAAGTGGATGCAGTAACACACTGCTCCGGCACGTGCTCCCATACCTGACCTGACCCCTCTGTTGTTCTTCCCCCTCTGAGCCTTCGGCTATGAGTTTTTATGTTATTTTCTTCTGTTTAAGCATTCTCTTTACAAAGTGCACACACAAGCCTGAAAGCTCAAGACGCCAGCAGAGAACACACAGGTGTGTTAAAACTGCATTGTCAAAGCGAAATGGAGTTGTTAAAGAGGAAGTTTAACATCTCCACAGGAGGTGGGTGGAAAAGCTGTTGTGGACTTGTGGCTTTGACACAAGTGGGATTGACTCATGGAGCTAAGAAATGCTGTTAACACCAATTGTTCAGAGATGATAACACCCTATGGAGTTGGAGCCAACTCTTGAATGAGTCACTAACCAGCCAGAGGGAAGTCAGGCGGTGGCTGCTGAGTTTCACTACCTCTTGTCTAGGAGCTTGCCCTGAAAGGGGATTCAACTGCCCACCACTGAGAGATGCCATGCAGATCAGCTCCATTCATGAATCTTTGTCTGAACAGTCCACCTACTGTTTAACTGCTCAGAACTCCTGCACAGTTTTGCCTCCAGGTTTGAAAGTGAAATATTGACATTGTCTTGAAAATTCCCTTTGTATAAAATGCCATGTGAGTGAATAGGCCCGAAGTTAGGATAGTTAAGGAATCTGTTTGCATTCGCTTGGTTTGTTTCGAAGTCGTGTATGGTTTTGGAAAAAGTTAATGGGTTTTATTATCGATTAATTTGAATTCGTTATTGAGATTGTTCACTTCCCTCGTCAGAGGAGAGGGTATTGCATTTGGGTTCGTTTGTTTATCCGTCTATCTGTCTGTTTGTCCACACAGAACGTGAGTATGTGTATTATTTACAATAGACCCCTATATACTTTGAGACCCCTTGAGATGCTTAATACCCCAAAGCCCCCCAGACCCTTAACACCCTGTTACACCATTTAGAACCACTCAATCTTCCAGACCCTTTCGAATACCTGAGATATTCTAGACCTATTTGACTCCTTTCTACCCTTTAGACTCTTTCTTACCTTTCGGCCTTTCGACCTTCACACTTTTCAGACCTTTTAATACCCTCTCGACCCCGATGACCTCCAAACCCTTTTTTGACGTTTTAAGACCCCATAGACTCCTTCAGACAATTCCAACCCTTTAGATGTTAAATTACACCCTTTAGCCCCTTTCTACCTTTTAAATCGATTTAAAATTGGACCATTTCGACCCTTTTGAGTTTTTCAGACATTTGACCTTTACACATTTACAATTAGACAATTTAGACCTCTACTTTGCAAGCAATGACCTTTCATTGAGCACATCCTTTCATTTATTTGCCACATAAAATAAATCCCACAAAAGAAATCCTGGTGAGGGGCTGCGATCTCTGTTTGCTCTTTCTAGTTCTTATTGTTTTTGCCTCATGTAATCCTTCCTACGGACATTTGCTTGTTAATAAGAAAATACCTGGTCTTGGGGTTGGATTCCGCTGGTTCTGATTGCCTCGTTTGGTGGTTTAAGCTTGTTGTAGTGTAGTTTGGAAAGCTGGTTCAACCAGTCTCAGATTTCACTCATGACTAATGGTTGCTTGGCCAGATTATATAGATCACGAGTGTCTAACAACACTTACTCGGGTTAATTCTCTGGTCCCAACAAGTATTGTAATGTGGCAAAGAGGCCTGAGAACTTGTTCAGGGCTGTGGACTTAGCGGGCGGTAGCAGTTGTTTTGACACGACCCACAAGACTCGAACCGGGTAATTGGAACTGACCCACAGTAACATTTGGTGTCAGCTTGAGTGCGATTCAAGCCTGAGGTGCTCAATTGCACCTCAAAGGTAAATTGCAGAGCCAAAGAGGATTTTTTTAAAACCAAACCACCACCAATGTTGAGCCTGAACGAGCAGAACCAGGGTGGGAAAAGCTGGGTAGATTCCACCACAACCCAAATGGAGATACAGATGGAAAGACCAGCATCGGGCAGGGTGGAGTCCTCCTCACGACCTAATATCCCTGAACCCCAACAAACCTGGAAACGCCATGAAGCAGCAGGCAGGCATTACTGTCACAGCTGGGCATGAACCAGCAACTTGAGAACATGATGGCGATGTTACAAAACCATGGTGCCAATGTGATGGATATAAAGCTGCACAGGCTCAAGCAAGTGCTGATGGTGACAGGCTAGAAGCAAAAATTGATGCGGACCAAGCCAAAATGAAATCGGGCCCGAAGGAGCTGATGGCTGGAATTTAAATGGGCCACACAGAGGTGAAGCCTAAGCTGGTGGCCATCAATGGAGAGGTAATAAAGAAGACATGGGAGATAGGAAAGATCATGGAGACAGAAACAGAAGTTAAAACTGATGTCAACCCAATGCGGGAGATAGCGAAGTTAACGAACACAAAGACAGAGGAAAATAAAACAGAGATAAATGAATTTAAAACAAATTAGAGCAGGCCCCAGCATACATATACATACACACACACACACATATATATATATATATATATATATATATATATGTATATATATATATATATATAAATATATATATATATATATATATATATATATATATATATATATATATATATATATATATATATATATATATATATATATATATATATATATATACACGAGCCTGGTGTTGGCGCAGTGGTGAGGGCAGCGGCTTTGGATCCAAAAGGTCCTGAGTTCAAGCCCCGTTGGGCCACTGAATTGATACACCAGGAGGTTGACCCAGCCTGTCATCCTTCCGAGGTCGGCGAAATGAGTACCAGTATACTGGGCCGGTGTATATCCCGGTTAAAATAGGTGTACCATATCCCTGTGTCGTAAGAGGCGACCAGGGTTGCGTCAGGAAGGGCATCCGGCGTAAAACATGTGCCAAATCACTATGTGGATCATAGGGTTGATCCGCTGTGGCGACCCCTTACGGGAGCAGCCAAAAGAAGAAGAAGAAGAAGAAGAAGATACGTATATATATATATATATATATATATATATATATATATATATATATATATGTATATATATATATGTATATATATATATATATATTTATAGACATATACATACACACACACACACACACACACACACACACACACACACACATATATATATATATATATATATATATATATATATATATATGTACATATTTTCAAAGAAGAAGGTGGCGCTTCCAACCAAAAGTAAAAAACTAGAGCGACTCCGCTAATTCGAGTAATAAACAAGAGCAGACCCGGTCTCAGGCAACGTTTCACCAGCTTCACAGCCAGCTTCCCTCCATATACTGTATAGGTGTACCAGGACCCCAACATTCGCGGGAGATACGTTTCGGGAAAACCCAGGGAATGTTGAAACCGTGAATGTGTTGGCATTGTTTCAATGGGAAATGGGTGAATAGGTTCCAGGGATTTCCCGACCTATGAAAAAATCCACGAATGTCTGGGAAAGTCTCACGAAAATGCAGGAAAATTCTGTGGAAATAGATGAAAATCCGCGAATGTCGAGGAAAACCCCGTGAGTGGCAATAACATTGTCGGCTCATGAGGGTTCCTGGTTCACGAAAAAGGCCGTAAATGGCAACACCACCGAAGTGCTAATTACACTAATAACAAGCTGCTAATTACACGAATAGATATGCTGAACGTTACCATTCTTCAACTCACAGGACATGACATCTTTTCTATTTACAGGCAGATTATGCTGAGCGTTTTTAAAATGTCAACAGCTCAGATGGTGCTGTTTGTAGCAAGTTGGTGATTTACACTAAGATGCACTGAATATTTCCATTGTGTAATGTTCATATGTGGTGACCTGGTAATTGCTGGATTCATCAATAGATGCCGTCAGTGTTTTCATTCTGGAAGTAACTCATGGTGGGGTGGCGTCGTGAGGAAGGACATGTTACACTCATGAAAGATCCCGCAAAATGATGTTTATGCCACAAAGCTACAAGACAGTACCGTATGTTTAAAGTGCACATGGTGAGACGTCCCATGAAACTATGTTTATCCTGCGAAGCCATAATACACGTGCAGGAAGCAGGTCATGTTCGTGGCTCATGGAAGATGTTTTTTGCATACGTACAGTATTGTACAGTATGTACATCCAGCTGTTTTGTGCGTGGCTCGTGGAAGATATGTTTAAACTCTGTTATGCAAGTGGCTCTTGGAAAAAAAAAATTGCCATGAAAACCACGAATATGAGGGGCAATTTCCCACGGATGTAGGAGCATGTCACAAATTATCAACCTTGAATACCCGGAACCCACAAATGTTGGAACCGCATATGTCGGTGTCCCCGTATGCATACATGACATGGCCAAGAATATGAAGACACCTGCTCGTCCAACATCTCATTCCAAAATCATGGGTATTAATATGGCGTTGGTCCCATCTTTGCTGCTACAACAGCCTCCACTCTTCAAGGAAGGCTTTCCACTTGATGTTGGACTATTGCTGTGGGGATTTGCTTCCATTCAGCCACAAGGGCATGAGTGAGGTCGGGCACTGATCTTGGGCGATTAGGTCTGGCTCGCAGTCGGCTGTTGGCACTATGCATTTGGGCAGGCAGCGTTCTCCTGGCATCCGCCAAACCCAGATTCATCCGTTAGACTGCCAGATGGAGAAGCATGATTCATCAGTCCAGAGAACGCGTTTCCACTGCTCCAGTCCATAATGTCGGTGAGCTTTACACCACTCCAGCCGACGTTGGCATTGCACATGGTGAACTAAGGCTTGTGTGCAGCTTCGCGGCCATGGAAACCCATTTCATGAAGTTCTTGACGAACAGTGTTTGTGCTGACGTTGCTTCCAGAGGCAGTTTGAAATTTGGTAATGAGTGTTGCAACTCAAGAAAGATGATATTTCCGAGTGACGCCCTTCAGCACTCGGCGGTTCCATTCTGTGAGCTTGTGTGGCCTACCACTTCGAGGCTGAGCTGTTGTTGCTCCTAAACGTTTCCACATCACAATAAGAGCACTTACAATTGACTGGGGCAGCTCGAGCAAGGCAGAAATTTGATGAACTGATTTGTTGGAAAGGTGACATCCCATGATGGTGCCATGTTGAAAGTCATTGAGCTCTTCAGTTCGGCCCATTTTCCTGACAATATCTGTCAATTGAGATTGCATGGCTGTATGCTTGATTTTATGCACCTGTCAGCAATGGGTGTGGCTGAAATAGCCGAATCCACTTATCAGAAGGGGTATCCACATACTTTTGGCCATGTAGTGTATATACATACACACACTCACACATGTATATATATATATATATATATATATATATATATATATATATATATATATATATATATATATATATATATATATATATATACATACACACACTCACACATGTGTATATATATATATATATATATATATATATATATATATATATATATATATATATATATATATATATATATATATATATATATATATATATATATATATATATATATACACATGTATATATATATATATATATATATATATATATATATATATATATATATATATATATATATTGTTGCAGTTCTCGGAACCGCATGCATACAACAGATCGGTATCCCAAGACAGTTATTCCATTATTATACGCGTTGATAGTCCCTTTCCTTTTGTCTAGCGGGACAACTGGGGCGTGCGTTGCGATGATCTCATACCTAGGTGTGCTTACATCATTTTCTTCTTCATTTCATTTCGACTCTTCTTTTTGTCTGATTATTCCTGAGCTAAATCAGCCATGTGCGCCTTCGCTGTGAGGTGGGCCCTCATGGAGGCCAGTGCGTGCGGTGCCGCTGTGAGGAAACTGCAGTGCAGAGCCCTCGTTCCCGGGCGAGCCCTAAACCAAACGAGTGCAGCGAGTAAAATAGTGTGCTTCGCATTGTGGGATTATCGACTCGAGCTTCCGATGATCTGGGGAAGATTGCCGGTTGCATTAAAAAGGCATACGAACGAATACCTCTGAAGAGGATGCATGAATGGTATTTCACACAACACAGGAAACACAGCCAGCACGACGCCCACTTCGCACGAAACGCGTACGGAGGCCGATAAAGACTCCTCCACGCCATGTTGGGCGGGATACGAGTGTGCGGAGTGGAAGCGGCACGTTCTTTTCAACCAAATATTTGACACATAACGGTGTTCGCCCCACACACACGCTAGAGGAG
>NC_140961.1:99550960-99608460 GCF_056783735.1 Eptatretus burgeri
CTCGTAGCGGATGTAGAAGCGCAGGGTGCTCCATCTGACAGATGATAGGCCGCCCGTCGTCATCAGGTGTTGCAGTAAATTCCACGTTTCTCCACAACACCAGCACCCCATCCTCATTGCGCTCCTCCCAAGATTCACCTGCGGAGGCACAGCACTTCATATAATTCATCCGGTGTTTTATTGCCCGTCACCTCCGTTTGTTGGTGTGTTTTGTGTTCATTTTGCTCTGTCTTACTCTTCTTTTAATCGTTCGCGCGTCTTCGTCGTCAACCGATTTTGTCTTCCTATTTCTGTTTTCCTTCCAAGTGGTCGTGATGCACAGTTTATGGGTTTCCTTTTCATTTTTTTTCTCCTTGATGTCATTCAATTTTTTTTTTCATTCTCTCAATACATACATTTCAATGGTCTGGTAACCTGTCACCCTGCGTTATCCTAATCTCTATCTCTGCGAGGCGATTTCTGTGATTCTTAACACTTTTACAGAGTTTGCAAACAACACGATGCACTATTCTGGTGCTATCAAAGGTATTGGGACAGTGCGGAAATACGTATTCACGGCTACTCATTCACAACCGTGTGTTCAATATCTAATTGGTGTTTCGGTCTGTCCGCGGTACTGCAAGCACAGCTCGTTATTTATCGTGGAGACTTTTTCATAAATTTTGGTTGATATCTGGTCCAATGTTGTGCCGTTACATATTTTAAGGTTCTTCTGGCCTCGTTTGTTAATAATAGTGGCCTTCCTGTTTTATTTTCAACATTGGCAACACCTCGTTTGCGTTTCCCCGAAGGTAATTGCCCACAATTGATTTGGGCGGTCGCAATGTAATGCAAGCGTTGTGAACCTCTAATACTCAATAGCCATTCCATGTTTAAGGTCAGTCAGCAATGACATTGTGGAAACATACATATGCACGAGGTTCGTGCTGCTTGTACACACAAATTGTCACTGCAGGGATTTAGTGAGGCCCGATGGAGTATTCTGTCTGCACGCCCAATACTAATGAAGTTTTCCAGCAAGATCTGTCACTCATATGTGACATTCTTCATGACTGATATTCCTTCCAGAGACGATTTCATGCAGGTGTTCCAGGTGTCAAAGAAGAGAAGGCTCGTTATATTCAAGCTGTGAAAACCCAATTTAAAGTCGTCACCAGGTGTACACAGTTTTCTGGGTCTCACAAAATCACGTTTCATGTCTGAACTTGATTTCAGGAAATTTAATCCTCCTTTGGGGAAAGGGTGGGGGATGGGGTTGGAGGGGGGGGAGGGGAGGTCAGATTCAAGACAGTCTGAATACTTTAATAGGTTTGGCAAAAGATTGGCAAATGCATTTCAACAAAATTTAAATGCAAGGTGTTCGGGTTTGGTGAGAATAATGAAAATAGGGATTATTTAATTTAAGGGGCAGTCTTAAAGTATTTGACTCTGGAGAAGGATCTAGGGGTCGTAATCGATGCACGAGCAAGCAGATAGCATGGTGCTGGGCAGCCATAGACAAAGCTAATGGGGTTTTAAGTTGTATTTGTGGGGGGATAAATGACAGATTATTGAGGGAAAATGCCAGGAGCATAGAAAAGGCCCCTTTGTATGGTATGTGCCATGTGGGAAACTATAGAGAAGAAGGGGCATTCCATGGCTTGTGGGAAATGCCAGACGATAGAAAATAAGGCACATTCAAAAAAAATCTCGTGTGCATGCTGAACTACCCTTGCGTTCTTCGGAAGATCCAAGTAAGGCTCGAGAAAAGTTCATATGAAGGGGTGCCATCTTTTTTTTAAACAAATTAATCACACACATGCACATTATCTGATGTGTTCATTTTCAAGGAGCACAAAAAAACTGAATGTAATGATGGGTTTTAACCTATATATGTAGGGTGCCCCTTCATCTGAACTTTTCTAGAGCATTACTTGGTTCCTCCTTGTAGTTCCCCACAGATGGTGAACGTCTTCAGTGTGGGCCATGAGACCATGAGACAATCTATTGAGACCAATATTTATCATTGGTCTCAATACAACAAATCAAATTTGTATGGTGGACAAATGCTGATGGTGCAGCATGTGTGCCTTGCAGAAACGTTGGAGGGGGGGGGCAAAGCACAGAAGGAGTAGAGGGTGCAAGACCAGAAAGGAGGTGGTAGAAGACAGAGAGAACATTGACTTGTCTGCAATGGCAAAGTGTTAGGACAATAGACTCCGCTTTATTGTGGGAGGTTCCAATCGTGAAGGCAGGGGAGCCAGTCCAAAGGGGAGAGCAGAACTCCATCAAGCTGTGCATGAAGGCCTTGTAGGTGGATAGGAGTTCAGGTGTGCCAAGGAAGGCTTTGCCCAATGGAGTATGCCCAGTCGGTGGTTGGCTTTGTGGGCCAACTTTCAAATGTGGTTTGCCCATGAAAGATCATGGCTGATCTTGAGAACCAGGGATTGAATGACTGAACTTCCTCAAGAGGATTATTCAGTTAGTCGATAGAAGGGTTTGGCAGATGGTTCTTTCGGAGAGAGATATTGATAGTTTGTAATTTGTCAATTTACTGTCAGGTCAGGTTGAATCTGTGACCTGCTACAGGTACCATGTAAACCTGTACTAACCTGTTCCATGGTCGGGTTGTCGGCGACTAAACCGTCTCCCCCACCATGTTTTCTGGTGAGGAGGGTGTTTGGATATGGACACCCAGCAGGATTAAAAACAAAACCTGTCAAAGGGCGGAGGAGCTCCTTGTGAGCTAACGGCCATCCATATCTAGTGCCCAACTGTGTCTGCGGACGTCCTCCTGCAGTTGGGTCACTTCTTATTAGGAGGTTGGTGGCAGGATTTGCACTCCGGCCACCATAAAACCCTTCATTCCGCAAAACGCAAAAACGCAAAAAAATCTGAAAACTCACTCCGTGGGAGTACCTCCTGTGCAGCTTCTCTTCGTAGGGCAGCTCACCGGATGACAGGATTGGGGCAAAGCCTTCGGGACCCCCAATCTTTGATGATAGGAGGGAAACCACGGGGTAACATCCCTGGGTCAGATTGCAGGAGAGTGTGTCGGAGTGGTGCTGAGGTGTCGTCCACCAGACGGCGGTCTCCTTGGGTTAACATGAGGCGGTCCCTTCAGGTGGGTGCCTGGAATGTCCTATCCCTAAGAGAGGATGATCACCTGTCTCTGTTATCATCTGAGCTCAAGCGTTTGGACATCGGGATTGCAGCTCTCTCTGAGGTTCGGAGACCGGATTGCGGCGAGATAATGGTGGGTGGTTACACCTACTATTGGTCTGGTCGCTCTGATGGTTACCATACCCAAGGAGTTGCTGTAGCTGTGTCCAATAAGCTGACCCCAATGATAATTGAGGTAACACCGGTCAACGAGCGTATTATGAGATTAAGGATTCGTCACTCCTTAGGTGTCATTTCCCTGGTCTCTGTTTATGCTCTGACTGAGGCGAGTGATCTCACCGTGAAGGATGCATTCTACACCACACTCGAGTCTGTGGTTGATCAGTACCCCAGACGAGATACACTTCGAGTGGAACTGATACACTTCTAGTGGAACTAGTCGACTGGAACTGATAGGGACGGTTATGAGGTGTGTGTTGGTCCCCATGGGTCAGGAACTATGAACCAGAATAGCACTAAGTTCCTTGACTTTGCAAGAAGTCATGGACTTAGGGTGGCTGGTTCATGGTTTCAGCGCCCACAAGCTCATCGCTGGACTTGGTATTCCAATGTTGGTGGTGTGGCAAAGGAGATTGACCATGTCCTCATTGACGGTCGTTGGAGGATGATCCAGAACTGCAGGGTCTACCGGAGTGCTCAGTTCCTCAATACTGACCACAGGCTTGTTGTAGCAACTCTAAAGCTGCACCTTAAATCCTGGAGAATGGTACCATCCCAGCCTAGGCTGGATGTTGCCAAGCTCAGGGATGAGAGAGTAGCTGAGGAGTTTGCGAACAGGCTGAGTGGACACTTGGGGGGTCTGGGTGCTTTGGGGGGTCCTGAAGAGTTGTGGAGCGCCTTCAAGACCACGGTCCTTGATGTTGCCGGTGGATGCCTTGGAGCTCACCGCAGGGGAAAGAAGAAGTTTGTCTCTCAAGGGACACTGGATACCATTGACCAGAGTCGCAGGGCCAGGCTGAATGGCAGAGCTGAGCTGTTCAGGGAGCTGAGGCGTAAAACTGTACGTGCACTGAGGGTGGACAAGGAGGCCTATGTGCGAGGAATCTGTGAGGGGGTAGAGCATCACCTGTGGACAGGTGATTCTCGTCCCGCTTACAGGGGAATTTGCGCATTACGTTCATCCAAGCCCATCCCTCGGAGCACTGCAGTTCGAGCAGAGAGTGGTAGGCTCTTGACAGAGGAGTCTGAAGTGAAGGCCCGCTGGGCCGGTTACTTTGAGCGGTTGTACCAGGCTGATCACCCAGCTGTCGAGTTGGACGTCAAGGGTGTTACAATCCCTGTTGCTGACCCTCGAATCAACTGTGGTCCTCCTTCGCTTGTGGAAACACGGGCTGCGGTGAACCAGTTGAAACGGGGCAAAGTTCCAGGGATCTGTGGCATCCATGCCGAACTTCTCAAGGCTGGTGGAAATGCTGCACTCGTGTCGTTGCATGCAGTTTTGTGCTCTGCCTGGAACACAGGCATCATCCCAACTGACTGGAAGAGGGGCCTTGTTGTCCCTCTCTGGAAAGGGAAGGGTGATCGCCAAGACTGCAACAACTACCGAGGAGTGACGCTGCTCTCAGTGCCGGGCAAGGTCTTTGCTCGGATAATTCTCGATAGGGTTCGCCACCATCTGCTTGAGCACCAGCGTCCAGAGCATTCAGGCTTTACACCAAAGAGCTCAACGATTGACCATATCCTTGCACTTCGTGTCCTCACCGAACGCAGACGAGAGTTTCAGCAGGGGCTGCTTGCAGCCTATGTTGATCTCTGTAAAGCGTTCGATTCAGTGAATCGGGATGTCCTCTGGAGGATTCTTGGTCTTCGTGGGGTGCCACCAAAACTGATCGATCTGATATCTGAACTCTACTCTGGTACTGAGAGTGCTGTGAAGTGTGGTGGTACCATCTCTGACTTATTTCCAGTTGTTACTGGAGTTCGTCAGGGGTGTGTACTGGCCCCCACACTTTTCAGCACTTGTATGGACTGGATTTTAGGGAGGATGTCGGAGAGATCAAGTTGCGGTGCATCGTTTGGGAATGTCAAGATCTCGGACCTTGATTTTGCAGATGATGCAGTCATCTTTGCGGAGACTTTAGACATCCTTTTGGGGGCCCTCGAGGTGCTGAATGAGGAGTCGGAGCCGTTGGGATTACGGGTTTCTTGGGTCAAAACTAAGATCCAGGCTTTCGGTGACATCTTGGATGCTGCTGTCCTGTCTGTGTCTGTTTGTGGTGAGGATGTTGAGGTCGTGGAGAGATTCACCTACCTTGGCAGTGATATTCATGTCTCTGCTGGTTGTGAGTCAGAGGTCAATAGACGTCTGGGTCGGGCCTGGGGAGTCATGGATTCACTGGATCATGGGGTGTGGCGCTGCCGGTGCGATCCATCTTGCTCTATGGGTGCGAGACTTGGACTCTGACCAAGGATCTGAGACGGAGACTTAATTCCTTTGGTACCAGGTCTCTTCGGAGAATCCTTGGCTATCGCTGGTCGGATTTTGTGTCCAACGAGCAGTTGCTGAGAGAGACTCAGATGAGATTTGTTACCTGCATAGTCCGTGAGCGTCAGTTGCGGCTGTATGGACATGTGGCTCGTTTTCCTGACGCTGATCCTGCTCACCAGATTCTCTCAGCGAGGGAGTCTCATGAGTGGAGGAGGCCAGTGGGCTGACCACGTGCCTCATGGTTGCAACAGGTTGATCATCATCTCAAGGATATGGGGATGGGCCTGGCATCTGCCTGGGGGATGGCCAGACGGAGGCCCCTGGAGTACCGGCGGAAAGTGGACGCAGTGACGCGCTGTTCTGGCACATGCTCCCATACCCCTGACCTGAATTTGTCATGATTGAAAGACATATTCCAAGTGTTTGACCAGCTTGTGATTTTTTTTCAAGGTCCAAAGAGGAAAGAGGCTGCAGCTTGCCTGTCTGAATGATGAGGGAGGTTGGAGTCATCAGCAAATAGATAAAGAGTATTTTCCAGAGAGATCATTTATGAAGATCCGGAATAGGACTGGGCCCAGAACATTGCCTTGGGGCACTCCAGCCTTGACGGGAAGAGGAGATGAAAGGATTCCGTTGAGATCCACGTGTTAGCTACAAGAGTGGAGGAAGTCAGTAAGCCATGTGTAGAGTTCCCCTTGGATGACATAGGCAGAGAATTTTGAGGGCAAGGCAGGATGCCAGACTGTATCAAAAGCACGATATATGTCCAGAGTGATGGCCCTGATCTCATGTTTGACATTGAGGGCTTCCATACATTGATTGGTCAGCTGAAGCAGAATGTCCAAAGTGAATCGAGTGACCTTGTCTGAAACCAAATTGGTAATCTGAGATGAGCTTGTTGGAGAAAAAGGATTTCATAACAAATGCAATAATGGATTCCATGACCTTGCTAATGATTGGAAGTAAGCTCATAGGTCTGTAGTTAGGGGGATTCGTTTTTGCACCTTTTTATGCAATGCAGCGATGGTGCGGATTTCCAAAGCAGACGGAAGATGACTGAGCACAAATGATGGGGTGAAAGGGGCAGAGAGAGGATGTGCAAGAGCAGTCGGCGGTTTTTTAGGACATGAGCTGATGCCGTTCAGTCCAGCAGCAGAGTCAGAGTTCTGAGAGTTGAAAGAACCTTCTCCTCTTCTCAGGTGCAAAAGACAGAGTCCAGGAGCACTTGGGTATGACAGGGAAGGATGGGTACAGAGTGAAGTTGTTGCAGACACAGTATTTGGAAACAAACACAGAATTGAGGCATTCGGTCTCCTTCTGAGCTGAGTCGGCTGTGTGGCCACTTGAAGAGAGGGAAGCGAAGGAAGGAGAGCATACTCCAGAGACAGACTTAACTGGTTTTTGAGGAGGGAAAGAAATTTGAAAATTCGTTATTGAGGTTAGACAGTTGTTTTTTTCTGGCTCTCTTGAAAGTGGACACACAGTTGTTGTGGACTTTTTGGAATGCACTGAGATTGCTTTCGGTCGGATTAGTCTTCCAGAAAGATAAGGCAAGTTGTTTCAGAGCAACTGCCTCACCACAAGATTCCGAGTACAACGAGGGATAGAGGGATCCCATCCCGAGGCTTCTTGTTTTTCTTTTCGTTCTCTCCTGCTTTCTTTCTTTCTTTCACTGTTCTTTTGCATTACTACATTGCAGTATTGTTCTTGATCCCCTGCTGCTTCCTAAGCAAAACAAAACAATACTCTATTTGCTCCTCTGTAATAACAGAGTACATATCTACGATAAGAATTGCAAAAAAAAAAACTTTCTCGAGATCTTGCATTCTGCCACACCACTTGGGGGCCATTCGTTCCACCAATCCAAGAGAATGCAGGCTTCATCAGTCTGTGCAAGAGTGGCCCAACAACATGTGCAGACGTGCACACAAACATCTATTACTGCATTTCCCCAAATCTTCGTCCACTTCACCTCGAGGGAACTCAGCTCGGATGGCAGCTCGGCCACACGCACTATCAAGTATAATGCACTTTGATTGCGTCCTAAACACAAACAACCATTCCCAAAGCTGTGTATCCTCTTGGCCTAAGGCAGCAGTCAGGCTCTTACTTTGGAAGCTAATTCTCAGTGTTAATCTCAAGCTTGTACTGAAACCATATTTATATTGCACGCAAAAAAAAACCAATTAAACTTGCATTCCAGAAATGAAGCCACCATTTTGCAGAGGTAAATAAAGGGTTTTGATAATTAATGCACATCATGGCACGAACATTTCCTTCGGAGGATTACTTTGAGATGGGCTGAAAATATCATTTAATTAAGCACTCCATTTTTGTTTCGTGGAGAGATTGCAGAGAAAGACTTTAATCAGAATTATTGGCGAGGAGTAATCTTAAGAGTGCAAGCGGCTTGGTGCTTCCTTCCTTCCCGCATTCTGCCATCAGGTAATAAAGATAAATGTACCTTGGAAATTGCCAGCACGGGCTGCAATCAAAATGGCTTTGCATGTATCTGCTGGCAGCCCTCAGCAATTCACTCAAGCTGCCCTGATTCACAGGTCATTTGAAGTAATAAACGTCAATTTATACATTCCAAAGGAAAAATTGCTTCAAAGCTTTTCATAACACTTGGTTGCGGCTTTTTGTTTTATTTTTGAATGGTATGTTTATTGTATCTTCTTCTTCCCTGAGGCCTCCCTCCACACCTGTGTGGCTTCGTGGGTCATACTCAAGGGTTCACCTAAGCTGCACATTTGTTGTGCTGCAGAGCAACTATCTGGCCAGTTGAAAGAGCTCACTGTTAATTGCCTTTCACATTCCCATGGTAATGGCACATAGCGTTTACCTGGAAGAGTATTTAATCGACCACCGACTTGCTGTGGACAGCAAAGAATGCTCTTCAAGCTCGAGCAGTCATTACTAGTTCTTAACCATCAAAACAACCACCATACTTACCAGAGACTTCCTGACCTCCCCGAAGCCAGCGAAGAATGGGTTGAGGTCGTCCCCCGGCAGCATGGCAATCCAGCCGAAGCAATTCTTTTTCTCGTACTACTTTGGGAGCTCCGGATACCACGGGAGGCTGAGGAGGCACTTCATTCGGCAGCCATTATTTATTACACACACTTAAGAGTGATCGTAACAAACTAGAATTGGTGAACATTTCCAGACTTCTCAGTTCACCAGCCAAACACCATGAAATGTTCGTACACGAGTTGTATGGCTGCCTATTGAATGTAAATACAATCCAAACGTCTTCACATCTCATTTCAATTCAAATAAGCTGAACACACATATATTAAAATGATCAACATTAAATTTAGGAGGAAATGCACATCTTAATAATCAGTGTAAAATATTTAATAATTGATCTTATGCACAACACCATCATAATAATACAATCAAAAAGTGAGGAGCCATCGAACATATTACATATTCAACTAGAAGGGCACCCGGTAGAGAGCATACCTCCGCCACGCAATGCCTGATCCACGAGAACATATCAGGCCCAATACGTTTTTGAAATACCATGATATATATTAGTTTAGCCCTATCTCTCAATGGTGAAGAATCACTTTAAAAACTATTGGATCTTCACCAAAATTGAAACAATTCTTCCTTGTCACACACCCAACCTGTCCACCGAATTTAATCCGGATCCGTCTACGACTTTCTGAGATATCCTGCACACAGACAGACAGACAGACAAACAAACAAACAGAGAGGGGTGAAAACATAACCTCCTTCACCTTCGGTGGCAAAGGTAAAAATTGGTGAAATTTACTTTTAAAATTGGCAAATAAAACGGAGTTCTGCAGCTGCCACATTATTTTTTTTTATTCATTTAATGTTATTTATTATAAAAGTTGAAAATGAACCATTCATGGACAACTTTTCACATCCAATACAGTTGTTATAGATTGTATTTTTGCTATAAAACAAGTAACCAATCACTGACAAATATATAACACAAGAGAGTGATATTCACTTGAGAAATTTCAGTGCCAAGTGCTTGCTTATCATGCCAGTCAAAGGATCAGTTCAAGTGAGACGAGAGTAGGTTTAACCATGTTTTAAGTCTCTTCTGAGGAAAACAAAATATTTACAGTTTAATCAAAGTTCAACTTGCAAGCTGATGATTTTAACAAAATTTAAGCAAGCATTCTCGACCATAAAGTCTTACAAAGCAATTTGAGGTCTTTATGAGACAAAGGTCTTTGACAAAGCTTTCTTTGACAGAAAAATAACGCATTTCATAAACATAGTTCATAAAGCTTGTACCCATGTCGTTGATCAAAATATGAGGTCATTGCCAATGTTCAGCCACACATGTTCATTATTTATGGAGGGCAACAGCAAGGTGCACTGAAATAAGCGATGAGGAATCCAGCACAAGCTCGGTAGTCAGCACGTACCAGTTGGCCTTTTTGTTGAAATTATATTTCAGAAAAAATCGACCTTTGAATTTTCTGGAATGTTCAAAAAGCAATCAATCAATTACATATTCTTGAGAAGACATTGGGTCTGCCGAAGCAGTCCCTGGGCAAAGGTTATGCGGTGTGGTTTGCAATTTACTTATCAGCAGTAAGTCGGGGAGTGAATTTAGAATTTGCTCAGCATGCTGGCGACAGCTTCTAAAATCTTCACAAAGGACACTGTTGGATCTTTAACCAACTACCAATGATCAATGCTTTATGCACTGTCACTATCCATCGTCTGCTGTCATTGATACAAAGTATTCACTATTATGGTCATATTTTATTGAACAATTCATGGAGAGAGGAGAGAGGAGAGAGAGGAGAGAGGAGAGAGGAGAGAGGAGAGAGGAGAGAGGAGAGAGGGGAGAGGGGAGAGAGGAGAGAGGAGAGAGGAGAGAGGGGAGAGGGGAGAGGAGAGAGGAGAGAGGGGAGAGGGGAGAGAGAGAGAGGGAGAGAGGGAGAGGGGAGAGGGGAGAGGGGAGAGGGGAGAGGGGAGAGGGGAGAGGGGAGAGGGAGAGAGGAGAGAGGAGAGAGGAGAGAGGAGAGAGGAGAGAGGAGAGAGGAGAGAGGAGAGAGGAGAGAGGAGAGAGGAGAGAGGAGAGAGATCTGCTTTTTGAAACCACAGTCATGAATGGCACTCTGAAACATTGGCCTTGTGTACAGGCATGTTATTGTGAAGAAGGAGCACAATATTTGTCAAAATCCCTAACTACTTGTCCTTGACGGTTTGCCATAACGTTTGCATCAGGTTTGTGTAATACTCTCATGTGATTTTAGTTTTGTGAGATGTCTAGTCAATCTTGAGGATTCAATGAGCAGCTCAGAGAATTGAGGAAATAATCTTGGCGACAGAGGGTTGGGTGCAAAATTTATTGAGTTGTAGTGATCCCTTGTGATTCCATTGCGAAGATGACAATTTCGTTTCAGGATTCCCCGAGTGAAGCCATGGTTCCTCAACAGTTATTAGACGAGCAATAAAGTCTGCAGGATATCGCTACATGATGCCAGTTGTGATATGACCAATTCTGACTGCCGAGGTTTCTGGAGACACATCCAGCTGAGAGCTTGGGCAGGCCCAAGTGTTTTTGGATGATGGTGAAAATGCTGCTTTGAGAAATTCCAAGTTTTATGGATATTGCAGTAACTTTAACATCAGGATACTCCATGAAAATAAAGTGTAATACCTCAACTTGAGAAATAGTTTGTGTGGTGGTTGCAACTGCCAGCTGCTTCCTGGGGCATCTTCTTCAATAAACACATTCAAGCTTAAAGTTACACCCCCCCTCCCCCACCCCCTCGATTTATATTCTGTTGAATAAGTGTGTCTGCCTTCACCATATGCAACCACCATGTGTCGATGGATTAATTTTAAGCATCAAGCTTCTTTGCATAAAAATTTGATAATTCCTCGATACTCAATTTTAGTAAGATCCATAATTGCATGACATAGCAAACTTTTGTATTGTTTGTACTCTGAAATAACAAACAATAAGTGATAGGTTATTGAAAGCAATGACATGTATGTGAATCAAGCATGTACTTGTATGTTAGTTAGGACCGTATATATGATGCAATACACCGTTGCTCTCGGGTGGAAACGAATTCCCTATTCCTCAAACCTTTGAAAGTCTTTCCTATAACAGTTCATTGAAGAGTTTCACGATTTTCTACACAATCATTTGTCAAGCAGGTGAACAAAACCCCATCAGATGAAATTTTTCTCAGCTCAGGAGGCAGTTTGACCAAAAAAATAGAACTGGTTTTCCAAAAAAAGAGTACACAGCAGGTGCATTAGAGAATTATCATGTTCGTTCACAAACGTTTTAAAGTTCAACAGCAGGCTGTTTGATTCTTCAATTCTTTTTTCAGATAAACCAATTGCTGCTTATTTGCATACATAGTCAAGACTCATGGAAGAGCTGGAACAAAGAAGGGATTATGACATAACACAACAAAAGGAACAGCAGGAAAAAGGGGAATAAAAGACAGAGACGGACAAATATGGGTTGCAGGTAACGATGAGGGGTAGGGGAGAAAGCAAGTTGTGGACAAGATGGATACATAATAATTTTTTTGGGAGAGGTGGAGATGGTTTATCAGGTGTAGAAAGATCATGGTTATGGATGGGAATGATCTAAGATGGTGGTGAACAGCTGGCTTGAAGACCTGGGGGGAAGAATGAGATTGAAGAGAGTGTGGAAGTTGATTCGATAGGCGAGAGAAAGAGAGGACCGAACGAGTCGAGGTGAGCAGTGGTTCTGGATTTTGGGAGTTTCACTAGGACAAGGTTGTTGGTGGACTACGTGCATCCTGATAATACCTGGGGAGGGGGGGGGCAGGGGGATGGACAAAGCATAGAGAGGGCAGAAGGTGCAAGACCAGAAAGGAGGCAGAAGAAGGCAGAGAGACCACCAACCTGTCGGCGATGGCAATGATTGGCCCATAGACTCAATTTCATCACGAGAGATTTCAAAAATCTTAAAGGCCTTGGTTTCCACAGCATCAAAGTCTAAAAATGCAAGGAGGCTGGTGCTTATAGATTCTGACAATGCAGGGATAGACCTTTTTCATTTCTAATTAGCTACGAACAGTGGTTTGTCGAAGCACAAAGAATCGCTACATTTTTTTTCCATTCATCACTTTTGAAAACTTTAAATCGTGCAACAATAAAACTTCAGTCCACAACAATTACTTGAATCATTCCCAATTGGTTGATTGAAAAATAATGAGCATTCATATTTTAGAAAAAAAAGCAAGGGACTTGCATAGTGCACACACACTCGGTAAAAATTACAATGATAATCATTTGAGGGCCATACTCCTTACAGAGCTCCAGGGCTTATCACCATCAGTCAAGATACGTTTCTAGGCTAGAACCAATTCTGGATAGACAGCCACTCTGACGCATGATACTTTACTGAAGTTGCAGGAATTTGTAATTTGTTCAGCGATAAATTGCCTCCTTTTGGCAAAACACACCGTGGGAACTTTAACATCCACCAATGACAAATGATGGTAGACGGGTCCTCTGGCTTAACGTCGTCCTGATGGATGGACGGTGCACACAATGATGCCTCGCTCTGCATGCAAAATGCCAGGAGGACAGTTTATAGTTGGTTTGAGATTCAAACCCAAGCTAGATAGCTCAAAGGTGAGTGCACGTACCTCTACGCTCGCCTGACATCGTGAGTGCATATACCTCGAGGCTAGCCTCACGTCTCCCATATGCTCGCTCGATAAAATAAAATTTTGTGCACATATCCCAAAAGATTACCACTCCAAATGAGTAACTAGCTGACAACATTTCTCAAACAAATAAAAATTCTGCATGGTAGTGTTTTTATGGATAAGAGAGCAAGTATGAGACAGAATGAACAATGTCCTGTTCTTACAGGGAAGCACCTATGGCGACAAACATTGTCTTTGCCATCTATGTGTTATAAATGTTGTACACATACTCTTGCCTGAGGACTAGGTCTCTGTACAATCAACAGCAATCCAACATGTATGACATGTACACATCTCCAACTTTGGAATGATGGAAGTGAAGTGAAAAATCTATCATTGTCATTTCTGGAATACTTGAAACTGTAATTTTCCTCCTCGGTATCACGTTAAATACAATGTTTGACACCAGAAGTTGTGCTATTGCGAGCATGACAAACTGGGATGAATCGCATGAATGAACTGATAGTAGAATGATTTTACAACGTGGTTTTGATATCATTAACTATACATTTTGTCATTCATTTTTGTATAAAGCATGCTCAAGTTGATCATTTACGGTTAATGTCATGCTGACATGTTTTAATCAATGTTGATAGTAGCCCATTTATTGCAGCTCTTTGACCCTTTATGGAGGTCATTAATTGACGGCACGAGTGATGAAACTCGTGCCGGTCAATTGCTAATTGACAATGCTATTGTCAATTCTCTGACAATGCTAATGACTTTTCCTTCACATGTCTGAGATGTATCATTGACAGGACATCGCCACACAAACAAGAGCGAGAATTGCTTTGGAGTACATGGAGTACATGTCCCGTACGGTTGTGATATTTTCGAAGTCCCAAAAGGGCATAACTCTGTGAAAAATTGACAAAACGCCCTGAAACTCGAACTTGTTCTGTAACTTATCATAATAAAGTCATGCATCAAGTTTCATTTGAATATTGTTACGGTTGTGGAAATTCGCATTACACCATAAAGAGTCCTCAGGTGAGAATATCTCGATAAGTCCATGTGTAGTTAGCCCACACCCGTTGTATAGAGGGAATTTATGTGATCCATTCGGGCTGCGATCCTTCAGTTAGCCATTTTTTCTTTATCTATTGTTATTTTCGACCATTAAGCCGCCAACAACGCAAACAGCCACTACACCTTTACCTTCATAACTCCATCCCGCAAACATCGCTTCACCGCCATTCCCAAACGACACCATAACCATCAAAACACCACAGAAAACCCTCCACCACCTTCGCCTTTCTCCTTCACAACCAACAACTGCACCACCTGTGAACACTGAACGTCGGGCTGTCTAGGGCCCGTTCGGCTATTGGTGCCAAACACACCGAGCCGCGAGCGCGAATGGCGGCCTTTCCGAGAGAAAAATTCGGATCCAAAATGCTTCACGCCCACTTCCCCTCCGTCCAATGGGCGAGCGCGAGGCAGCTTGGCCCTGCCTCCAAGCGCATGTATGTGAAGTCCGTTTATGCAAATATGCGGATCAAGGGAGGTTCACGCCCCTTTTTGCCTGACCAATGGCTGAACAGAGGGTGGCGTGGCCCCGCCTCCAATCGCATTTTGATCGGCATATTTGCATATCGGCTCCTCCTGAGTCCTATAAAGATGCGAGCGCAAGGCGACTCGAGAGAGAGGGTGAGTTGAACTGGGAGGAGTTCGAGAAGAGTTGGAGAGAAGTTGTGGAGGAGTTACACGGAAGACGGCGGACGGCGACGAGGTTGCGGTGTGGGGGTCGCTCGACTCGTCGCGGGATCCAGGCCAGCCAGCCATACCCCTCTCGCTGAGCATCAGCGATTTCCCCCCCTCCCCCATTCGTGGTGAGATAGTGCTGAGGGGGCCCCCATTCCTCCCCCACCCTAAACGTGGTGCCAACAAGACCGCTCGCGCTGAGCACGCCGGAGAGGACTCGCCGACCACGCCAGGGCATGGAGTCAGGGCGCAGCGGCATGAACATTGCGGCTTGCCCGCCATCGCGTCACGACGACGCGGGTAAGACCTCCCCGGTCTCGTGGACCTGGGCGATCCTGCAGGATCCACGTACATTTGGTCTACGGTCCAGTCTGCCTCCTCGCCTATGAGGGTGGCTTTCTTTTTCCTTTTCTTTTTGTGTAAATGCTTGTGGTGGTGCCGTCTGTTAAGTAAAACTGTGTAAGTGTTGCCGTGTGTCGGTCTTAGTCGGTAGTATCTCTCTTTTACTGTTTCTTTCTGTGCTTGAATACGTGCCTTTTATTATTATTACTGTGACTGAATACGTGCCTTCTGTGATGTCTGCGTGTGTGAAATAAATGTGCTTGTTCAATTGTTCCCGCTTTGCTTCATCTCCTTCCTTTTGTTGACTCTCCATCCTGCATCGCGTAAGAGATTGGTAGTGGGTGTTAGTTCCCGGTAACTAATCTGAACTGTCGAGGTCGACGATAACTCCGCTCGGTTATCTCTGCAGTACGGAACGAACCGCTTCAGCGGTTCGTGTCCGAAGTCGACCTGCGGCGAGGTACGATCGCCCGATTAACCATCCGCGTAGGTACTTAGGGAGGTCGAGTTTGGCGAACAACCCTATCCTACGCGGGTGGCTAATTGGCATGATTGTGGCGAGGTCGAAAGACCCACCCGTGACTAACTCACGGCGTTGTTCCGAGAGGGTCACGACTGAATTGTCCATCCGGTGGGCGACGTGCCGCGATTCGAGTTACGTGGCCGATCGCACGCCGGCGGGCGCGAATTCGCAACAATATGTTAAAAGGTATGGGGAAAAAAACAGTCAGAAAACCACAGGTGGGACGGACAGTTGGACAGATGGAGAGCAAACCTATAGTCTCCTCCGGTGAAACTGATAGGGAACTGACAAAGCAACAAACTACTAAACAAGAGGAGTTATCAATTTTACTTGTAGAAAGGAAATATTTTCATTCTTTATTTTAAGTAAATGTCGATCGTTGTTTCTTCCATGAGATTCAGAGATAAACTGAAGATCTGAGATGAGGTTCAAATCCCCCCCCCCCCAACCTGAAAATTGGATGCAAATAAATCTGCAGCCTTGCGTGTTGCAACATCGAGCAGAACATCTTTTGAACGGGATGTTGATCAACTTGTCTTGTACAGTATACGATATGGTGGTTCAAAGTGGTTCGTACTCTGGGATATAGAAATTATTATGTCGGTTGAGTGCAGTGTTTACCACCTTGATTTTTCTTTTTTCCCCTGCAGTGATCTCAGATTCCTGGACGGGCTTGGGGCGTACAACTTGTAAGACGAGGCGATAAGGAGATCTTAGTATACTTTGACATGATTTAAGAGGACATTACGAGACAATGGCCAATTAACGACGGTATAATGGGATTTGTACCTGGGAATCAAGAGTTGTGTTCATATGGCTGTGCCAAAATATAAAATGCTGAAAGATGCACTTCATGAAGTCTTTTACTTGTTGATGAGATAATAATCGAATGATGCATTAATATATGTGTGCTTACTTGGGTATTTGCACAAATACATGTGTCTACCTGCTTCCAAAGGTTCACATCTCTCTTTATGCTTTCTTTCTCCCTGCTCTTATTACTTTTCATCAGGTATCTCATACACCTTTGATTCAGGAATGCTGGCATGAGGTTGTTCCGCAATGTTTTTGTGTGGAATGGCATTTCCACGTTTCTCATCAAGGCTGTATTGCCTTATACTGTGGGTATGGAAGGGTATTAAAAATGAATATATTCACAGAAATAATGCATTTACTTCTTTTGTCTCAGAGTAACATCATATTTGTGCCGTCTCAATGTTGCAAGAAAAAAAAACATGAATTGCTCTGCCTTCTGTCCGGCTCAAATTTGAACCCCCACCTTGTTTTCTTGGTTCACCGAGTTGAGGCTCTTGGAGGGGCTAGAACACAGAATGAAGCAGAAAGTAATATAATGAAAAGAACTGAAAGAAGAGCAGGTGGGGAAACATGCCAACAGCATGGTAGTGGTACAAAATAGAGAGAGAGACTTGCAGAGATAAAGAATGTGGGGAAGAATGAGGACTACAGGAGAACACTGGGGTGAACAAGATGGATACAGTCGCAAACTCTCAATCACAGAAGCGGAAGGAAAACCTGAAAGCAAGAGCTGGGCTTGGGGAGGGTTTCTGGGGGTAGAAAACATCATGGTTATGGATGGGGGATGACCTGAGATGGTGGTGAACAGCCATCTTGAAGCCCCGGATGGAAGAGTGAGATTGGAGAGACTGAGGAAGTTGGTTCCATAAGCGGGGAAACAAAGAGCAACAGAGTCGAGGTGAGCAGTGAGTTTGGAAAAAGGCGAACCTCCGACTTGAGTGCAAGTTCTGGAGTTCGTACACAGAAATGTTGCAAAGATAATAATCTACTGAAACCATAGTCTAACTTACAATAAGACTTTGAATCTGACAAAGTTCCAGGTGTAACTGCATGATATTAGTTGAGCCACAATCATTTGTCTTCTGCTGCATTTGAGAAATGTGATGCAGCTGCTGTCAAAATACTTTATAATAATTAGTGTTTTAATTTCCCCACTTTCTCATTAAGTTTTGTATTTCACCCGTAACCTCTGAGCTAGTTCTGTCTTGCCCAGTCCAATTTCCTTAATTTGCTTTTCAGCCCTCATTCTCAAACTCTCTCTTTTTTCTTTTCTACATTTCGAGGCGAGCTTCATCTAATTAAAAGACGTAATCCATTATAATTAGACCCCATGGTCAGAGGGACATTCTTTCTCTTTTTCTTTTCCTATTCTGCAGCCACTGGTTGTGATTGGTTTTTGATGAAAAAAAAAATCTGAATGCGAGAACAACACGGCGATTTAACTCGTTCTTCATTTCATTCTCCTGGGTTCGAATCTCGCCCCAGCTACAAACTGCCACCTTGGTGTTTTGTCGGCAAGACAAAGCCTCACAAGCTATTGGCATTATGCCTCATGCAGGTTTAGGAATTGACCCAGCTCGGATGTATGACATGCGGGTTAATGTGCATCGATTTTACAACTCTGCATTATATGGCCTTTGTCAGTGTATATAAACATCAGGAAATGCACATCCATTAGATGACACACAAGTTCAGACTAATTAGTGAAATTGTTTTTAAAGAATGTGCTCAATAAGTATGCCCATGCATTACTGAACATATGTGATCAAATCATTCATAAGATATAATCAGGCCAAACAAAAATACAACTAACTCTTCAACAATTGATTTATATTGTCCTTCAAAAGATATCACCAAAATATTCATCCTTCTGAAGAGGATACATCCTCCTCGGTACTTTTGTTCAATATGCTGAACATTTTTCATAAGAAATTGTATGCTGTAACATTAGCCAGAGAACCCTCTGGTGTGAAGGTTCAGAGAACCAGGACCAAGGAGGTTGTGAGTTGGTATCCAAAAAGCTCCTTCCCTCCCTCACCATAAACCATGAAGGAATGCTCCTGGATCAGGAAAACCTCCTTGGTCCTGGTCCTTTGTCAGATGTTAGTCTTTTTCTTTTTTAGTCCCTATCCATGGTCAAACATTATCCCAGGGGTA
The DNA here is from genome assembly GCF_056783735.1 of Eptatretus burgeri. Lineage (NCBI taxonomy): Eukaryota > Metazoa > Chordata > Myxini > Myxiniformes > Myxinidae > Eptatretus > Eptatretus burgeri. Next base: position 99,569,799 of record NC_140961.1, read on the forward strand.
AATTTCCCTGTGTGAGTTTTCCCAAGATTCCTGATGACATTGGAACAGAGGCATGTTTTTGGCCAGGCTGGCTGGCCAGGCCTGACGTTTGACCGAGATAGAACAGGAATTTTAGAATTTGGCCATCATGCCGGCAATAGCTCGCCTACTCTTCACAAAGCATACCGTGGGATTTTCAACATCCACCAACTACTGTCAGTGGACAGGATGCCCAATTTAACGTCCATCCATCCAAGGGATGACACAAACATTGATGAATCACGCTGCCTGTGAAACACCAGGATAGCAATTTATATACCTGGATCGGTATTCGAACCCAGGCTAGACAGCTTACAGGTGAATGTGTGGACCTCTATGGCATCCTTCCGGCCACAAAAATGGAAGAACGGATGATGATGTAAACCTTCACAAAGGGCATACAAAACTAACAACGGTTTTTCTCAACACTCCTACCCCATTACCAGCACACGTCCTGTAAAAATGGGAATGAAGTTTGGCACTTTTGACTTTATTGGAAAAACGAGAACCCATTAGCACTTACCAAGTGTGCTGAAACTCATGTTTCTCTATCTCTCTTGGTACCGCCACATATATGGCCTACCCCAGGCACCAAGCATTAACACTGCACTAATTGCCTCAAATACGAAGTATGTTCAGTTTGTGTTTTGTAAACCGAGCTGTTTTCTTGGAATCCAAAATGTATATGATTCCCCTTCAACCCCAGTACCCCCAAATTCCAATTCAACCAACTCAAGATTTAAACAATAAAGGAAAATAATTCTAAGCCGTGAAGCCTTCATCCTTTGGGATGGAATTGTGGTTGGTTGTTGGTGCTATATTTGTGTAGAATGAATGATTCTCTGTGTTGCAGCAATTTCTTCTTTTTTCCTTATTTAATCCATTTCCATCCCCTGGGATATTGTGATCTGATTACACTATGTTTACCACGAAGTTATATCCACCAGGATGAAGTCCTATCGTAATCTTTTTATTTGCCTGAGCAATCATTTCCATCTCGATTTTATTATGATCATCCCTAAATAATTATTTCCTTCCACCCTGTGTCTGCAAAGCATGACTTTCGCCTTTGAGGCAATGCACAAACAACTGTTAATTTTTTAAAATGTTATTTCACGATAAGGACAACACTTAGGATTTACATTACAGTGACATGGATGACATAATCAGGGAATTAATTAGGCAGCTTGCTGTTGTGATGATCCTCCCGAGAGAAAAAGGAAGGAGTGGAAAAGCTTAAATTTCCGAAGGTGATGTTGCATTATGGACACCTTTGTTTTGCGGCCACCACTGATCAACCACATTCCACAAGCACCCTCTCTGTACTTCATTTTATGACTACTTCCACTACCGTAGGTTTTCACCCGTATTTTTTGTCTGTCTGTCTGTTTGTGAGCAGGATAAATCAACTAACAAATTCGATGGACAGGTTGGGTGTGTGACAAGGAAGAACTGATTAGATTTTGGTGAAGATCCAGTTACGGATCCAGCCTGTCAGTGGAATACAAAACGTAAACTGTTCAGCCTGATGGAGGGATGCACTCGACCGAGTGCCGTTGTCGTTATGTATGGGTTTTATTTTTAACATTTCAGGAAAGAAATTTGTTCTAAAGAAGGAATGGGTTGACATCTTATCCCATTCACATGTGAACTTTTTCTCATGATGTTCGAGATTATAGTGCAAAAAAAAAGGATTATGCATAAGGGAGTTTTTGTAAGATCAGAAAAATAAACTTTGAACTCAGCAATACTTGGGAGCACTCAAAGTTCAGTTGGATGAAACATGCATGGATATGTGGCAAATGGTACTTTATGGACATCATATTTACCGAGTACAGTGAGAGTAGTGTTGGCCAGACGCGTAGTCTTGGAAAAGAATATGCATGTGTAGACACCATCATCAGCCAAGCTGGTATTGGCCAATGAAATGGTGAGCTCCTCTTGGGTCTGCACCACCAAACTCACACGAACGTCCTTTAGGCCTGCACAACGCAACCACATTTTTGGTCATGTCAGCCTTTTCTCAGTAACTCCACCTGACACCCCGAACCACCTTTCCCGACCCTTTTATTCCAATAGCGGGCCATGGACCAGAGCAGTGCTACAGCTGCTGTCGCTGTTGTGGGTCATTTTATATATTTGGTGGTGTTAACGGCAAGGTGATGAATATCAAGTTAGAACACAAGAATAATGTGGTCCATAAAAAATATATCTTCTGCTTAGGTGAGTGATTGAGGAATTATATAACAAATATATCCCTTGATGGTATTATGTTAGCTCGATAGACACATCTTTACTGCTGAGCTCAACTTGCCTCCGGGACAGTTCAGCAATCCATGCACTTTGCAAGGCTGCACAGCATAAATACTTGAAAGCAGTTTTACCAGCTGTCCAGTTGGCCATTCTATTTTCTCCTGGATGCGAGCAACTCTCTTCTTCTTTCACAAATTCACTCGAAAACAGCCTGGATGGACCCGTTTGGTGGTCATATCTCATTTTTTTGATAAATTGTATTAATTTTGATGTGACGTGCTGAGTAATTTATTTATGCCAGTAAATAATGGTCTACTCTAGCCCACTATCACAGCAGTTAACACACAGTGTGTGATGTACACAATATTTATTAGTGTTCGTCTCGTGACATGGTTAATCTATAAAATTTCAGGAATGAGATTTTTTTTTTCCTTGGTAGCACATATTGTGATGTGAAGGGAAGGGGGAGATTACAGAATAAATCTCAAAGAGAATTTGCTTGAATAAGCTATTGTGCAATTCTTTGACCTTTGTAGCTTTTACATCTATCTGACAGTATCTGTGTTGGCTGTCCAAGCAAGTGAACTTGGGCAAGGAAATCAAAACAGGCCAGAACAAAAGCATTGTGTGCACAATCAATAAAAGGTTGTAAAAGGGGCACGATGAAAACAAAACAAGAGCAGTGTAATGGGGAAGCAAGAAAATTAAAACGTTTCTTGGGAAATCATGAAAGTGCTGGGATAAGATTTCAGGAATACTTTGTTTCAAAAATTAATGATATTAATCTGTGTTACTACGTTTCACCATCATCATATGGACAAGGGATTTATTGTTTTGCAATAGACTGAAATTAGGAGTTTAAAAAAAACCTAAAGAAAAAAAACCATTCCATTGCTTAAAGGTCAAATAGCCATGAAAGAAATGTGAAATTCTGTGATTTTAATACAGGAATTTAGAATCCACAAAAGAAACCCGCTTTGCAGCGAGTGAAGATTCACAGCTGTTAACCCCTTCATGTGTCTTCCTCACCGCCATCTCTCACCGCACATCCCATTGTCATCATCCCCTCATTCAACCACCAGGTTGCCTCGTCCATCTGTCAAGAATCTCAAGAACTCAACTCCACACTGTCCAACGTCAACATTAACTCCATCTAGCCCAATGGAAAATGTATCTTGTGTATATCTTTCTGGGAGTCTGGGATACCACACAGCAAGCACCTGATGATTGTCTGTATGATCTATAGTGCACCGACAATGCTGACCCAAAGTATACATATATCTCCACTAACATTCACTTCCGGTTCTGGGTTTGCGAGACAGCAGCTTCTCTCAGGGGTCTCTGCCGACTTTCTCAAAGTTAAGTTTCCGGTCGTTATTTGTGACGTTTTTAACCGTTTATTTTCTCACCGACATGTTTACTGTGTGTTGCCAGTTCGGTTTTGTTTCAAAAAATCGTGCTATTTTGTGAGTTTTCGTCGACCTCGTCTTATCGGGCCCCATGAGGCCAACCCGTCCTTCCCATCGAATAGTCTGGCAGCCAAATGGGATTTTAGGGGTATACCTGGAAGTAGAGTATATACAATGTTTTTTGATTGATTTTGGTCACTGAGACCACAAATATTAACAATCCGCTTGATGACACCCTGTCACCATTGGGCATTTATTTTAATTTGCATAAAACCAAAATGGCCGCCAGTGTTCTATTGAATATACTATAATTAAAATATCTCGGCTTCGAGAAGGGATTTTAAAACAATCTAAAATGTTTTAACGGGGCTTTAAGACATTAGGAACCCAATGGAATAACTTTTATTATGATTTGACAACTCCATTTGCATAAATCCAAGATGGCCACCGTCAAACATATCGGGAGACCGGTTTCATGTCACCACATTCTGAATTCAATTTTGGATACATTTTAAATAATTTGTTTTAGTGTTTTGAAAAAATAGAGGTCCCATATAATACATCTTATATTACAATTTAAATATATTAGCTTCATTTGCATATTCCAATATGGCCGTTGTCAATCTGTTAACATTTTGCTGTACTTTTGAATGACATGCTTGATTGATATAAATGTGACAATATCATTGAACACCTTCGATATAATATTAGTAGTTTGTCATTGACGTATACGTGAGAATATATTTAAGCTGACAGACACCAGGTCATAAAGTAAACTAATTTCAGATATCCATTATATAGAATAAAGTGACTGAAAAGTCATAATGTTCTAGTAGTGCAGCAGACCGGGGTTGAAAAGAGGCCTAAAAAGGGGACCTACCCCTCCCGGTGGTAGAACAAGGCGAAACCTGTTTTAAATGGAAGGTATGGATGTCTACTAATAGAAAATCATGGTTGTATAAATTTTAAAAGTGTACAAACATGTGAATTAACCCCTTGTTTGCCACATACCGTTAAATGTTGATATAATCAAATTAATGCATATTACTTGCTCTTGTAACTGAATATCAGTTATATGATTCACGACATGGGTATTTTTGAATGAGGAACAACACATAAAATATGTTTAAATGTTTATTCAATAGTATACATGCCTTTAAAGAGACTTTAACCCCTTTTTTTACCACAACATTTTGTCAATTTGTGCACATTAACTATAAAAGAAATGTCATACTTTCCTTAGAGTTATCCTATATGGTATTGATGGCACTATATACGACATTAAAAATATATCACTTACACTTATGCTATTGTGGTTTTAAGGGACTATGTGGCCCTATTTGGCAGTGAAGACTTTTTCTGACCAAAGGCGGCTCTTTATGCATCTTGAAGAACAAATGTTGAAATCAATCCAGTTCATCAAAGGTGAACCACAGTAGATTAGTAGAAGCAGAAATGTCATATTATATGATGTCTATTATTATTTTAACCCCCTATTTAAACCCTTATTAACCCCTTTTGACACATTTAACCCCTTCATCATATTGAGACAATACACTCCAAAATGTCAAATGCCTCCAAACACGATCATCTTTAGATTATTATCTCCCTGGTATGCATGCGCATCAGAGCACATTCATACACTTGGTTAACAATGCATCAATGCCAGATAGAAGACACTTGTATGTGTCAAAGTTCAGATCGGTCAAAGTTGGGGAATAGTGAGATACGAGTCTACTTTCTTACTCATCGTCTGCGTCTGCGTCTGCATCTGAGTCTGCATCATTAGGGATGGTGGTTTGACACGCTTCATGGTCACATTCACATATGTCAATACAGCGCAGTCCTGCCATCAGGCATATGCTCTTGGTGCCATCTGTACAGGTTCCATCTCTGCAATAGAGATGTGTGAGGTCCCTGACTTCTGCCGGTGCGGATTCTTGTGTAAACATGGTTGGGTGCAGTCCTGTAGTATCGCGGTACCAACCATTGCCAACTGGACTCTCCAACTCAGGCTTCGCGATGTGGCTGCTGCACCAGATCACTGTTTGGTATCGAGCTCTGAGGGAATGCTGCTTGAACGCTTCTTCTGTTGGGGGCAGTTGGCTGGCTTGCTTGTCACTTGTGGTGGCAATGAGGTAGCGTAGTTCATTAAGTGTAGCACATTTTAGTCCCTTATTTCCAAGTAAGCCAAGGACAAGCTTTCTCGCTGCTTCAATCCAATTGGGACCACCAGGATCGGCCAATCCATCTGCCCCAGATTCAATCTGCTTCTCAAGGGTAGTGAAGACAGTCTTTTTACCAACTCCGAAGAATGCATTGGTGGAATCACAGCCAGTGAGGGCATGGGCTGAAGGCAAACTCTGGCAGAACGTATCCCAAGTTCGTCGCCTATGATGTGGATTGGTATAAAACACTCTTGTGACGCATTTGCCGCTATGACCTGCGTGCATAAATGTCTCTTTGGCCAACAATCCTCTGTTCATATAATGCAATAGGAGAACGAGAACGTCCGTGTCATCACATCGGACAATGATCCGTTGGTACAGGGAAGAAAGGCTAATCGCATGCAGTATCATACGTGTATCAGCCTCTTCGTGTGTGCTGTATAGGTCTTCTACATTGTCCAAACCAACAGAAGAGATGCTACCAACGTCCTCTCCATTTTGGAATCCTCCCACAATCACGATTGATTTGCCGTGTGGAACTGTGGCCTTGGAGTTTTCCATGATGTATCCACTAACGAACTGCACAAGGTCAACTTTGTTCCCTGTTCCCTTCAGAAATTGTCTGTAATTAGGCACATTCCGATTTCCAATGATTTGGTGAGTTGGTAGGTTGTCTGTGGCTCCCCGGCGTTGGCGCTCAGCAGCTTTGATAGAGGCTTCCTGGTACCTGTCAAATACCAAGGTGACTATTGCCGTGTCAAAGAGCGTATTCTTCAGGACTCTCACCAGGCGCTTCTGCACGATCTCGGCAAGGTCGTTGAATGTCTTCAAATGGTCATCATTCAACGCCTAAACCAATGCCATTCCATCAATGATGTAGGCTGTATCTCTGCCATTGTACAGTGGAAGTTCGATTAGCTCTTCTGAGACCGACTCTATCTTCTCCGCCAGGTCTGTCTTGTTCGTTTTTCTCAGAGCTCCATCGTCGTGAAACATAGAAGGAGGTACTGCTGCCAGCTCGAAGGCAAGCACCTTCTTCAAATCAACTTCTCTGTTCTGGGACACTGCCAACAAGCGCCTGAACAGGACCTCTGTGTTCATAGTGATTTTCTTGCCTTTGTCGTTGGTAACATTTTTTTCCATGTCTGCGAATGTTAAAGCCGTTTTCCGTGGTAGAGCATCCCAGATACCTTTAATTTTCTCTTTTCCTTCGACCAATCGCTCGTCGACAAATCCCTGGTACAAGGCTTTACCTGTTGATAGTAATGAAGCCAGAGATTTTTCGACAGCTGCTGATGCGACTTGCCCGCTCACGATGTTGATCAGCTTTTCTGGGACATCGGATAGGTCAAATAGATCCTGGCAATGATTCAGAATGTAATCTCGTACTTGCTTGACATTTTTTTTTATGTCTGTTATCATTCTGGCGTGTCCCAACTCTTCATGCTGCCGACTCTGGGGGTTTGACAAACACATTTCCTTGTACCTTTCAGCATATTTCCCTGTTATATGTCGTGTCAACAACCAACGTAATAAGGCCCCCTTCCGGAGTGTGAAACCTATTATACCTCCGTCGCTCTTCGCCTCCCGGTTTATGGTCTGCTCGAGTGCCTGGTCTGTTGGCACGCAGTTGAAAGTTGTCTCTTGCTTGCGTATTACGACAAACCCTCCATTCATTAGATGTTGGAACATGTCTGGTTGTGCAGTTTCCAGGGATTTCATCTCGGACACGTAGACGGGCGTATGTCTAGCGTAGTTGACCCTTCCGGCTAAATGGAAGAATGGAATTGCTTTTAGAACAGCGTCAAGGTGGAGTTGAAAGTTTGCCTCTCTGTCAGCCCTCAACAATCTCAGGAGTGTATTCCCTGCCTCAAGGAAACTTTCCCAGAATGCAAATGTGGACGATTGCTTCCTCCCATGCTCCTTGAATTTGCAGATAGTTTCCATTACTCCAGTGACTCGTCTTGAAACATCAACAAATGTCTTCAGGGCATCTTCATCTCTCTCTTGGATGGCAACATCAAGGTCTTGGATCCGTTTCATTGTCTCATCGTCAAGCCAAGTAGTGCAGCAGACCTGGGCTGAAAAGAGGCCTAAAAAGGGGACCTACCCCTCCCGGTGGTAGAACAAAGCGAAACCGGTTTTAAATGGAAGGCAGTATACATGCCTTTAAAGTAGTCCATATAGAGCTAGACTATTAATTTGATTAAATCAACATTTAACGGTATGTGGCAAACAAGGGGTTAATTCACATGTTTGTACACTTTTAAAATTTATACAGCCATGATTTTCTATTACTAGACATCCATACCTTCCATTCAAAACAGGTTTCGCTTTGTTCTACCACCGGGAGGGGTAGGCCATTTTTTTCAGCCCCAGTCTGCTCCACTATAGTAGTGTCTATGCTGAGCAAGCCATGGCGCATAAAGAAATCGATCACATTTCTTCTCCTTTAACTACTGCGATATTTGAGTTTATATTACATGACATTGTACACAGTTATCAACATGATGTTCCTCTCATTTGTCTGTGTTGACATTAATACCTTTATGTCTAATTGTCATCGTCGTCATCTGCATCAGAGGCTACATCACATTTAGTCAGTTCGTTATGACAGTCCTCAGCATGACATCCACAAAATACAGTGCACGGTAGTTTACCGCTCACACGTCCACATCTTCCTGATTTGCAAGGTCTTTCACTTTCACAAGAGCAGTGAATCGGTTTCAGAATCTCTTGTGGAGCAAGGGACACATCTTCATGTATCGATTTAGGCAACATAGTCATGGAACTGTCGTCACGAACGCATCCATGTTCTGTTGGATCTAGCGAGGGAGGGTCCAGATCCAAAGCGTGTTTCCACACAGCTGCCTGCAGGTGTGCCCGTTTGACATTTTCCAGAAATGCTTCTATTGTGGGAGGTAGAGACTTCAGCTTTGGTATGGCTGTGGTGCCCTTTCCAACCTTTATGGCCCATGACTTCTTCCTTGCCTCAGACATACTGGTACAGTCCTTGTGTCCATAGCATGCGGCCACAAACTTGGATGCCTGTCTTGTTATATCTGGTAACAATGCATGAATGTCACCCAAAAGTGACAAGGAGTAGCCTTCTCACAGTACTTTCAGTACCGTGACTTTGCCAATACTGAAATAGCATGCAAAGGTATCACAACCCGATAGGGCGTGCATAGACAACAGTCCATCTACTATGCTCTGCTGTTGTTTAACAGTAGCTTGTATGTCAATAACGGTTCTACCATGAATCGGCGATTCCATGATCATGTGACTGGTTAACTGTCGCTCAAAGTGGTGGTGAAGCAGAAGGATGAAGACGTCGGTGTCATCTGCAATCACTGACATGCCTACTTGGCATTCAGTCGCAACTGTTACTGCTTGTTGGACAATCATGCAGTCTGCCTCTTCATGAGATGTAGACATGTCTTCCCGGTGGATCACCACTCCCCCATAACTTCAACAGGTGTGTTATTACTGCTAGTGATGACAAGTTTGTGGGTCATTGTGTAGTCTCGATGGAAGGTAGTGTCTCTTGTCAGCTCTTCACAGATAATTTCCATCAGCTGTGATTTATTTTCTGACACTGTCAGGACAACTCTCTGTGGGGGTTGAGGTGTATCTGGAGCCAGTTGGTGTACTCTGCTTGCTTCTGGTATTCTATTGCATCTGGTCATACTCTTGGTACTAAAATCCTGGTACCTGTCGAACACGAGATAGACATCACGAGAAGTAAGTTTATGTTGGATGTACTGTTGAAGTTCACAACAAAGTCGCGGACTGTCCCATTCGCATCCAGCAGCCAACTAGCTTAACCTGGAAGTGGAGTATATACAATTTTTTTTTGGTTGATTTAGGTTACTGAGCCCAAAATAATAATTAGATAATGTGGCGACATGAAACCGGTTTCCCGAGAGGTTTGACGGTGGCCATCTTGGATTTATGTAAATGAAGGAGTTGTCAAATAATAATAAAAGTTATTCCATTGGGTTCCTAATGTCTTAAAAACTCGTTAAAACATTTTAGATTGTTTTAAAATCCCTTCTAGAAGCCGAGATATCTTAATGATAGCAATATATTCAATAGAACACTGGCGGCCATCTAGGTTTTATGCAAATTAGAAAAATGTCCAGAGGTGACAGGGTGTCATCAAGTGGATTCTTATTATTTATGGACTCAGTGACCCAAATCAACCCAAAAACATTGTATATACTCCACTTCCAGGTGAAGCTAGTTGGCTGCTGGACTGGAGGTGTACAATCGTTTTATTTGTATTAATTTCCCTATTACCTTCAATTCCTATTTTCCCCACTTTTCCCAATACCCGCCGTCTATCTCTCCCAAATACACAGTCTGTTTCTTGTCTTTAATTAAAAAAAAACAAACAAAAAAAACAAACCATTCTCCCTGCACACCCATGAGTACCCATTCCTCTTCCTCCTCCTTCTGCTGGCGCACCATGTTTATTCTATTTGAGCTGACCCACTCTCACCATTACATTCACAATTTCTTCCTACAACCCTCCATTCTCCAATCTTATCTAATTCTTCAAAATCCATCAAAACCAATAATAATTTCCCTGGTAGCCTTCCGAGGTATACCTCTCCTGAAACCAAGTGTCTCTCTCTACCCTCTTCCTGGTACTTTTCATTGATTCATCAGTTTCACTCTGCTTTTACCGTTCCTAATTCACCATACACCTCCACGATTTTACTTCAACCTTCCTTTTCCGAATCTTATGCAATCTTTATTTAAAAAAATAAAAAAATAAATAAATTCACTTTTAACTATACAACTCCCGTAACCACCTGATCTGTTTCCACCCTCTGCATTTACCATTGACCTCACGATATTTTCTTCAACCTTTTCTTTAAGCTAATCTTATGCGATCTATCAAAAAATTATAATAATCATAATAAAGACGATCTCTTATAATGCTTCATCTTCCTTTTTCACACGTGTGGTTCTCATTCCTGTATCATAATTCATGACTCTTTTTCTATTTCAACAGTGTCCTCTCATTTCGACCTTTCCTTCATACCTTGTCTAAAAAAATCAAACTGTTACAGCGTTTCTTCTCTCCATTCTCTTAATTCGCCTTTATTGCATCCATCAATAAATGTCTTTAATCGCATTTCTGACCTATAAATTAAAAAAAACCCCAGTTTGCTTTGCATGTTCGCTTTCCTTCCATCATCATTTTTTTTCCAACTTCAGTGCCAATTCATCACTCCCTCTCAAAACAACCATCACACTCTTCCCCCTCCAAGGTTCCCTCCCACCTTTCTCAAAAAATCCCCCATCACCTTTCTCCCTCAACTCTCCCCACTCACCCTTCTCCCACCATTCAAGCCCCTCACTCACTCTTCTCAAAGTCCCCCCCCCTCTCATCCACAAAGCTGCCTCCTTCCCCTGCCCTCTCTCCTCCATCTCATTACTCCACGTCCTCAAATCCTCAACTGCCTTCTGCCCCCTCCTCTTATTACTCCCCACTGTACCTCAACCCAACACCACAGAGCCATTTCTACTCCTCATCCGGCTCCCTCCCCAAGCTCTTCTGCAATCCCCCACACTCTTTCAACAACTCTCATTACCTTCCCCAATCCTCACTTGTCCTACCCTCCCCTGCACCCAATTCCTCCCTCCCTCTTCATTAACAGGGTGGACCTCAAATGTCTGGGGCCATCACACAAATTTGACACATCTTTCCATACAGGTTGCCACTGAAAAACCAGACATAATCTGTCTAGCAGAAACATTCCTCCCTCAAGACGTCTCTGACTCCCGAGAATCTCCCCGGTTACTCCGTCCTCCGGTATGACAGACCTGATCCTCATTCTGGTGGAGGAGTTGCTCTCTTCTCTCTTCATCAAAGACACAATTCCTCACTCTCCATGCACTGCCCTCACTCCCCCACACCCCCAGGAATACCTCTGGCTCAGGCTTCCCCTCCACTCCCACCTCATGTTTATATGTAAACTGTACCGTCCACCAAACAGTGATGACTCCAACTACACCTCACTGCTCTCCCCTCTGGACTGGTGCTCCTGCCTCTCATCTTTCTCGGATTCACACTGTGGAAACCAACGTATTTAGGATCATTGGTATCTCCCGCGATAAGGCTGAGTCTTTGGGCTTCTCACTCTCTCACCTTTGGCAGGTCGGTGGTCTTTCTGTCTTCTACCATCTCCTATCCGGCCTCACCTCCATGCTCTGTATGTAATATGTCCCCACCATATTTCCGCAGGGCGCTCAAGGCCCACCAACAATCCCCTTCTGGTAAAAGTACCAAAATCACGAATCACTGCTCACTTTCACTCTTTCATTCCTCCTTTTTCCCACCTTTAGAATAAACTCCCACACTCTGTTCAATCCTATTCTTCCCTCCAGGCCTTCAAAACAGCTGTTCACCACCACCTCTTATCTTCTCCCATCCAAATCCTTGATCTTTTCTACCCCCGTGAATCCACCCCAAACCCACCTCCTTCAAATTCACTGCTTTCCTTCCTGAAAGTCCCTGAAATTTTCTACCCCCGTGAATCCACCCCAAACCCACCTCCTTCAAATTCACTGCTTTCCTTCCTGAAAGTCCCTGAAATGTCCATCTTGTATACCCTGTGTTCCCTGCCCCATCCCTCTCAGGTCAGGTATGGGAGCATGTGCCAGAACAGCGCGTCGCTGCGTCCACTTTCCGCCGGTACTCCAGGGGCCTCCGTCTGGCCTTCCCCCAGGCAGATGCCTGGCCCATCGCCATCTCCTTGAGATGCTGGTCAACCTGCTGCAACCACGAGGCACGTGGTCGGCCCATTGGCCTCCTCCACTCACGAGACTCCCTCGATGAGAGAATCTGGTGAGCAAGATCAGCGTCAGGAAAACGAGCCACATGTCCATACAGCCGCAACTGACGCTCACGGACCATGCAGGTAACAAATCTCATCCGAGTTTCACTCAGCAACTGCTCGTTGGACACAAAATCTGACCAGCGATAGCCAAGGATTCTCTGAAGAGACCTGGTACCAAAGGAATTAAGTCTCCGTCTCAGATCCTTGGTCAGAGTCCAAGTCTCGCATCCATAGAGCAAGACTGGAAGCACCAAGGACCTGAAGACTCGGACTTTCGTCCTCCTGCACAGGTACCGGCAGCGCCACACCCCATGATCCAGTGAATGCATGACTCCCCAGGCACGACCCAGATGTCTATTGACCTCTGACTCACAGCCAGCAGAGACATGAATATCACTGCCAAGTTAAGTGAATCTCTCCACGACCTCAACATCCTCACCACAAACAGACACAGGCAGGACAGCAGCATCCAAGATGTCATTCAAAGCCTGGATCTTAATTTTGACTCAGGAAACCCGTAATCCCAGCGGCTCCGACTCCTCATTCAGCACCTCGAGGGCCCCCAAAAGGACATCTAAAGTCTCCCAAAAGATGACTGCATCATCTGCGAAATCAAGGTTCGAGATCTTGACATTCCCAAACGATGCACCGCAACTTGATCTTTCCGACATCCTCCCTAGAATCCAGTCCATACAAGTGCTGAAAAGTGTGGGGGCCAGCACACACCCCTGACGAACTCCAGTAACAACTGGAAATAAGTCAGAGATGGTACCACCACACTTCACAGCACTCTCAGTACCAGAGTAGAGTTCAGACATCAGATCGATGGTTTTGGTGGCACCCCACGAAGACCAAGAATCCTCCAGAGGGCATCCCGATTCACTGAATCGTACGCTTTACAGAGATCAACATAGGCTGCAAGCAGCCCCTGCCGAAACTCTCGTCTGCATTCGGTGAGGACACGAAGAGCAAGGATACGGTAAATCGTTGACCTCTTTGGTGTAAAGCCTGACTGCTCTGGATGCTGGTGCTCAAGCAGATGGTGGTGAACCCTATCAAGAATTATCCGAGCAAAGACCTTGCCTGGCACTGAGAGCAGCGTCACCCCTCGGTAGTTGTTGCAGTCTTGGCGATCACCCTTCCCTTTCCAGAGAGGGACAACAAGGCCCCTCTTCCAATCAGTTGGGATGATGCCTGTGTTCCAGGCAGACCACAAAACTGCATGCAACGACACGAGTGCAGCATTTCCACCAGCCATGAGAAGTTCAGCATGGATGCCACAGATCCCTGGAGCTTTACCCTGTTTCAACCGGTTCACCGCAGCCCGTGTTTCCTCAAGCGAAGGTGGACCACAATTGATTGGAGGGTCAGCAACAGGGATTGTAACACCATTGACGTCCAACTCGACAGCTGGTGGATCAGCTTGGTACAACCGCTCAAAGTAACTGGCCCAGCGGGCCTTCACTTCAGACTCCTCTGTCAAGAGCCTACCACTCTCTGCTCTAACTGCAGTGCTCCGAGGGATGGGCTTGGATGAACGCAATGTGCGAATTCCCCTGTAAGCAGGATGAGAATCCCTTGACCACAGGTGATGCTCTACCCCCTCACAGATTCCTCGCACATAGGTCTCCTTGTCCACCCTCAGTGCACGTACAGTTTTACGCCTCAGCTCCCTGAACAGCTCAGCTCTGCCATTCACCTGGCCCTGCGACTCTGGTCAATGGTATCCAGTGTCGCTTGAGAGACAAAATTCTTCTTTGCCCTGTGGTGAGCTCCAAGACATCCACCGGCAAATCAAGGACGGTGGTCTTGAAGGTACTCCACAACTCTTCAGGACCCCCCAAAGCACCCAGACCCCCCAAGTGTCCACTCAGCCTGTTCGCAAACTCCTCAGCTACTCTCTCATCCCTGAGCTTGGCAACATCCAGCCTAGGCTGGGATGGTACCATTCTCCAGGATTTAAGGTGCAGCTTTAGAGTTGCTACAACAAGCCTGTGGTCAGTATTGAGGAACTGAGCACTCCGGTCGACCCTGAAGTTCTAGATCATCCTCCAGCAACCGTCAACGAGGACATGGTCAATCTCCTTTGCCACACCGCCAGCGTTGGAATACCAAGTCCAGCGATGAGCTTGTGGGCGCTGAAACCATGAACCAGCCACCCTAAGTCCATGACTTCTTGCAAAGTCAAGGAACTTAGTGCTATTCTGATTCATAGTTCCTGACCCATGGGGACCAACACACACCTCATAACCATCCCTATCAGTTCCAGTCGATGCATTGAAATCCCCCAAGACTAGAAGTGTATCTCGTCTGGGGCACTGATCAACCACAAACTCGAGCGTTTCATAGAATGCATCCTTCACGGTGAGATCACTCACCTCAGTCGGAGCATAAACAGAGACCAGGAAAATGACACCTAAGGAGTGACGAATCTCATAATACGCTCGTTGACCGGTGTTACCTCAATTATCATTGGGGTCAGCTTATTGGACACAGCTTCAGCAACTCCTTGGGTATGGTAACCATCAGAGCGACCAGACCAATATTAGGTGTAACCACCCACCATTATCTTGCCGCAATCCGGTCTCCGAACCTCAGAGAGAGCTGCAATCCCGATGTCCAAACGCTTGAGCTCAGATGATAACAGAGACAGGTGATCATCCTCTCTTCGGGATTGGACATTCTACGCACCCACCCAAAGGGACCGCCTCAGGTTAACCCAAGTAGACCGCCATCTGGTGGACGACACCTCAGAACCACTCCGACACACTCTCCCGCAATCTGACCCAGGGATGTTACCCCGTGGTTTCCCTCCTTTCATCAAAAATTGGGGGTCCCAAAGGCTTTGCCCCAATCCCATCATCCGGTGAGCTGCCCTGCGAAGGGAAGCTGCACAGGAGGTACTTCCACGGAGTGGGTTTTCAGATTTTTTTGCGTTCGTGATAGAACAAACGTGATTGAACATCCCTCTCCCTTCCACAGATCTCCTAATGTCTATGTTCCCCACTGTTTTGTCCTTCCCTCTCACACCGCTCGTCTCATGCCCCCCCCCCCCTTGCTGTGCGTTTTGTGTTTGCTCTCATAGGAGCCTCGACAATGTATACAAAAAAAAGCAACAAAACAAAAACATGGAACTTTTCATAACCATCAATCC
This sequence comes from Eptatretus burgeri, assembly GCF_056783735.1. Classification (NCBI taxonomy): domain Eukaryota; kingdom Metazoa; phylum Chordata; class Myxini; order Myxiniformes; family Myxinidae; genus Eptatretus; species Eptatretus burgeri. The sequence continues at coordinate 99,585,655 of NC_140961.1, forward strand.
CCACTTCCTGTTTCTCATCTGTGGCAACTTAATTTTCCATGTTCCCAGATCGTTGAGAGTCATCTCTGCAACAACCAGCCACAGAATTGCAGTTATGGCCCTTTCAACTTTGTGGTGATGACTCTATCTGTAAACCTTTCAATCCAGGTTTTTGAAACAGGTAAGTCCTCCCTCGTAGAACTGATAATCCCTAACATTCCATAAAAAATCTCCTGTTCCTTCTCCTTTCCTTTCGGTTCCTCTAAATATTTTATTAGCAGGACTCATATCCCTCTGGCTATTGTTAGAGTCTTCTCAATGCTACAGAATCTAGCTGTTTGCACATGTGAACTGGTCGGGCTTGCAATCTGCTGTTTCAAAAATATTGGGTTGGCATCTCTCCAGGGATTGATTACATACTCGTCTGACAAATGGTACATGTCTTTCAATCCTGGAAATCTCACAATCTCACCATGTTGCTCAAGAAGGATTGTCAAAGGAACCCACCTCTCTATTTCCATTATTGAACCCTTCAGCATCATCATCAGCAATGACATCTTCTGGATTGACCACATCAAAAAGCTGGTCTCCAAAGCCATCCTCCGTCGTTCCAAATAGTTCCTTGAAATATCACAACTCCTCATGACCTACTATCTTTGTCCATCACTCAATTGAGTATTGTTGTTCCATCATGGGCCGGTGCCTCAGCATCATATCTGCCTCTTCTAGATTCTGTGGACTCCAAAGCTCTCACCATTATTGGAATCTCATATGATGAGAGTGAAGCACAAGTCCTAATGCTCTCACATTGTGAGACAGGTCGTTGGTGCATCTATTTTTTTTGTTGCCTCACTTCCGGTGTCGCTCCCTCTGCTTTGTGAGCCCTCTGACCAATCCCACCTCTTCCAGGACACATGCATTCTTCCAATAACCCCCTGCTGGTCAAAGACGCAAAATCGACACACCAATCTCTTGCTCCTCTTTACACACGTATGTTCATCATTTTCTTGAGGTCGTTCAACCCCACACTCCCCTCCAGGGTTTTTAATACGTGGTGCACCACCATCTCATGCCGTCTGCTGTCTCTGCAGGCAATCTCTTCCACCTATATTAACCTCACCAAACCCAGCTTTCTGATAACTCTGATAATTCATACAATCCTCACTTTAGATTTTCCTGCACTCCTCTCTCTTTCCTCCTGTAGTGCTTTTTTTCATCCCCTTCCTTGCTGAGTCCAAATATGACGCTGCTGCCCCTATGTCAGTTTGTTACCTTTTTGCCCTCTTTCATCTCACTCTCCGATCAACTTTGATCTTTGTTTTTTTTTTTTTTAAAGAAGGATTTGCTCCTTACTCTTGACAATAAGGTGAAAACTTTAAAAGTAGATTTGGATCAGCCAGGATTTTATTTGAATCCCTTGGAAATCAAAAATTTGGTCACGATATCATACTTTTTATTTCTTTAACACAAGCATATTGAACATATGAATTGCTATTATTTGTTCTTCTTCTTCTCCTTTCGTATGCAGCTCCTGGCTGCGAGTCGCGTCGTTGGCTGAGGATGTGGCAGGAGCTTGAATCTGGAATTTGGCCATGGCGTTGGCGATAACTTGCCTACTCTTCACAAGGGACACCATGTGGGACGGCATACACATTGATGAATCACCCTGCCTGTGAAACACCGAGATGACAGTTTGTTGCTGGGCCAAGATTTGAACCCGTTGAGTGTGTATACCTCCAAGCCATCCTGCCAGCCTCATACTTATGTGTCACAATAAAGTATATTATTTTCCTCTGTCGTTCATACATTCAAACAGGTGAAATCATGTATGTACGCGCAATACATATACGAGTACTTTTGGGAATTACTCCTTTTCACTTCCCCTCTCATCACTTAAATGATGCTGTTTCGATCTAAAAACTCGTACCATACTGGCAGATCTTTTCGTATATGGATCGGTAACATCTCTCAAAATGCAACAGCTGGTATCATGAAAATGAGGGATAAGTTTATCACTGATGGAAAAGATTGCTGTTCAAATGGTGTTCCGCTAACAATCCCACAAAGAATATCAAGCTCCTGGATCGGGACCATTAATTCAGTGATTTTTTTACCCCATGTAATGCAAGCTAATGACTTAATTTAATTATCTAACAGCAAGAGGGTACATTTCAAACAAGTCACGGAATATTCATCACTTCAAAGTAATTTCTGTGTTATTTGCATACTTCGGCAGGAGGCCGAGTCTCAACGTCTACATCTCACACATGGTATACAGGTTGGTGGACTCTTAGTTATCACTCCACTACCCTTCTTAATCCTCCTGCCCTCTTTTTCCTCCATCCTCCCCATATCCGTCCAGATAGCAATTGTTCTCATAGAACCCCACACCTGCTTACCCTCCCCAATGGTAAGCTGAATGCTCACCTCTTTAACTTCAACCCTCTGTTTTCTTGTTTGTGGAATTGATTATCTGTTTCTTTTGTCTCATGCGCTTTCCTGCAGTGACCTCAATCTTTCTCCCACACCTTTCACTGCTCTCTTTTCTCTCACTAACTCCCCCCCCCACCCTCAAACACCCACCTCCTTCCCCTTTCCTTTCTGCCACTCCTCATCCACTCATGTGAGATATCTTGTCATGCTGCGAGCCTGCTGCCATCTGTTGTTTTTTTCTTTCTTCCACAAGCTGATATTTCTGTTCATTAAAAAAGAAAGAAGGAAAATAAATTGCAGACAATTTATTGGAACTGCATCATCAGGAAACCTGGGATTGCCTGAAATTTAAAAACAAAATAAAATAAAGAGGGACTCGCGTCTGCGAAATTGAACGACTCGATTGTAAATTAAAAAAAGATTCTCCAGGCACAACCCACCCAGCAACAATTCACCAAAACAAATTGCCGAATCGATGCTAATTTAGCGATGCGATTTTCACATCATTTCATATGAAATCCAACTCTCCCAGGAAGAAAGTGATCTTGATGAAAAAGCTTCACTTCATTGCTTCACAAGCTCCTGGTGATGATCACCTTTTTTTTTTTATTAAAAATCTGAAGGTATGTTCAAATATCGGTTTGTTCTATATCTTACCCCCTGGTATCGCTTGCCTTTAATAAATGAACACGTAAAGTTTTGGGTGCTCTTGACGACATTCCTGAATACCAATTCGTTTGTCAGTTTATTACGCCTTTCCTTCTGTGTATAGCCTTTACTCTGACCTTCTCTCTGGCCATATTTGCTGTGGTTTCACAGTTTCAACCTTAACAGTAGGTCATTTTCTCCACAGTCCTCCATTTGCCATCTCTCGTGCAATTTATGGTAACCTCCTCACTGGGTCATTGAGAATGCACTCATTGGGCTAGCACGTTGACTCTCTGCCACGGTACTTTGCAAAGAGAATTGCTTTAAAAACTCTCTTGTTAGGCATTCTCTGCACATTCCCTCACCATCCCCCTAATGTGGCTGCTTCATTGTTTCGACACCGTGAATGAAAAGCACACTATTACTAAAAGGTATGCTCCAAGCAGAAAGCCGAGGCCAAAAGAAAGATGCATGCCCGAGCAAACATTACAACATTGCCAAAGACACATCCAAAGTTCACGTGTAGAGAGTGGAAAAGTAGAGCCGGTGTCAAGAGAAAATGGAAATCTCTGGAAGATAGGGGCCAGGGTTGAGCTTGGTGAGCACTCAGAGGGGCATAATTCCAGTGTGCAGTGAGATGAATGTGGATTATCTGGAAGGAACCAATTTCTGTGCTTCACACATCACAGCATCATCACTGTCTGTCTTTTGGGATATTTCAATGACAGCAAACACATCACCGAGTATAAAAAGCAATAATTACTCTTATAAATGTTCGGTCAAAGCAATACAGAAGAGAGTACAAGGTGAAGTGCACGTGATTATGTTGACCTTTTTTGTTGTCAAAGTAGAGTGTCTGTTGAGCAGGGTTCGACCACTCAATTGGAGATCCATCCGGATGATCCACCTGGCAGGTTAGTCGGGCTTCATGTCCAGCAACCACAGACCCATTGGAGCTTGCCCATGCACGGAGCTGTCCTGTATGCAAGAAGAATAAAACAAACAACATCATAATTTTTTTTTTATCTCAACGAATGGAGGTGTCAACACTTTAATTGGTTTCCTGGCTTCCCAAATTCACAAGACAAATTGGCCAACGATTGTTGTGCCAGGTGCTGAAAAGTGCCGACATGCTAAAAATGTGGCAATGGCATCTCCAAATCACCTTTGATCAACCAGGCCAACATTTAAGCCTCAGAATTTGCTGCAGCTTTATTTATTTCTTGACATGTTCACAAGCATTTTATCACCAAAGAACCATCGTCAACCGTGGGATTGTATATTTTAACCACGTTTGCAGTTTTCTAATACACCAATATTGTGACAGTCATTGATCTAGAAAATGAAAAGTGGAGTTGCTGAAAAAGTCAATCAAAAACATCTTGGGGAACGATTGGAAAATAAAACACATCGGGGCAATACCCCTGGGCACTCACCTGGTAGTTGGCTGGATAAGACAACCAGGGAACCACTGGTAGGCATGGATGACCCACAAAATATATAACGGAGAAGAAAGTAAATACCTGTGGATAATTTTTTTTTTTATGTCGTGAACAAGCTTTGGTACATCACTGGTAACAAAGGTTGTGGTCAAGTTTCATCGAAATTGTGTGCGTGTCGTTTCCGAAAAGAAAGCAAATTCCTATTTTGGAGGGAAACCCCCGTAAACCCCCTTTGGGCAAGATTTTTTTCTTTTTTTAAAGCCATGAAGAAACTTTAAAGGCCATGGTACATACACGGTGATGAAGGTTGTGGTAAAGTTTCATCAAAATCATATGTGTAGTTTCAGAGAAGAAGTTGCAAGTATTTGCGGACGGACGGACGGACTTACGACTCGCCATCCCCTAAGCTGCCCGGAACTACGTTGCAGGTGAGCTAATAAACAAATAGAAGCTGGAAGACAGAGATCAAAAGGATTAAAAATGAAGACATAAGAGACTAATAGTGCACAAGGATAGCACAATGAAAGATAGGATATTGGAGTGAGGATTAACCCTCTGAGCTGAGTTATAACCTTGTAAATGGTCATTAAAAAAAAAAATCACTTCTCAGTTACAATGTACACTGTGGGAAAACAAAGCAGGGACAGCACTGTTTGCAGGACAAAGTGAAGTGGAACAATTGTATGAACCTGTTTGTATTGTGTTGGCAGTTCGTACGGATTATTTCGCTTTGTAAAAACTCGCGCGTTGAAACATAAGGTGGATTACCTAAACCACATTCTGTCATGTTGGGTGGACTAATTCATTTGCATTTTGTTGTATTCCTCGCCAAGTGTGAAACGAAAACAAAGTTCGCCAATGTGTTCTTCAAATTCACGTTTTAATGCATATTAATACAGTTGGTGTGAAAGGACATAAACCTGAACATCATGCATGGGGGATAGTTTTAAAAATAGAACAATTGGTGTGGCACAGTGCACATGTTTTGTTTTCGTTATTTACCCCGCTAATTTAACCTTATTTAGCGTTCCGAACTTTGCACAGAATGTGCACAGCACCGAAGGTAACGACGTATTTCCATCGTGACAATAGAATTAATACCTTCTCCATATTATTCACCAAGTTATTTGGCTCGGACTTTGTATCGCAGCCTCAAAAGATTTTTCGAGGACGATCCAGAATTTCACCTGGTTCTTCATCACCGATGTTTGTATACGGGGAACAAGGCTCAAAGAATAACGTCGGCAAGAGGAGAGAAAGTGCATACTGACAAAACAAAAATACCAAACAATAGTACGATTTGATATTCCAGTGGAAGCATAACAATAGAGCTTCATGAGGCCACTATGGCAGTCAGTTAATGACCAGGGAGCGCCCTTATAAGGTAAGATCATTAATCCTATGCTTAAACCATAACAATTTTAAGGCAAGATAGATCTACATATGAGGGTTAGATGTGATAGGGTTAGATGAGGAAGATGCAATGGTATCTTTATCACCAATATTATTGCTGATGGGGAGACCAATCTGATAGAACAATGTGGAGTACACAATATTGTGTGATTGCAACAATGAGTGTGCATTGCACATCACGCACTCATAAATGTGCAAAGGGATTGTTCCAGGCAAGCGAAGAATAATTGGAAATTTCAAACGGCTTTTTCTCACAAAGGAAATATTCTGTCAAGATTTTTCTGGTTGTTATCCATTTTGCGCAGATGTATTTCAAGAATCAAAGACGTTAATAAAATGCAAGCTTTAACTTTCTTGGGGAAGATAATGAGATTAGTTCCCAGTGATGTTGGAAGAAGGCTTTGCAGCCATAATAATGTGCGTGATGGTTCTTTTAAGGTTTCTAAAAGAAGTAGAAGGTTTTGTTTGAACTGGAAAATGTCACATATCTTCAGAACTCCTCAGTTCTAACGGCTTGTTTGCAATACTTGCTTGGCTCAAAAATAGCTCGGCCCATTAAGGCTTCCGAGGTTCATGCTACAGCCAGGGATTTGTAAAAAGCCAATTGGATATTCAAATCATAAAATCACATTTCATAAAAAAGCGGAATAAAACGAACAACATGGCAATTCGTTTGTCGGCAAATGCAAAAAAACTCTCTCGGCAAATGCAAAAAAACAAAACAATGGAATTTGATATTTCGTACAATCAGGATGAGCTCATTGTGCTTTGGGAAAGGTGAGCTGATGTAACCTAAAAATATCCACAATGTTACAGCTTATATCAAGCAAATAATTAATTTACACTTCACCAACTGCTTCTTCGAAAGAAGTTTCTTTTCAAACAGCCTTTCAAACAATACCAAGTTCATCATTTTCTGTACGAGTTGGTATCATAAACAGCATTGTCCCCAATACGATTATGGTATAGGGGTGGCATATTGGTAAACAGGTAAAGATACTTCGTATCACAGAGGTTGTAGTTCTCAATCCAGTTAATGGCAGCAGGATTAGTGATTTGGATTCTAAGTTTGTGGAAGTGGACAATTACTTTCAGAAGCACTGCAATGTCATTCCTGGATTGTTAGTAAAAACCCAGCTGGCTCAATAACGACTTTCAGATTATGGATAATCTGCCTGCCCAATCAGATTAGTTTGGTCTCAGTCGGATGCTCATGCAGCTGAGGTTGATTTTTAGCTCACTTGGAATGTAGTTCCGGGGAGCTTATGGGATGGCGTGCAGTCAGTCAGTCGATCCGTCAGACCATCTGTCAGTCCATCCGTCACTCCATCCGTCAGTCCGTCCATCCACAAATACTTGCAACTTCTCCAAAACTACACACACAATTTTGATGAAACTTGACCACAACCTTCACTACCCAAGATGCACCAAAGTTTGTTCAAGGCATTAAAATAAATAAATAAATAAATAAATAAATAAGTAAATAAATCGGGTTCTGATGGGATCTAAGGGGGCAAAAAATATAGGTATTTAAAATAGGTATTTGCCCCCAAAATAGGTATTTGAAGTCTTGTCAAAAACTACACAAGAAATTCTGATGAAACTTGACCATAACCTTCATCAACCATTGTATACCAAAGTTCGTTCACAACATTTAATAAAAAAAAAAATTATATATATATATATTGGATTCGCCAAATATGCTAGATATCCCTTATTGTCGGGTTTTCTGTCTGTCTGTCTGTGTGTATGTGTGTCTGCAATGCGAGGCTCCACAGCACGAACCAGCGAACCAATTTCGATGAAACTTTGCCAACAGGTGCCATATGGTCTGGGAATCTGCGCTTTTGAATTTCGTTGCCTTGCAACCACCCGTTGCTGTGCAGTGGCCGAAAAACCGCGTACAGTATTTTCAATACTTGTCCTTCAGTTTTGAATGTGGAGAAACGAGACTTCGGAATTAAACACTTCGAGATATTTAGAAAATTTTACTCGAGCCGATTTTTTATTTAGGTTTTATTTTTCAAATGGTAGTCCTTCAAAAATCGGGTGTCTATTTACCGTCATTTTTTATGAGGGGCTTAGGAAAGTGGGCGGAGCTTTGGGAAAGTGGACGTGGTTGATGAAAAGTGGGAGTGGAGTCGGAAAATGGGAGTGGCGTTGGAAAGTGGGCGTGGCTTATGAAAAATATTGTGTGGCTCAGGAGGTGTGGTCAAACAAGAGCATTGAGAGAAGTTTATCAGGTTTTCCGTGTGTGTGTGTGTGTGTGTGTGTGTGTGTGTGTGTGTGTGTGTGTGTGTGTGTGTGTGTGTGTGTGTGTGTGTGTGCGCAACGTGAGGCTCCACAGCACAAACCAGCAAACCAATTTTTTTTCAAATGGTAGTCCTTCAAAAATAAGGTGTCTAGTCTATTTACCATCATTTTTTATGAGGAGTGCCAGTTGGCAAAATACGCAATAGGAAAAAATCTTGCCAGGCAGAGGAACAATTGTATGTGAACCAATACGTCTTGGCAATGAATCTTCGTCGGTGGATCGGTCAGAATGAAAAGCATCGTATCGAGCGCTTCGATCCAAGCGAATCCCTCATCGCCTACCGGCTTGTGTGTGTATGTATATATATATATATATATATATATATATATATATATATATATATATATATATATATATATATATATATATATATATATATATATATATATTGTTAAAGATTCAGCGACGGAGGGATTCTCAACCCACTCCTGCCGTCTCTGGGATTTATAATGCCGGCTGGCTCAGCACAGGCCTCGGGTCACGCGTCTTCAATCGCGATACCAACATAATCCTGAACCTTAACAGTTGGGGAAATAGAATACCGGTTACAGACTGGTTGTGTCAGATGCCGAGCGTTTTCTGCCAGTCTGTAACCATTTTGGTTTTATATGCCAATCGAACGGATCGTTCCTCAACGCGACACAAATTAATCCATAGCGGCAACTTCATCCGAACCAACCAGATTTATTGAGGAACATCAGGGAACATGACACAAGCAAAACATTCACGACAATGGTTTTATTAACAATCTTTAACCCGTTCTTAATGAGGGAACTACGGATTACAGGTTTCGACAGGGTCCCGACCGAGATATGCCTTATACAACGTGCAGACAAGACAGACGGACAGCATGCATGCAGACAAGACAGAGTACTTGGTGATGTTTCATGGACGAGAGGAAAGTGTCAAAAGCACGAATGTCACTCGTAACAAGCGGATGTCCACTGATTTGAGCTCCCAGCTCGAACACGCCGCGTGGAAAGATGGCGGCGCCGTACTCTTTCTTCTCAAGGCACCGTGTGCGCACGCCCTCCTCAGCACGTCCTGGCCCCGCGCAATGTCGACGGCACAAGACCGTTAGATCGACAATGGGTTTCAGCTGATTTGTCTCAAGGTCCAGCATACAAATCCAGGCCTGGCCTGTTCACCAGACAAGGCCGAATCGAGGTGCCAGGCTCTGCAGGCTGGGTCCATGGGATTCCAAGATGCCGTCGAGCTGTGAGGTGAGTTGGGACCGTCAGAGGCTCCGTCGTTTCCTCTCTTGCCTTCCCACCTTGAAGCCCGACTTCTCAACTCCGTCCCCTCAGTTTCTTTCTCTGCAGAATCACCTTTTCTGCTCCCATTAGGGGTCGCCACAGCGGATCATCCGTTATGATCCGCATTCTGAATTGGAACAGGTTTTACGAAAGATGCCCTTCCTGACGCAACCCTGGTCGCCTCTTACGACACAGGGATAAGGATGGGGTTTTGCCATGATTCCGGGCTGCCCTACACCCTCTCATAGCACGGCCCAGTGCAGAGTTCCCGTCCTCAAGCGATCCTCCAAACCAAGCCTCTGAGTAGCCGGATTACAGGTGCACGCCACTTTGCCCGGCATAGAAGCATGTGTGTGTGTGTGTGTGTGTGTGTGTGTGTGTGTGTGTGTGTGTGTGTGTGTGTGTGTGTGTGTGTGTGTATGTATATATATATATATATATATATATATATATATATATATATATACATACATATACATACACATACATATACATATATACACATACATATACATACACATACATATACATATATATATATATATATATATATATATATATATATATATATATACATATATATAAATACATACATATACACATACATATACATATATATATATATATATATATATAAAAATCTATATGTCGGGCTCTAAGGGGGAGTACGGTGGGGGAAGGAGGCGGTTGTTCCCCAAAATATGTATTTGCTTTCTTTTCTGAAACCACATACAATTTTGATGAAACTTGACCACAACCTTCATCACAGGTGATACGCCAAGGTTTGCACACACCATAAAGAAAAAAAAAACATCCATCAGTATTTCTTTTCTTCTCCGTCAAATATTTTGTGGGGCATCCACGCCTACCAGGGGTTCCCCGGTTACCTTGTGCAGTCACTACCAGGTGAACGCCCAGGGGTTTTGTCCCTTTTTTTTATTCCTTTCTCTTGTTTATCGGCAGTCCTCAATGATTACAGGCCTTCGCCTGTACTTTCTACTTAAAAAAACTAATCATCTACATATTCTGTGAGATGTCTCTTATCACACCTGATGTTTGTTGAAACGTATTCATCACAATATAATTTTAATCAAGTTGCTCTTAATATATGGTATGGCACTTTTCCTGGATTCAGAACGATTTGCTTTTCATTGCATCAAAAATGGATGCTCATGGGAGCATATTATTAGATTACATCGATCGATTCGTGAACTCCCTGATTTTCAACAATGAATTTGGCTTCAAGAATAGATGTTCCATTTGAAATGCCGCTCCCGATAATGCAATAGAGAACAACTGCTGTGAATCAAAAATGAGGTCAGGGCTACACCCTCCATCCCTTTGAAACATTTTGACACCGACTCTTTTAAGCAAAAGCTCCACAATTGATCAAAGATCTATTTCACTCGAATCTTGCTTCTGATGGTAGTGACCCATCTCTCTTGCAGCTGGTGTCCTTCAACGTACAACAGAAATAATCTCCCCTGAGGTTCATGAGTTACTTAATAATTTCCCGGAAATCCACTTGGACCATTTCGCTGCCAAAAATAATCCCACATCTCACCGATGAATAATATGTTGCTGTCTCTTTGTCATTCTGGAGGGATATCTTGACATGTACGACGACTTGGAACATGGGCTTCAACCCAAGCGAATCTCACCTGCTCACTGGGTGAGTTGGGAAGGAAACGCTACGATAACCCGCAGGATGCTTCTGTGATCAGCCACTGTAGTCTTTCAAACTCTGTTCTCAGTTTCAGTTGCAACATGTCTCGAGCAAATCAAACAAATCTCTGTTCACCATGAACCCCGATCATGTGTCGGAAAAGAAAGAGAAAATGTGCGAGCGCTAAATTCATTTTTTGACTCTCCTCTTTATACATGAAATCCAAGGCTTTCAAAGGAATTAATTACAGTGTTCTACTGTGAGCTGATGCTCTTGCGATCCACCTGGCACATTTTGATGTTGAATGCAAAGTCTTGACATTTTGGAAGACATAGGCTCTGTTGCACTCACACAGCAGGCAAAATGGGGGCCTGCAATTTCAATATGAATATGGTCTTATGCCATTCGATCTTTCTTTCTGCAATTTTACTTTCTTCCGTCATACAGATTGACACATGTCCGTAAGCCACTCATATTTCAGTTGAAGTCCCAATGTCTGGGCTCTGTTAACCTCAATTCATTTACTCCCCTGTTCTCTCTCTCTCTCTCTCTCTCATGTATAATTCTCTTGCCAGGTCTATCTTGTCTCAATCCATCTCATTTCACCTCTCAACAAACACTACATCAGTCGAAAATGGTTTTCTGCAACCCTTGGTGACTGTAGAGCGACTTACTCATTTGCTTGCTCTTTTCCTTTCCATCTTTGTCAGCTTGTGACTCTTACCCCCTTTATGACTAATCACCATTACTGGAGGCAAATTATTGTCCAAGTTAATCTCACCACAGATACTCTCCACAATCTGGTTTGATGAAAGGTGTTATTAATCTGGTAAATAGTAGTTTCACCAAGAGCTGCTGTGGTTGTAAAAATCGATGGCAAAGAACGTGCATATATATTAATATCTCGGCACGCCCCTTTCTTTGTTCCGCCATCAGATTTTTGTTACTGCATGAAATGAAACAAGATTTGGCACATGTACTAATGATATTATTGTCTTCCTTAAGAGGCCCCTCAAAATTCGTTTTGATGCATTTTCACAAACTCCAACGGATTCCATTCAAATTCAGTACGATTATGGCTTTTGGTCCAACTTAGGTCATTGGCTATAAATTTTTTCCATAACACTTCCGATATTCGAAAAAATCGATATCCCTTATGGGATTTTCCATTCAAATCCACTCAAGTTTAAGGCCTACGGGGGACGCAAATTTCCACTTTGCCGCGGGCGCTGTTTACCTCCGCTACGCCAAGCTGTAAGGGTTAGGGTTTGTGTTAGTGTTAGTGTTAGGGTTAGCTACCCTAACACTAACCCTAACCCTAACAGCTAACCCTAACCCGAACCGCTAACCGCTAACCCCTAACCCCTGACAGCTATTCAGGAAATTTGCAAGAAAGCCTGGGCAACGCGGGCTTTATTACGAGCCCGAGCAACGCCGGGCTTTACTACCAGTTTAGAATAAGATGGCTTTTGCTTTTCCGAGGCAATAGTGATTCTCAGAGTTTGTCGTGATTAATCGAAAACACAAATCTTACTCAAAGAACAATCAAAAATTACATAATTAAAGGTAGTCAGTATGGACTTACGAAAGGGAGACCATGTTGAACAAATTTGTTGGAGTTCTATGAGGCAGTTTCTCTCTGGGGGGATGAGGGAATGGCAGTGAATGTAGGAAGCTTTATCTAGATTTTCAGAAGGCATTTCAAAAGGTACCACATAGAAGGTTGTTAGCCAATGTGAGGGTTTGTGGAATAGTTGGGCGGGTAGCTAACTGGATTGGAAACTAGCTTGGTGATAGGAAGCAAAGAATGGCTGTGAGTGGGAGGATGTCTTGCTGGGAGGAAGTAATGGGGCACCCTCAGGTATTAGTACTTGGACCATTATTATTCACTTGAAAATACAACCCATCGCTTTCTAACGATGATATTAAGGGGGAGAGAGGGAGAGAGGGAGAGAGAGGGAGAGAGGGAGAGAGAGGGAGAGAGGGGAGAGGGAGAGAGAAGAAAGGGAAGGGAGAGAGAGGAGATAGGGGAAAGAGAGGAAGGAGGGACTGAGAGAGAGAGAGAGAGAGAGAGAGAGAGAGAGAGAGAGAGAGAGAGAGAGAGAGAGAGAGAGAGAGAGAGAGAGAGAGAGAGAGAGAGAGAGAGAGAGAGAGAGAGAGAGAGAGAGAGAGAGAGAGAGAGAGAGAGAGAGAGAGAGAGAGAGAGAGAGAGAGAGAGAGAGAGAGAGAGAGAGAGAGAGAGAGAGAGAGAGAGAGAGAGAGAGAGAGAGAGAGAGAGAGAGAGAGAGAGAGAGAGAGAGAGAGAGAGAGAGAGAGAGAGAGAGAGAGAGAGAGAGAGAGAGAGAGAGAGAGAGAGAGAGAGAGAGAGAGAGAGAGAGAGAGAGAGAGAGAGAGAGAGAGAGAGAGAGAGAGAGAGAGAGAGAGAGAGAGAGAGAGAGAGAGAGAGAGAGAGAGAGAGAGAGAGAGAGAGAGAGAGAGAGAGAGAGAGAGAGAGAGAGAGAGAGAGAGAGAGAGAGAGAGAGAGAGAGAGAGAGAGAGAGAGAGAGAGAGAGAGAGAGAGAGAGAGAGAGAGAGAGGACAAAGGGAAAAAAGAGGAGGGGAAAGGACAGAGGGAAGGGAGAAGAAAGGAGAAGATGGAGGGAGGAGGAAGGGGGAGTTAGGAAGGGGGGAAAAGCGAGGAAGTAGGGGGAGGGGCTGGGGAGAGCTATGCCTAACCAAATGTTGCTATATACTGTAGTAGGGAGGGGTACAGGGGTGCAGAGAGAGAGAGAGAGAGCCTGGAGGTGGCATTAGCAAGAGAATGATATGTTATGCTTTATGACTGAACGAACACACACACAAAAAACTCGTATCAAAACAGCTGTACACATAACGACACAACAGAGTTTGTAAAGTTAATTGCTGGCACATCTGCCAAAACTTTGCAATCCCAGTTCCAGAAAATTTGTGGGAACATGAACCAAAATCAATCACTGAAAATATGGAATGTCCGTTAAATTCGTGTTCACACTTTCCTCTCAAGTCAGGTCAGGTTCGATCTGTGACCTGCTACAGGTACCATGTAAACCTGTACTAACCTGTTCCATGGTCGGGTTGTCGGCGACTAAACCGTCTCCCCCACCAGGTTTTCTGGTGAGGAGGGTGTTTGGATATGGACACCCAGCAGGATTAAAAACAAAACCTGTCAAAGGGCGGAGGAGCTCCTTGTGAGCTAACGGCCAACGGCCATCCATATCTAGTGCCCAACTGTGTCTGCGGACGTCCTCCTGCAGTTGGGTTACTTCTTATTAGGAGGTTGGTGGCAGGATTTGCACTCTGGCCACCGTAAAACCCGTCATTCCGCAAAACGCAAAAACGCAAAAAAATCTGAAAACCCACTCCGTGGGAGTACCTCCTGTGCAGCTTCCCTTCGCAGGGCAGCTCACCGGATGACAGGATTGGGGCAAAGCCTTCGGGACCCCCAATCTTTGATAGGAGGGAAACCACGGGGTAACATCCCTGGGTCAGATTGCGGGAGAGTGTGTCGGAGTGGTGCTGAGGTGTCGTCCACCAGACGGCGGTCTCCTTGGGTTAACCTGAGGCGGTCCCTTCGGGTGGGTGCCTGGAATGTCCTATCCCTAAGAGAGGATGATCACCTGTCTCTCTTATCATCTGAGCTCAAGCGTTTGGACATCGGGATTGCAGCTCTCTCTGAGGTTCGGAGACCGGATTGCGGCGAGATAATGGTGGGTGGTTACACCTACTATTGGTCTGGTCGCTCTGATGGTTACCATACCCAAGGAGTTGCTGTAGCTGTGTCCAATAAGCTGACCCCAATGATAATTGAGGTAACACCGGTCAACGAGCGTATTATGAGATTAAGGATTCGCCACTCCTTAGGTGTCATTTCCCTGGTCTCTATTTATGCTCCGACTGAGGCGAGTGATCTCACCGTGAAGGACGCATTCTACGCCACACTCGAGTCTGTGGTTGATCAGTGCCCCAGACGAGATACACTTCTAGTCTTGGGGGATTTCAATGCATCGACTGGAACTGATAGGGATGGTTATGAGGTGTGTGTTGGTCCCCATGGGTCAGGAACTATGAACCACAATAGCACTAAGTTCCTTGACTTTGCAAGAAGTCATGGACTTAGGGTGGCTGGTTCATGGTTTCAGCGCCCGCAAGCTCATCGCTGGACTTGGTATTCCAACGCTGGCGGTGTGGCAAAGGAGATTGACCATGTCCTCATTGACGGTCGTTGGAGGATGATCCAGAACTGCAGGGTCTACCGGAGTGCTCAGTTCCTCAATACTGACCACAGGCTTGTTGTAGCAACTCTAAAGCTGCAGCTTAAATCCTAGAGAATGGTACCATCCCAGCCTAGGCTGGATGTTGCCAAGCTCAGGGATGAGAGAGTAGCTGAGGAGTTTGCGAACAGGCTGAGTGGACACTTGGGGGGTATGGGTGCTTTGGGGGGTCCTGAAGAGTTGTGGAGCACCTTCAAGACCACCGTCCATGATGTTGCCGGTGGATGCCTTGGAGTTCACCGCAGGGCAAAGAAGAATTTTGTCTCTCAAGGGACACTGGATACCATTGACCAGAGTCGCAGGGCCAGGCTGAATGGCAGAGCTGAGCTGTTCAGGGAGCTGAGGCGTAAAACTGTACGTGCACTGAGGGTGGACAAGGAGGCCTATGTGCGAGGAATCTGTGAGGGGGTAGAGCATCACCTGTGGACAGGTGATTCTCGTCCCGCTTACAGGGGAATTCGCGCATTACGTTCATCCAAGCCCATCCCTCGGAGCACTACAGTTCGAGCAGAGAGTGGTAGGCTCTTGACAGAGGAGTCTGAAGTGAAGGCCTGCTGGGCCGGTTACTTTGAGCGGTTGTACCAGGCTGATCCCCCAGCTGTCGAGTTGGACGTCAAGGGTGTTACAATCCCTGTTGCTGACCCTCAAATCAACTGTGGTCCACCATCGCTTGTGGAAACATGGGCTGCGGTGAACCAGTTGAAACGGGGCAAAGCTCCAGGGATCTGTGGCATCCATGCTGAACTTCTCAAGGCTGGTGGAAATGCTGCACTCGTGTCGTTGCAGGCAGTTTTGTGCTCTGCCTGGAACACAGGCATCGTCCCAACTGACTGGAAGAGGGGCCTTGTTGTCCCTCTCTGGAAAGGGAAGGATGATCGCCAAGACTGCAACAACTACCGAGGGGTGACGCTGCTCTCAGTGCCGGGCAAGGTCTTTGCTCGGATAATTCTTGATAGGGTTTGCCACCATCTGCTTGAGCACCAGCATCCAGAGCAGTCAGGCTTTACACCAAAGAGGTCAACGATTGACCGTATCCTTGCACTTCGTGTCCTCACCGAACGCAGACGAGAGTTTCGGCAGGGGCTGCTTGCAGCCTATGTTGATCTCTGTAAAGCGTTCGATTCAGTGAATCGGGATGTCCTCTGAAGGATTCTTGGTCTTCGTGGGGTGCCACCAAAACTGATCGATCTGATGTCTGAACTCTACTCTGGTACTGAGAGTGCTGTGAAGTGTGGTGGTACCATCTCTGACTTATTTCCAGATGCTACTGGAGTTCATCAGGGATGTGTACTTGCCCCCACACTTTTCAGCACTTGTATGGACTGGATTTTTGGGAGGATGTCGGAGAGATCAAGTTGCGGTGCATCGTTTGGCAATGTCAAGATCTCGGACCTTGATTTTGCAGATGATGCAGTCATCTTTACGGAGACTTTAGACATCCTCTTGGGGGCCCTCGAGGTGCTGAATGAGGAGTCGGAGCCGTTGGGATTACGGATTTCTTGGGTCAAAACTAAGATCCAGGCTTTCGGTGACATCTTGGATGCTGCTGTCCTGTCTGTGTCTGTCTGTGGTGAGGATGTTGAGGTCGTGGAGAGATTCACTTACCTTGGCAGTGATATTCATGTCTCCGCAGGTTGTGAGCCGGAGGTCAATAGACGTCTGGGTCGGGCCTGGGGAGTCATGGATTCACTGGATCATGGGGTGTGGCGCTGCCGGTACCTGTGCGGGAGGACGAAAGTCCGAGTCTTCAGGTCCTTGGTACTTCCAGTCTTGCTCTATGGGTGCGAGACTTGGACTTTGACCAAGGATCTGAGACGGAGACTTAATTCCTTTGGTACCAGGTCTCTTCGGAGAATCCTTGGCTATCGCTGGTCGGATTTTGTGTCCAACGAGCGGTTGCTGAGAGAGACTCGGATGAGATTTGTTACCTGCATAGTCCGTGAGCGTCAGCTGCGGCTGTATGGACATGTGGCTTGTTTTCCTGACGCTGATCCTGCTCACCAGATTCTCTCAGCGAGGGAGTCTCATGAGTGGAGGAGGCCAGTGGGCCAGTAACAAACAAAGCATTGCGACCAGATATCATACTGAGGAACAAAAAAAAGAAGAAGGGATTGCTCATTGAGGTGTTAATAGCAGTATTTTTTGACTAAACGATGCAGAAATTAAGAAAATGACCAAACACCAAGACCTCACGAATGAAGTGAAAAGATCCTCGAAGCTGAGGAATGCCAAAGTTGTATCAATGATAGTTAGAGTGACAGGAATGATGACAAAGAACCTCACAGAGATATTAAAAACAATCCCTGGGAATATTATTACAAACTAACTACAGTTGAAAGCTGTCCGGGGCTCAGTGACGATCCTGAAGAGAGCCCTCGACACAAAACTTTGAGAACAGAAAACTTCACAGCTTGGTCCATGAATCGTGACTCCTTACTGAATGAAGGTGGATACTTTGAGCCCACCTTGGGAGGACTCCATTCCACATTCTAAAACCCACATATGTAGATACCATTCAACGACACACACACACACACACACACACACACACACACACACACACACACACACACACACACACACACACACACACACACACACACACACACACACACACACACACACACACACACACACACACACACACACACACACACACACACTGAGATGTGGGGCGGGAGCAATTAAAACCCACGCTATCTTCCTGGCAAAGGTCTACCTGCGTGCATGCATGCTCGTACATGCAACATTTGCACCACACCCCACTTATGAGGCTCACTCCGAATCTGGTGGGTGGGAGAGCAGGGGGAGGGGTGGAAGAGAGATAGAGGGGTGGAGAGAGAGGGAGGGGAAGAGGAAAGGGTGGAGGGGTGAGAGAGAAAGAGAGAAAGGGAGAAAGGGAGAAAGGGAGAAAGGGAGAGAGGGAGAAAGGGAGAAAGGGAGAAAGGGAGAAAGGGAGAAAGGGAGAAAGGGAGAAAGGGAGAAAGGGAGAAAGGGAGAAAGGGAGAAAGGGAGAAAGGGAGAAAGGGAGAAAGGGAGAAAGGGAGAAAGGGAGAAAGGGAGAAAGGGAGAAAGGGAGAAAGGGAGAAAGGGAGAAAGGGAGAAAGGGAGAAAGGGAGAAAGGGAGAAAGGGAGAAAGGGAGAAAGGGAGAAAGGGAGAAAGGGAGAAAGGAGAAAGGGAGAAAGAGAGAGAGAGAGAGAGAGAGAGAGAGAGAGAGAGAGAGAGAGAGAGAGAGAGAGAGAGAGAGAGAGAGAGAGAGAGAGAGAGAGAGAGAGAGAGAGAGAGAGAGAGAGAGAGTTCAGGGTCGGAAAGAGGGAGAGGGGTGAAGAGAAGGGGTAGGGTTGGGAGGGAGAGAGGGGTGGGTTTGGGGTGAGGGAGAGAGAGGAGTGAAGGATTCCAGCAGATGAGACGTCCAGTTTAACGTCCATCTAAAGGCCCAGTCACACCTTGACGTTTTTGCCAACGTATGCCGATTTTTGAATTTTTTTTCTAAAACGCTGGCACACATTGAATACGTTATGGGTAAGTTTTGATAACATTGAGAGCACGCTGGCATACGTCGTAGTACGTTGCCATACGTCGTTGTACGTTGGCTTTAAATGTTGTACTTTTCGGTTGTCCTCAAATTTTTTCATGCTTGAAATTTCACGACGTATGCCGGCGTATGACTCACACGTTCCGCTACGCTGGCCACAAGTTGTAGGCACGGTCTGCGATCGTTGACAGACGTCAACACATGCTACTTGTAAGTTAATCATAAGTTGAGACACGCCGAGGTAATGTTTTAGAGTACCCGAAACTTATTTCCTACCTGTGATTAACGTGTTGTTGGCACGTTACGCGATCGTTGCCACACGTCGACAGACGTTACTTTTAAGTTACTCATAGGCTGAAAGACGTCGGTATAATGGATCGTCCTTGCCTCAGCGTCCACGGCCACGGCCAGGACACTTATTTGCAGCATTCTTCAAACTTTTCTTTGGCATGATGAGGATGTTTACACTTCGATGTCCAGCTTGGCTATGATTCCAATTGTCCATCGGCAGCGTCTATTTAAAATAGTCGAGTTTGAGCGTTTTAACACGTTCAGAAGAAACGTTTCAAATTTCCAAACCCCAGCGTCAAAAAAAAAAAAAAAAAAAAAAACAAAGGCGAGTGACAGCAATTTAAATCGTTCATTGTAAACAATGAAACTCGCTGAGTGGTACCGTTTAAAAGTCGTTGAGTGTAAAAAAAATCCAATTGTTGAGCGCAAGCGTCTACTTTCAATAGTGGAGATGCAGCCATTTAAATCGTTGAGTGGCAGCCTATGAACCTACCCGTGGACACGCGGACGCAAGGACGATCCATCATAACCCACACCCTCCCCCTCACACTCACCTACTACTGCCAACATGAACAAACTACTACTACTACTACTACTACTACTACTACTGATACTGATACTGTTACTGCTGACATGGACATCGACTCAAAAAGGACTCGAAAACACTGTTGGGTTCCCCTTTTATGAACACCATTTTTATATACCAATTCCCAAAACCGCTGGGAACACGTCTTTATATGGCAGTTGTAAGCTAGAAACACGTTAATTTATTTTTTTTGTCAACCGGAAGACGTCATTGGAATACGTCTACATACGTCGATGTGTGTTCAAAACTACGTAAAGAACTACTACTAAAGGACTACGTAAAGAATTGGTTCAAAGCACGTCAAACATAAGTTAGAAATAAGTTTCGCGTAAAAAAGACATTACCGCGACGTGTTTCGACTTATGAGTAGCTTATAAGTAGCCTTTGTGGACGTGTGTAAGCGTCCACACATCGTGTGTAAAACTTATCCCCATCGCATGCGGAATGTGTGTCATACGCCGAGTACGTCGTAAAATTTTGAACATGTTCAAAATTTCTTGACGTACTCTACTTACTACGACTTATGATAACGTATTTAGCGTTCTACTCGCGCATACCAAACTTACCCATACCATATTTGACGTGCCCCAACGTTTTAGACACACTTTTTGTTACGTCGGCATACGCTGGCAAGATTGCCAAGGTGTGACCGCGATGTTGACACTTCCATTTCTACGGCAGTTATGATTTGAATCGTTGTGCGTCAGCCTTTTAATAGGCTACGTCACGACATCGTCGGCGATGCGTGCAACGCGCTATGCCTAAGTTAGACTATCGTTGGGCATCGGTTGTGTAGGCCGACAACAGGTTAAGAATTCGTTGGTATAAGTTATCTATAACACAACGAAACGTTCTGTGTAGTTACCAATGCGTTATACATAAGACCAAGTCGCTTTGAATACGTCCGAATCTTTAAAAAAAAACATCAAAAGTTCAACGTAAGCCAGCGTTTTACATAAATTTTAACACGTTGCCATCGCTAGCTAAAACGTCAAGGTGTGACCGGGCCTTAAGAGACACACACTGATGAATCACCCTGCCCATGAAACACCGGGATGACAGTTTATAGCTGGGTCAGGATTTGAATCCAGGCTACACAGAGTGAGCATGCGTAACTCGGTTTTCCTGCAGTGATGTGGCGATTGATTTATTGAGAACTGAAAACATTTTTTACTTGTTGTGATCAAATAATATATTTTGCCTAACCTACCTCCAATGGGGAGCCAGGGTATCGCCATTGAAGAATGAAGAACACGTGCCAAGTGGCTTCACTTAGCAATCCATGAAACAGTTGAAGAAACTTTGAAAAATAAAACGTTAAATTTTTATTAGTATTTTTCTATGCCAAAGTGACGGGCCACATAATGGAACAACGTACAAAAAAGGGAAACGTCGTGGGAAATAAATTTTCACATTTTCAGCGAGCCAGCCACCGCTTGTTGCACCGGAGAACAACACATAGCCAACAACATATGCGAGTGGCTCCTGAACTTTGTTGAAGTTTATCGACATACGGTATTCAGTGACAGTGCGAATATTCTACAATGCAAGCCAAGTGGCTTAAGCACTCCAACAAAATGGTTGATAAGAAACGGCAGCTCACTTGGCACGTGATTAGCAATCAATGAACCATTATATTAAACTTATGTTACCCAGATACGCCTGAAATGTCAAATATGTCTGAATTGGACAAATGAACACTTTTTTAGGAGTTGGAACTGCTTCTTAGTTCGATTCTTGAGCTTAAATTTTGGAATTCAGCTCAGTTTAAGAGATTCTTGAGGTTATCTCATTTGCGGAAATTAAATAAAGCCACGAACGCTGGCATCTCCAGGCATTTATAAGCATTGCAATGTCCCCAGCAATTCGTAGCTATGATGACCAGGCATTTGATAATATGAGTGAAGAAAGTGAAAAAAAAACTTCATCGTTAAGAAATCGTTGCGCCTGTTCCAAGTCAAGGCATGGTTGAGCAGGCGTTTATAAGTGTGCGCGCACACACAAGCATGCACGCACGGATGCACACACACACACACACACACACACACACACACACATTTATTAGTATAGCGAATTAGCAGGTTTACCCGGCATTGCACAGGAAGAGAATGTGAATAAGTAACACTTTGTAGCCAATCACAAATATTGATTAATTGATTGGCTGATTGAAGCTTTTCCGTCCCATGTCCATGTGCGTCCGTCCCTGAATACGTCTGAAGAAGAACATGCCTGAATACAAACGGCTTTGCATTTTGAATGTGGATGAGTTTTCCATGTTGCATTTTTATTTTGATCTTCCTCTGGTGGTGGTGTTGTATGTCATTCACAATTCAGCATCTAAAAAGGCTGTGATGAATATCCCATGAACACCGTCTCAATTTATTTTTCCCCAAAGCGGATGTGGACGGGCTTTGAAGGGACTGGACGGGTGGGCGCTTTCTAGTTCTATATAAACCCAAACTGGCATCACCTCAACTCACCATTTTAAGCCATTCACCCCCCCCCCCAACTCGCCCCCAGCACCGCCGGCTCTCCTGCCCCCCCCACCCCCGGGCAAGAAAACCTATACGCTGCCTTGATATGTAATAGTGGGGATTAATTTACTGATGCAATGGTTTTTGAACAGCAATAGTGAATATTGACTGAGGGCTTGCCATTGAGGGAAAAAAAGAGGGGGGGGGGGAGGAGAAGGCGATGAGGACAAATTTAGCCGTGCGAGGAGTGCTTTAAACTCAGCGTTGCCCAGGTGAAAAGGAAAATTGTAATACCCTCTGCCACCACCATGTGGCGCTACATGGTACACATTTACATAGAAAATGTATGCCCTGCCCGCCCCCACCTCCCTGCATGAGGCCATGGCCACAAAGCTTATGTTACCCCCCCCCCCCATGCAAAGTTTAATTTTACAGAGAGAGAGACAGACAGAGACAGAGACAGAGACAATGAATATCTA
>NC_140961.1:99618460-99703460 GCF_056783735.1 Eptatretus burgeri
TCGGTGTCTTCAGGGTCTTGGAGAATTAACGTTGAAACAGGATGTGATTAATCGGCATATAATCTTCATGGGACTGACGGACAGCTTCAAGGACTCACCACCTCACCCTGCTTTTCGTTATACACACACACACACACACACACACACACACACACACACACACACACACACACACACACACACACACACACACACACACACACACACACACACATACACACACACACACACACACACACACACACACACACACACACACACATATATATATATATATATATATATATATATATATATATATATATATATAATAACCTCATAGTTGTAACTGAAACAAAGCTGTAACAAGAAAGAGCAATCAGAGATTGCAGACCCTTGGCCTGCACTTGTTTCGTGTGGTTGTTGTCGTTTCATATACTTCCTGTGGCTGCTGGTTGCATTCTTTTCTGGAAGCACGGCTGTACCACTGATGAAGTGCCCCTGTTACCAGTATAAGCTGGTATTCATTTTGCCAACCTCGTGCGGATGACAGGCTGAGTCAACCCACCTGGTGAGATTAAAAGAGCACAACAGGGGCTCAAACTCAAGACAATAAGACCTTAAGCCATCCACCTTAACCGTTAAGCCAACACCAGGATTTGTTTTGTGTGATTTTGTGTGGTTGTGTGTTTTTGGATAGCTTCACATTGCAATCGTGTGCATTTTATAGATGTAGTCAAGAGCCCTACTTTGGAGGCGTTTACACGTTCTCAGAGGATGTATTTTAGAAATGCTGTCAGGTTCTTCCTTCTTAACCCGATAAATGCATCATGGCTGTCAACCCATGTTGACTGTAATCCATCTTGCATTGATTGTAAATGTTGACATTGCATGTGGTACGTGCTTTGGAGTCGAGGTGGTGTGCGTGTCTATCGACACTGTCGCTGATAACTCACCAATAAGCGATGGAACCGGTCATGGCTAAGAGGGTGTGCAGCATTGGGTTCTCATGTTTATACGACTGCTGAATGTCTTTACTTTGGTGACTTTTTTCCTCCTTTTTTTTCTACTTCGGTGTGATAAGGGAACAGTATGATACTGGTAGGACGCCCAGTTTGTAGACATAAAATTCTGTGCAGTTTTGAAGGAGCAGGAGTTAGGGACATTGAAGGAAGGGTAAACGATATTGTATCGGGTCATGGCAGGAGGAAGTTGGTTGTGGTACACCTTTGGTGCGAATGATGTTGGGAAAGTTTACTCAGAGGTTTTGAAAAATAGATACAGGATATTGAGTAAGCGGCTGAAAGCAAAGGGTTGTGAGGTCATAATTTCTGGGATTCTCCCAACATTAGGAAACGATATGGAAATTATGAGCAGAACGATAGACGTCAAAGAATGGTGTAGGGAGGAAGGTTTTACATTTAGGAAGCAGTGGGAATTATTTCAGAGACAAAGGGAGTGTTTCCGGAATGATGGCTGTATGTTAAATAGAAAGGAGGCAGCAAGGTTTGCAGTGGGAATTGAGGAAGGAATTCAGGCATTTTTAGGTCAGCGGAGGGTGGGGAAGGTATTAAGGAAGGAACGGATGATGTAATTGTGATTAGTAAAGCCAGGCAAGGAAATATAATTTCAGGAATGGAAAAGTTAAACATATTCTATAATCTACATCAATGCCAGAAGTTTAAATAAGATGAAGAGCTTGAAGCCAAAGTGGATAGCGAGGAGTACGATATATTTGCAGTGAGTGAGACATGGTTTAAGGAGGAAAGTAACTGGAGGACAGGATTAGAAGGTGACAAGGTGTATCAGTGTGATAGGAAGGAGAGAATAGGAGGAGGAGGAGGAGGATTAGCAGTCTGGGTAAAGGACAGCATTGCATCAAGAGAAAGGGGGTGACATTAAGGAAGGAATTAATGTCGAGGATTCTGTATGGGTAGAGGTTCGCGATTGTAAAAACAGTCAGATACTGGTAGGACGCTTTTATAGGGCTCCGGGTGTGAAGGAAGAGGAGGAAGGAGGAGTACACGAATAATTCAAAAGGGCATGTGGTAAGGGAAGAGTATTGATTATGGGGGATTTTAACTTGCCAGGGATAGATTGGGTGAGGAACAGGGAAAGGGCAGAGCAGATGAGTATTTCCTAGAACTAGTCGAGGATTGCTTTTTAACCCAGTTTGTAGATAAACCCACTCGGGGGAGTGCAGTGTTAGACTTCGTTTTGAGTAACGATCCCAATATGGTGGAGGAAGTGGAGGAAGGGGAGCATTGAGGAGCAAGTGACCACAACATTTTGTGTGCAAAGACTATTAAGGGTTAGAGTTCAGGATAGAAGGGAAAGGCTATTAGAATTCAAGAACGCAAACCTTGGGGGTATGAGGAGCGAGCTGGGTGATGTAGATTGGGAGAAACTAACAATAGGCCAATCAACATCAGAGAAATGGGAAACCTTCAAGGAGCAAATGTGTAGAGTACAGAGAGAGTACATTCCAATGAGGTGTGAAACTAGAAGAAGAAAGAGGCCAGGGTGGTTGAGTAGTGAGATAAGGAATGATATCAAGGAGAAGCAGAAGGCATTTAGTAGGTTTTAAATAACAGGACTGGAGTTATATTTATATCACGATCGGAGAAAGGAGAGGAAAGTTTAGAAAATAACTCGGCAAGCCAAAAGAGAGTATGAGAAGGACATGGCTTAGAATATTAAACATAATAACAAGGATTTCTTTAAGTATATCAGGGGAAAAGAACAGGTGAGGACCAGTGTGGACCAATTGAGGAATCACACCGGGAGAGTGGTTAGTGATGAAGGTGAGATGGCAGGCTTATTAAACAGGTATTTTTCTTCAACTTTTACACAAGAACAGTCAGGAGAATTGCCAACAGCTGAGAGTATCAATCAAGGAGGTGAGGAAGGGTTTTTACAGAAGATCCAGGTTGGAGTGGAGGAAGTAAAGGAACAGCAAGGAAATCTAAGAGTAGATAAGGCTCCAGGTCCAGATAATGTGCAACCGAGAGTATTGATGGAGGTGGCTGAGTAAGTAAGCGAGATGTTAATGGATATTTCCCTGGAGTCAGGACAGGTACTGGAGGATTGGAGAGGAGCAAATGTCTCATCATGATTTAAGAAAGGATGCAGAGAAGAATTGGGAAACTATAGACCTGTTAGTTTAACTTCAGTTGTGAGGAAGGTGTTGAAGACATTAAGGACCAGATGAGGAACCATTTAAATATATACAAATGAATTAAACATTGTCAGCATGGGTTTACCAAAGGTAGTTCCTGTTAAACAAATCTTTCAGAGTTCAATGAAGCAGTGTCTGATTGGGTAGATGAGGGAAAGGCAGTGGACATGGTATATCCAGACATTAAGAAGGCATTTGATGAGGTACCACATCGGAGGTTGTTAGCCAAAGTGAGGGCTTGTGGAGTGGCTGGTCAGGCAGCTAATTGGATTGTAAACTGGCTTCGTCATAGGAAGTAAAGAGGGGTTGTGAGTGGGAGGATGTAAGTGGTGGGGTACCTCAGGGATCAGGACTCGGACCATTACTATTCATGATATTTACATCAACGATTTCGATAATGGGGTGAAGAGTAAGCTTTCCAAATTTGCAGATGACACAAATCTTGGAGGTGAGGTGAATAGTAGAGGGGGTGGTGAACAGATTCAGGAAAGTGTTGATACTTGCATAGATTGGGCAAAAGATTTTCAGATGTAATTTAACCTGAACAAGTGTAAGGTGTTGGGGAAGGGAAAGAACAATGAAAATAGAGATTACATGATACAAGGGGTAATTTTGGAGCGTGTCACACAGGAGAAGGATCTGGGGGTGGTAATAGATATGGGAGGCAGTGTGACCACTCCTCATTTTCATAAATGCCAAGGTGAGCCAATGAA
The DNA here is from genome assembly GCF_056783735.1 of Eptatretus burgeri. Classification (NCBI taxonomy): domain Eukaryota; kingdom Metazoa; phylum Chordata; class Myxini; order Myxiniformes; family Myxinidae; genus Eptatretus; species Eptatretus burgeri. The sequence goes on from NC_140961.1 coordinate 99,622,331, forward strand.
AAAGGCCAAGAATTCACAAGGTTTCGGAAAAGCGATGATAATAGAAAACCTTTACGCCAAGAAAACCTATAGAAAACCAAGACGCCAAGGTGAACAACGAATATCCAAGATCTTGTGAAAAAAGCCAAGGAGTGGTCAAACTGATGGGAGGTAAGCAGCCAGCACAATGCCAGGCAGCTTTCGTAAAAGCAAATAAGGTTTTAGGTTGTATTCGGAAGGGGATCATTTATAAATCAAAAGAGGTGGTGTTAACATTGCACAGGAATGTAGTGAGGGCCACATCGAGCATTTTGTGTGCAGTTTTAGTCACCACAACTCAGGAAGGAAACAGATGCCATGAAGAGGGTTCAGCTCGGGACTACTCAATTGATTCCAGGCATAGCTAGACTCAGCCATGAGGAGCGGCTGAAGGAGACAGGGCTTTTTACACTTGAAAGGAGGTGGTTGCGAGGAGATATGATAGAGATGTTTAATATAAAGAAAGGTATTGAGAAAATAAAAATAGATTAATTACTCAACAGAGTAGACAGTGATAGGACCAGGGGCCACAGCCTGAGAGTAAAGAAGAGTTAAGACGGTAGCAAGGCAGGGGACTTGTACTCAAAGAGTAATGAATGCATGGAATAGCCTCCCTGGAAAGGTAGTGGTAGCAGAAACAGTATATATATATATATATATATATATATATATATATATATATATATATATATATATATATATATATATATATATATATATATATATACTTTGAAATTAGAATTATATAGGTATCATTGATGGGTGATTGTGTGCTTGTGCACTGAGTGGTTGGTGGGGGTTTCCTCAAGGGGTGTTGTGTGGTTGATGTTGTGTGTTTATTAATGAAGCTCATGCCTCCTCCCCTGAGGAGAAGAAAAAAAAACACCACAAAAACAAACGATAAAACAAACAAAAAAAACAAACAACAAAAACTTTAAATAAATAAAAAAAATTACTACATAAACCACAAAAACACTATAAATGTTTTTTTGGTATTTTTGCATTTTCTTCTTTGGATCTTGTGTTGATAAATTAGTGTGGTGTTGATGTCACACAGGCATGATAGGATGAATGTCCTCCACCTGTGTTTGATTTCCTTGTATTACAGTTGTAGAGGAACTCAGTTACAGTTTGAAATGGCAAAGAGTTTACCTTGGGATAACTTTTCATGGTAAATTTACGCAGCTTCTTCGACGAGAAGAGCATGGGAGGAGTCGATATATATATATATATATATATATATATATATATATATATATATATATATATATATCTTCTTCTTTAGGCTGCTCCCGTTAGGGGTTGCCACAGCGGATCATCCGTATGATCCGCATAGTGATTTGGCACGTTTTACGCCGGATGCCCTTCCTGACGCAACCCTGGTCGCCTCTTACAACACAGGGATATGGTACACCTATTTTAACCAGGGTAGACACCGGCCCAGTACACTGGTACTCATTTCGCCGACCTCGGAAGGATGACAGGCTGAGTCAACCCCCTGGTGCATTCATTCAGTGGCCCAACGGGGCTTGAACTCAGGACCTTTTGGATCCCAAGCCGCTGCCCTAACCACTGCACCAACACCAGGCTCATATATATATATATATATATATATATATATATATATATATATATATATATATATATATATATATATATATATATATATATATATATATATATATATATATATATATATATATATATACTGTTGGACCCTGACATTTGTGCGGGATACGTTCCAGAAAAAATGCTGCAAATGTCGAATTCGTGAATGTCGGGGCATTGTTTCAATCGGGAAAACAGGGTTAGGTTCCCAGCAGTTCATGATTCATAAGCAAAAAATCAAAAATACTGTGAAAAACCTTGAATACGCAAAGCACAGGACCATGAATGTAGAAGCAGGTTAGTAAAACCACAAATACGCCCACGTAAAAATCGTGAATACATGAAGCACAAGACGGCAAATGTTGAAGCAGGTCAGAAACACCACGAATACATGAAGCACATGGCCGCGTATGTAGAAGCAGGTCATAAAACTGCGAATGCATGAAAAAAAACCCACGAATATGTGAAGCACAGGACTGGAAATGTTCAAGCAGGTCAAATTTTATGAATCGCGAACACGTGGGGTCTGCGAACACAGCACAAGGCTTTTGAGTCAGTGTGAATACTTTCTAAAGGCACTGTAAGTAGATGAATAGGGTGTCCCCCCAAAAAATATACAACTTTCAAAATGCTTCGTTTGATCCTAAAAAAACAGTAATTTTGTCACTAATGCTTCATTTCTTGTTGCAGAGACCCTGAAGTTTATTTTGATACCAAGCAAGCGCCAGAAAAATACCAAGACTGACCGTACAACAACGGACGAAAACTGTTGAACTTTGGCACCACACGAAAAGTGTCATACAGGTGCAACGTCTTTACCCGAGACATTTCGGTATCCACTTGCGCCATGCACCAAACTTTCGGACAATAAAGTGCATCAACGCAAAGTTTACCAATGTGGGAACCATCTGTGACCTTCACAAGGATCACAGTGGTCAGAAGAGGACAGGTCGTATTTAAGAAAATGTGGAAATGGTGAGACAGGCGGTCGTTCAGAGTCCAAAACAATTGATTCGACGACTTTCTGTCGAGACAAACATTCATAAGAGCACCGTTCAGAGGATCCTTCGCCATGCCATTCATGCCTTTCCATACAAAATTCAAACGGAAACGGTGCTTACTGATCAACAGAAACGCAAACGACGAGACTTTGCAAAATGGTTCTCAGGAAAGTTGGAGGAAGATGCAGACTTCCTCAAAAAACTTCACATGACAGACAAATGCCATGCTCACTTGTCCGGGGAGGTAAACAAGTAAAACTTTCGGTACTGGGGAACTGAAAATCCTGGTAATGCATCAACTGAACTGGTGCCTCGATCTGTTCTCAAAGTCACCATGTGGGTGGCGGTTGGTTGTTATGGGATAATTGATCCATACTTCTTTGAAGATGACCAGGGAAGCACTTGCACGGTAAACCAGAGGAACTATTGCGAAATGATTCAGGAATTCTATCTGCCTGAGCTACGTACTCAGGCCCGTAGGAGAAACAACCTGATCCAGATGAGAACCCAGTGGTTCCAGCAGGATGGGGCACCGCCCCATACAGCCAGGGAAACAAGGCGTTTTCTCAACCAACATTTTGGGGGCCGCTTTATCTCCCTCTACGAAGACATTGAGTGGCCACCGTATTCCCCTGACCTTACTCCTCCAGACTTCTTCTTGTGGGGGTATCTCAAGGACAGGATCTATGGAAACCCAAGGCCTCAGAAATCTTGATCAGCTGAAGGAAAACATCCCCCGAGAAATCCAGAACATTCCTCAGGAAACGTTTCCCAAAGTGATGGAGAACATGACAACGCGTTTGCAGGCAGTGATCGGACAACGTGGAGCCTACGTTGAACATGTGGTCTAAAAGAAAACGACGATTCTATACCAAAATTTACATTTTGGTGGCAATTTTGACATTGGTACAATCAACTTCAACCTTTCAGCTTTCTATCCAGCCATATATCTTTTAAAAAAATATGTTATGACCATCCTCTTTGCAGATGAAAAGTTGTATATTTTTTTGGGACACCCTGTATACATATAGCGTAGCATGACGGTGATGTCACAGTGTTCCTATAGTTTGGAGAATGGATTATAATCATCATGAAATTAATCACTTCTCCATCCTACAACAACAGTGACATCAACGTTACGGTTCGCTATACTGTGACCCATAGGGGAAGAATCACAGCGCAAATTAAGTCTTATGGGCTATGTTTCAAAAAACACAAGCAGAGAAAGTAGCCTGCAGATAAGCTTCACCCTTATTATAGCTCATTCGCACAGCATAATGCGTAAGATCGTCTGCATGGGCTGAACTTTCTTTCGGAATCATAGATACAGTACATGCACACAATATCACAAGAGTTTCCGAACTCATCAAAACGATCTGCATTATATAAACAACATCGTTGCAATTTCCCACCCATTCCCACCTTCTTCTGTCATATGCAACACAAGGCTTTGGAGTAGCATCATTGGTTGAGGGCATAGTTGTGCCGCTAATGCCACTGCTCCCTGTCGGTTCAAGCAGTAATATGGAATTTGGCCAAGATTCTGGTGATAGCTTGCCAAATTATCGCGAACGATACTGGAGGATCTGTTGCAGAGCGTCAGTGTTGCCAAAGCAATTTACTTGCTGGTTTGCCATTGCCTTCCCCAGCAGTAATACGGGTAATAATTAGTAATTTGTTCGCAGTGCAGACGATAGCTCGCCTACTCTTCGCAATGGATACCGTGGGGTTAACATCCACGAACTAATGTCGGCAGACGGGACACAGTTTTAACGTCCATCCCAGGGATGGTGCACACATTGATGAATCGCCATGCTTGTGAAACACTGAAATGACAATTTGCAGCTGGGTCGGGATTCAATCCCAGGCTAGACAGTTCGGAGCAGATATGCATACCTCGAGGCCATCCTGCCAGCCCCAGTCCTCTCAAACCCAAACAATTCAAAAAAACAAAAACTGTAGATGTTTTGGAAATGACAGCAAGCAAGTTCAAAGCTGTGCACCACTTCGCCACCAGACCAGTTTCACCACCAGACCAGTTTCACCACCAGTTGACTCATTGGATACTTTGTCGAACAAGAGCGAGAATTGCTTTGCAATACATGTCCCCTACCGATGTGATATTTTCTAAGTCCAAAAAGGGCATAACTGTGAAAAATTGACAAAATGCCCTGAAACTGGAACTTCATCTGTAACTTATAAAAATCAAGCCATGTACCAAGTTTCAGTTGAATATGTTGAAGGTTGTGGGGAAAAAAAAAATTCTGGAAAACCACAGGTGGGACGGACGGACGGACGGGCAGACGGACCAGAAAACCTGTAGTCCCCTCCGGTGAAACTGATAGATGACGAATAACTGCAATATTAAAGTTACAGGCATTCTACCCGTTAAATTTGAGAGTGAATTTTACAATTTCTAAGATGGGACTCTTGTGGTGCTTTGCACTGAACGTGCTGGGTGCTTCGAATCTTGACTTGGCATGTTCATATAACATCGTATAATCGAATGGACAACTACTTGGTGCTTCCTTGTGGGATGCTAAAATGTTGGTCGACATACGTGCTTGGAAGCTAAAATAGACAAGTACACCAGGATATATTCCGTTGTAAAAAAAAAAAAGCTGATGGTGTCAACTGTCACCTTCAAATTAGTGTCAATTCCAATTCATACCTGCAGCCTCTTTGAATGAGTCAAGCTTAAGGTGAGACTGTTCTTTTGTTCCTATAATCCCATGGTATACCATTTCTGTAGCCTTACTTACATTGCATTTCAAAATTAATAGCACAACATTCACACAAACGGGTTTTGTTGGTGATGGCACTTCAATTGTTTTTTTGTTTTTTTTAAACGAAATTCACCTCCAACATAAGTGTTTTACAAAGGACCAAGGAAGCCTTTTTGAACACTTCGATCAGGCTAATTGAAGTGTTTTTATCTCAAGGGCCTTCTGGGGAGTCAATCGACGCGTATTCTTTTGCCGGACACTTTCATTGTATCCGCTGCACTGACATATGATAATTAGCTTCATAATTTTACATCCTTTTAACTTCAATAATACAGACGGCACGTTCAAAAAGATAGACGTCGGCTTGGTCCATACTTCACCTGAGATTCACCTGAGATTAAGGCATGTTCTTGATTGAAGGCACGAGCTGGGACAACAATGATGCACTCCTTATCATTTATTTATCCATGCAATGTGCATCAGCCATAGTTCTTGGAAAAACAAATCTTGGAGAAAAAAAACAATGCTTCAAGGAAAAGTTACTTTTCTGCTGTCATTATGCCCTTGGCCATCAGTGGAACTGTGCTTTTAAATATTTAGGCCTACGTTTGCTGTCAAATGACAACAACAGGAGCAGCTTAATGTCGTATGACAGCACGATTCCAGTTCAAAATTAAGTACAGTACAAAATTATACTACCACTTGTTGGTTTGTGGTAATTACTAACTTTTCACCTCATTTCGGACTGTGCACACGACATTGAGAGGGCTGACAGAATGGCTGAGACTCCTTGAGGAATACACACGAGTTCACCTCTGAGCTGTCTAGCCTGGAATTAAATCCCGAGCTTGCTATAAACTGTCTTCTCGGTGTTTCACAGACAGGGTGATTCATCAATGTGTGTGCTGCCCCTCGGATGGACGTTAAACGGGCGTTCCGTCTGCGAGCTTTTGTTGATGGACGTTTAAGATCCTAAGGTTTCCTTCGTGAAGAGTAGGTGAGCTATTGCCGGCACCATGAACAAATTACAAATCCCTACCCAAACCAGCAGAGGGCATTGCATCAGCAGCACAGTTGCACTCTCAGCCAATGATGCCACCCCACAGTACTGTGCTGCACACAAACAAAGAAGTCCACATTGGGAATGGTCAATGTCTACGCTCACCCCACTCCTCCACATCCTCCCCAAACATAAACTAGAAAGGCACTCAGTCGAGCGCATACATACCTCCGTCACGCAATGCCTGATGCACGAGAACATATCGGGCCCACTACATTGTTGAAATATCATGCGATATAGCACAATATCGTTTTTGGCCCTATAAGGTGTGATGCTCTCAATGATGAAAAATCACTTTAAAATTAAATAATTCTCATATCCCGATCCGGATTCGGATCTTCACCACCGTCGAGTCAATGAATCCTTGTCGCACACTCAACCTGTCCACCAAGTTTCATCTGAATCAGTCCACAACTTTTTGAGATATCGTGCTATATATCGTTTTTGGCCCGATCTCTCAATGGTGAAGAATCACTTAAAAAATTCTAGTAGTCGGATCCCGATCTGGATTTTCACCAAAATCTAATCAGTTCGTCCTTGTCGCACACCCTACGTGTCCACAAAATTTAATCCGGATCCATCAATATCTTTTTGAGATATCCTGTTCACAAATAAACAAACAGACAAGCAAACAGGAAGGGGTGAAAACATTACCTCCTTCACATTGAGTGGCGGAGGTAATAAATAGAAAATCCAGGGTAAAATTGCTTTCCATAGTTTGATATAAAACTCAAACTGGTCATCTTAATAAGGTGCGATGCAGTAAAATGGTGTTTTTGTCTACCGGTTAGTCATAATGACCATTGTTTTCCTCATGTATTTTTTTGTCATACCAATATATTTTCTCAATCTCATGCATGTTAATGTATGACATTTCTCAAGGTGACAATGACACATGTTCTTCAAACATACTGGGATCCCTCATTTGAAAAGCAATAGACAACAATGGTCGGAGAAGTGGAAAATTATTTTTGATAACTGAGATTTCTTGACACCATAATGTTTCGGGAAAACATTGTCTGAGGCACTGAAGAGGAGGAAATAATGAATGTGATAAATTGCCGCCATACGTTATGATTGACATGAACTCTGTTGTCTCGTGAAATGCATTGTCCGGTAACTGTGTCGACTTCAGGGAGGGATAGACCGGAGACGACCGAATCCAGAAAGGACAGCATTCCGACGAGTTTTCAATGAATCAAACTTTACCTGAAGAACATTCTCTTTTGACCTGTGTTTGAAAACTGAACTTCAGCATCCTCTGCAGTGTGCGCATAATCACATAAAAGTCATACAAAGTTTCAGTTGAGCACATGACGTCATTCCTCAAACTTTTTATGAAGTGACAATTCTCAAGTCATCAAAACACAGGCAGCTTCAAAACACAAAAGACAGGTAGCGTTTACGTAGTAAACAAAGCTCAAACAAATGACTGAATAAGCTGCGTGCATTTCTGTCTAAAATTTGGAAAATTGTCCCATACATTTGTGGTGTGAGAAATTATTCCTTGTCCACTCAAACTCTCTGGTCTCATTCTCTTCCACATCTATATAGGGCTTCTACGAAAAATATATTATTATTATTCTTCGGCAATGGTTGCGTGTTGTGACTTAATGGGAGAACAATCGCCGAGGCAGTCGTAACCAAGATCTCGTGAGGTCACGAGCAAATATCCAAGTCTCCATATTCACTGTGACCCTGAACAGGCTGAGCAGCACTGTGAAAACTGCGGTACGCACGGAGCTTAAACAAAATATATATGTTAAAGTAACTCCTGCGATCCTTGGAATTCAAATATTTGCTACGTCAATATGTACGGCAAATGCCCTTCACCATTTTATAAAAGAGATCCATGTATAATTTTCTGAATGTAATAATCTGCAACCTTTGACCCTCCAATGTGGCTGGATTTTAAGGAAACCGATTTAAACACGTCGTTTCAGTTTCCTTGCCTTGGATGATAATTCAGAAATGCAGTGCACATATTTTAAAGATGATCATTCTAATGTGAAAGTAATTTCATAAAAAAAATATGGATTTCACATTGTTATGATCGTAAAACAAACGCCTTGTGTATTCGACAATTTATAAGCCGAATCGACTTTCTTCCGAGGTAATGGAGCCTGTTGACAATCTTTAAATGTTACCGCATCATTCACTTGTGTCTAAGCAGCAGTTCAGAAATAATTTTCAACAAATGTCAGTCAATAGTTATGTTCAGCAATTCAAGTTTATTCTCCCCAATTCAACAAAATCCAAAGAGATAACGAATATATATATATATATAATCTGCACAAATGAAGAAGGCAGAGGGAAAAGAGGGTGGTTAATTGAGGAAAAGGAGACTTAGGAAACGTAGGAAGGAGAGAAGAAAGGTCAGGTGTGGGATGGTGTGGGATGTGGAGGTGAATGTAAAATGGTAAAGAAGGGTTAAGAGAAAAAGAGTAATTGATAGAATAATGGAGGTAAGCCAGAGAAATGTACAACCAGACAAGGCTGTTTCGTCATAATGTTGCTACTCTCTTGATACCCATGATTCCGACAACATTGTTTTACAATCCGACCGATTCGTTACAACGTTGTCACCCAACACGGACTACTTTGTATGGCGCACCACCTTCTCTCATCTTAATGCGCTACGCTCTCTCACGGAGAATCACAGCGTCCCCCAAGCGTTTTCTCCTAAGTCTTTGTTAAGCTTTCATAGGGTATGTATGTGCTTAAGTGTTTTTGCAATAAATACTGTACTGTAACCATTCAAAATGGCTCCCAAGAACCCATCAAGTGTTAGTGATGCTATTGTTGTAAAGAAGCAAGACCATTAGCCTTGCTGCAAAAATGGAGGTTTTAAACCGTTTTGAGAAAGATGAACGTGCTGTTGACATTGGTGTTGCGTTCGGCCGAACCCCTACAACAATGCGTACTATCCGAACCAGCACAGACAAGATTAAGGTGTCAAAGTCAAAGTGGACTTGTCAAAGTGGACATCTCTCTGGCTGTTATCAGAGAACCACCTCACCGCCGTCGAGTCTGGCATTTCACTCAAGCCGACTGGCAGGGTCTCCGAGCAGCCATCAAACTTACAGACTGGTCTCCTATCACTACTTTCTCAAACATCAACTCATCCTGGGAATTCTTTCAAAGAAACTTGCTCTCCCTCATGCACAGATTTATCCCCTCTCGTGTTCAGTTGTCTTACCCTTCCTCCCGCCCTTGGTTTGCTGAAGCATGTGGCGAGGCAGTTGTCCTGAAACAACTTGCCTTTGCCTCATGGAAAGCAAACCCAACTGAGGGCAATCTCAGTTCCTTCCACAAAGCTCGGAACAAGTGTGTATCTACCCTCAGGAGAGCCAGAAAACAACATCTTTCTCATCTCAAGTCTGAACTCTCAAACCTCTCTCCCTCCTCAAAATCCTGGTGGCGTTTAATCAAATCTGTTTCTGGTGTATGTTCCCCCTCCATCCCCTCCCTTACCTCAAATGGCCGCACTGCTGATTCCACACGTGATAAAGCTGAATGTCTAAACTCGGTGTTTGCAGCTAAATCTTGTGTCCTAAACCCATCACTATCTCTACCCACTTTACCCAGTCGCACCCAACTGTCCCTGGACTCTGTATCCTTTTCTCCTGACAAGGTGGAGAGCTTGCTTTCAAACCTCGACTCAGATTCTGCAACCGGTCCAGACGGCATCAGCCCACGTGTCCTCAAAGCCTGCTCTTCTGCTCTTGCTCACCCTCTCTCTGTTCTATTCACCCTCTCATTTGCCCAAGATCATCTGCCATCTGCTTGGAAATCTGCTAACATCACTGCCCTGCATAAAAAGGTGCAAAAACAGATCCCTATAACTACAGACCAATCAGCCTTCTCCCAATCATCAGCAAGGTGATGGAATCCATCATCGCTTCAGACATGAAATCCTTCCTCTTCTCCAATGGCTTGATCTCCAATCATCAATTTGGTTTCAGACCAGGTCACTCTACCCTGGATATGCTGCTTCTGATCTCCCATCAATGGATGGAGGTCCTCAATGCCAGACAGGAAATCCGAGCCGTATCCCTGGACATATCACGTGCTTTTGACACAGTCTGGCACCCTGCCCGACTCACCAAACTCTCTTCCCATGGTATTCAAGGCCATCTCCACTCATGGCTCGCAGACTTCCTCTCCTGTCGCAGTCAACGTGTGGCCCTAAATGGAGTTCTTTCATCCCCTCTTCCTGTGCAGGCTGGAGTTCCTCAAGGTAGCGTTCTGGGCCCTGTTCTTTTTCTGGTTTTCATCAATGATCCCTCGGACTCTCTGGAAAATCCTCTATTTCTCTTTGCCGACGACTGCACCCTCTGCCGTACCATCTGTCATCCCTCAGACCGGCAAGCAGCAGCTTCTTCGCTCACTGCAGATCTGGATAAAATCACAAACTGGTCCAACACGTGGAACATGTCTTTCAATCCGGACAAATCTCACACTCTCACTATGTCTCTTCGAAAGGACCGTTTACAAAACCCCCCCATCCATTTTATCAACAATCCTCTGGAAGAAGTCTTTTCTTTCAAGCTTCTGGGTCTCATTATCTGCCATGACCTTTCCTGGGAAAGTCACATTTCCAACGTCGCCTCAAAAGCCAGTTGCCGACTGGGAATCCTCCGTCGTGCTAAGTCCTTCCTCGGCCCTCTTGAGCTCCTGACCACTTACAAAGCTTTTGTCCGTAGCCTGATGGAGTACTGCTCTCCCCTCTGGGCTGGTGCTCCTGCCTCCCACCTTTCCCGGCTTCACGCTGTCGAAACCAGGGCATTTAAGATCATCGGCATCTCCCGCAATGAAGCTGAGTCTTTGGGCCTCTCACTCAATCACCGCAGGTTGGTCGGTGGTCTTTCTGTCTTCTACCGACTCCTCTCCAGCCTTGCCCCCCCTGCTCTCTCTGTGATTTGTCCCCACCACATTTCCACAGGGCGCTCAAGGTCCGCCAACAACCCCCTTTGGTAAAACTACCAAAATCACGAATCACTGCTCATCTTCACTCTTTCATTCCTCTTTTTTCCCGCCTTTGGAATAAACTTCCTCACTCTATTCTTTCCCATTCTTCCCTTCAGGCTTTCAAAACAGCTGTTCACCACCACCTCTTATCTTCCCCCATCCAAATCCTCGCTCTTTTCTACCCCCGATAATCCACCCAAGCCCACTTCCTTCATTTCTCCTACTTTCCTTCCTGAAAGTCCCTGAAATGTCCATCTTCTCTTCGCCATGTTCCCCGTCCCATCCCCATCCCTCTCCCTTCCACAGTTCACCTAATGTGTCTGTTCCCCACTGTTTTGTCCCTTCCACTCCCGCCCCTCTTGTCTCATGCCTCCTTGCTGTGAGTTGTGTGTTAGCTCTCATACGAGCCTCGACCAAGGTATACAAAAAAAAAAAAAAAAAAAAAAAAAGGCTAGTGCTGGAAGTAATACTTCTATGAGTGCAACAACAAGAAGTCATGCTCGAAGTTCCATAATTGAGAAGACGGAGACGATGCCCTGGCAACGTGGATAGAGGAAGAGGATCAATGCAATGCCCGGAGAGCCTTCTGGTTATCCAGCAGAAAGCAAAATCTTTGTATGACGACTTAAAGACCATGGAGGGTGAGGGATTGAAAGATGAGAGCTTTACGGTCAGCCGAGGAAGGTTTCAACATTTTAAGCAACGTTATAACTTCCACAATATTAAGATGACTGGTGAAGCCACAAGTTCAGATGCCGTTCCTTCCGAGATATTCCCATCTGAGTTCAAGAACATTATCGAGGAAGGAGGCTACTCAGCGAAGCAAGTCTTCTCAATGTGGATGAGACAGGTCTCTTTTGGAAGAGGATGCCTGAAAGAACATACATCTCCCAGGAAGGAAAAAAAAAAGAGCACCAGGATTAAAAGTGGCAAAAGACTGCTTGATGCTACCTACTGCTTGGAACAAATGCTGCTGGCGACTTCAAGCTAAAGCCCATGTTAATTGCTCGCGCTCTCAACCCACGTGTCCTGAAAGGTTACTCTAAGGATCACCTTCCTCTCAATTACAAGTCAAATAATAAGGCATGGATAACTTGCGCCATATTTAGCCAGTGGCTAAATGTGTACGACACGGCGTCCTTACACTGAAGGATTATTGTGCCAAGGAGAACTTGGACTATAAAATTCTCCTTGTCATTGACAATGCTCCAGCGCATCCTCCCAATCTCAACGATTTACATGACGGTGTTTGAGTTGTATTCCTGCCTCCCAACATGACAGCATTGATGCAGCGAACATCAGCCAGGGGGAACCCCAGTCAGAGTGGCAATGGGAGCCCCACTCCTGGTCTCAGTGACTCGCTACCCTCCTCCTCTCCACTACCCACCACATATTCGCTTTAACTCTGCCCATCAGTGAGTACAATACAAAATGATTGTATTATCTTGTTAGTTAAACTTTAATTTAGTTTATTTTTTTTCTTTTTGTGTGTATAATATATATTTTCAATAAAAAATTCCATTGAATTTATGGATATGTGATGTATTTTATTGGGCAAAGGGAGGCTGTGGAACGTAACTCGTATATATTTATCTATTTCTTATGGAGAAAATTGATTCCGTGAATGTTGTTTCCGTTAATGTTGTGTTTTACAAGGACGTACCACAATGTTAAACAAGGACTGGGTGTATTGTGAAGACGGGATGGGGGTGTTGAAAGATTTTGAAACACCTCAAATAGAGCAAGAAAAGTTAAAAGACTAAACCACCTGCTGTTACAGAGATGATAAAGCAGTCATGGAGAAGGCCACACCGCACATTACCTTAGGACTGTTGTGTTTGTGTTGAACGACCATGTGGGGGTTTTCAGAGCCGCAGGTTCTCACATCGTGCCTGTTGACCTTCCCCGATACAAGAAAGCAAGCTTCATCTCTGAACATGACCTTTTTCAGGTAATCTCCGTCATCCTCCATGCGAATGAGCATTTCCAAGGCAAACACCTTGCGTTTTGTCCATCATTTGGTTTGAGTTCCTGCAGAATCTGCACCTTATCAGCATTAATTTTCAGTCTTTTCTGCTGCGATGTCCTATGATGTCCTGTAAATCCTGTGTACAGTGATGGTTGGTAGTCCCAGTTCTCTGGATGCATATCGGATTGATTTTTTGAGAATTTGTTGAAATGATTCACACACTCGTTCAACGTCGACTGCACTCGTGCTCGGTCGACCGGTGCTTTTCTGTTTCTGACAACTTTCAGTTCCTTAAACGTCTTGTACCACTTTCTGATACTAGTCCGCAATGGTGGATTCCTTCCATACCTTGTACGGAAATTACGCTGAACTTGCGTGTCGGATCTCGTCTTGAGAACCAGTCGACGCACTGAGTTTTGTCCTGTGGAGTCGCCATTATATTTTTCATTAAACTACCAGACCTGAAAATCAAGAAAACTTTGTGAGTTTCTGTATCATATAAAACGAGAAGGGAACTTGGTAGAGCGCACACCTCCGCCACCTAATGTATGATCCACGAGAACACATCGAGCCCAATACATTTTTGAAATATCATGCTATACAGTACTATATCGTTTTGGTCCGATCTCTCAATGGTGAAGAATCACTTAAAAAATTAAATAAATCTCATATTCAGATCCGGATTCGGATCTTCACCAAAATTGAATCAATTCGTCCTTGTCACACATTGAACGTGTTCACTAAATTCATCCGGATCCGTCCACAACTTTTTGAGATATCATGTACACAGACAAACAAACACACAAACAGGCATAAAGGGGATGAAAACATCACCTCCTTCACCTTTGGTTGTGGAGGTAAATAAAGGGTATCATTGCATCATTTGTGCTTCAAAATATATGAACAACCAAAGTTGTCCAGGTCTTTTTTGGAACACCCTGTACAGTTCTACTGGGTGGATATAGATGATGCACCGTATAGCTGGTTGTCAAGTGAAACTAGAACTCCTGCATTTGAAATAAATGTTTATGTTGTCTCAAAACACGTTTTAAAAAAACATTACCATGGTGAATTTCGGGAAATTCATGAAGGTTGTTCAGAGATTCAGTTGAAATAACACATGAAAAAAAAATTATTTTATGAATGGACAATTATATTCATAAGAGAAAGTAAATAATTCCACAGTTGCTATGAGAAGAGTTTAAGTGATTACATTGTTGGTGCTCCCATCCAACACATAGCTGATAAACCCCGAATTGTAGTTTCAAAACCCAGGGTACCATACCATGTTCGCTTGTCCATTATTCCTACGCCACCGAAGGTGCACAGAGGTGATGTTTTCACCCACGTTTGTCTCTCTGTGAGCAGGATCATCTCAAAAAGTTATGGTCAGACTGAAATGGTAAATGTAATGTTGAAAAACAAAATGGTAAATGTTTCAGAACAATGATTAAAATAAATTAATAAATGCCAATGCAGTGTATACAGAACAGTGTGCTTTTATCGACGTTAGATAATGATGATTATGCGATGACGATGGTGGTGGTGGTGGTGGTGGTGTTGGAGGGGAATTCAGAAGGATGAGTTATGCTCACTGCAGATGCATTAGCACCCACAGCCAGCCTGTCTAACACATTAAAATTTTCACTCAAACTCCTTACTTTCTTCTGCCTCTTTCCAGCAGACACCTTCTGCACTCATCTTAAGTTTCGAGGCGATTATTAACGGTAATTGCAAGTCCATGACAGTGAGTTGAGAGGCGCAGTGAGGTGTTTGTGGTTTCCGAACCAAATATAGTACTGTACAGTATCAACACCTGTGCACATCCCCCTCATGTCCCCAATGTTTGTGGTTGGGTGGGTAGGTGAATGCTGCGTGGGTCATGAATGTGGAATCCATATACATGTACCAATTCATAGATAAGTGATGCTTGCGAATGCAGAACTTATGAATACAGAGGGTTGTCTGCACTTGCAATTAAAGTAATTTCTCCCAATGTCCATGGAGAGTCAGCGTTAGCTAATCGGGGGCCCGGGGGGCAGAGCTGAACAGGGGGCCCCACCCCCCTTCAAAAAATAAGCACAACAGGCCACGCATTATTGCTACCTATTTTAAAATGCCACCGACAACATCATAAAACGACATGACATGATAAGAATGCTTTTTTGAGAATGAGAAGTCCGTGATGACTCATTCATAGAAGCAGACCCTCCTTGCTTTAGCCGTGACAAAGTTTTGGTGAACTCCAACTTGTGACACAGCTCAAGTTGTATTGCAATTTCAGCCAGTCCGTTCAAACAATCCTGAGATATCGTTGATTGCAAGTAATTTTTCATCATTTTCAAACAAGATAAGCTTCTTTCTCCAGACACCCAGCCACTGGTGCAGTGAAAAGTATCTGCAGAGCAACGCTGAGGTTGTGATCTCTCTCTATCGAGTGCAGCCTGTGGCTGCTGGTTGCATCATTGGTTGGGACGTGGATTTTGCCGCTGATGCAGTGTCCCCTTTACCAGTAAACTGGTACTCATTTTGCCGACCTCAGAAGGATGACAGGCTGAGTCAACCTCCTGGTGTATTAATTCAGTCGCCAACGGGGCTTGAACTCAGGACCCAAGGATCCCAAACCGCCACCCTAACCACTAAGCCAACACCAGGCTATGAGGTTGTGACAAAGATCCAACACATTTTCCCAGTAGATGCAATTCAACATTTCCAAGGGCGAATTAGATACATCAGTGGGGAAGCTCTTCACAACTGAGCAAACCTCTTGGTTGAGATCATCAGCATCGATGTCACCCATTTCTTCAGAAAAAAACGTTGGCAACTATCATGCAAGGGTGTTTCCTTCGGTTGCTGTTCGCATCTCATTTGTGCTGTAAAGGAAACTAAACAAACTGTAGAAAACATCCAGCTTTGAATATCCCTTGTTAAGACTAGTTAGAGCTGTGAATACTCGTGGGAGAAAGAATTCTCATTTGAAGCCCTCTTCAGGTGAGTGTGTCTCAACATCATCTGGACTTTTGTAGTCAAACATGACTTTTGTCCTTCGGTGTCTATGCTTGGGAAATGTCAGTTCAACTTCAATCTGTTCTGCAATTTGTGTTGGTTGCACAAGCGGATGCAAACCCAGTGTCTTTGAAATCTTGCAAAAATTCGACAATGGCACCAATTTCCCTTTGAAGGTCTCCATTCCAAAAGAGTGACTCTGGAAGAGTTTGCTTGCATGATTAATGTGAAACAAAACGTTGTACCACACTACAGTGCACACAATGAAGTGCCCTGATGAAATCTCTCTTGCAAGGTTTTTGACTTCTGCAGCAGTCATGTTGTCACGTTTGCAAACTGATTGATCCACCAATCCTTCCAGGGCACTAATGCACTTCTTGTAAATGACATCACAGCACTCTGACGCTGTCAATGCGAGATTCCCAGTAAGTGTTCGACAGGGGTTTGATCACCGTAAGCCCCGTGACATTCTCTTTGAGTATGGACCATCGTTGAGTAGACCACCATTGAGTAAAAATATTACAAAAATTTGCTGCACCCCCCCCCAAAAAGAAATAACGTTGCAGAAAGCAGTGAGGATTTAGCAGCATCCGAGACCACAAGTTTTAACCTGCGGCTGCTACAAGCCATAAAGAGAGTTTTTGTGTTCATATCAAGCACTCATTTCTGAACCCCCTGTTTTTTGCCCTTCATGTTACCTCCATTGTCAGAGCTCCGTCCTCTACAATCACTGCCATTGATTCCCAGGTTCTCTATGTGACCTGAAAAAGTATCACAAAGTGTCTCACCGGTTGTGACCTCAACTGGGAGAAATCCAGTGAAGTGCTCTGACACAGAGGCATCAACGGATGGCTCACAATTCAGGATGCAGAGAATAATTGATACCTTTTCTGTGTGACTGGTGTCAGGAGTACAGTCTGTAATCACACCGTTATTTTTTGCACTATGAACCCTTTCGGTAACAGTATGAAGAACATCCTTTCCTGCTCTAATGATCAGTTTGTTCTGTATGCCTTTGCTGAGGTAGTAATTTTTATTTCTTGTCTTTCAATTCTCCCAGATGCTCACTCTTTACGGGTCCACCAGCCATGAACAGAGAAATGTTTCTCCATATTTAAGCACGATGTAGTATCTCTCCTTGCTAAATCTATGAGGAACCATGTCTTTATTTTGGTGAAACACTAAGTTCATGACCTGCTTTGGACCTCTTTTGACTAATTAATCTCTGTTGTCATTCGACATTCTGTCCGGCCATAATGCTGTGTCATCAGATATTTCAACTACTAAAGGTTCTGATGTTGCCAGCCCACCTATCGGGTCTGTGTCACCCTCTATGTCTGGCTCTGGCGGCTCATCTCGTTGTGTGTTCGCGTCCGCCTCTCCGTCGAGCTCTGATGCCGACTCACCATTTCACAGGCCCGCTTCGTCGGTTTGCCCCTCGGGGAAAGGCTCAGCTTCTTCCATAGATATGTTGGCTTCAGCAATGCTTTCCCCGTGTTGATTAGCGGCGGCGGACACGGTGAAGAAAGTTATTTTAGGATGGCTTTCCAAGCATTTTGCTTCCGCCCCTGCAGCTCGTCTGTTTTTTCATACCGCTCGGATACGGGAATTTCATGGATTGCGAATATATTTTCAAAATTACATTTCCCCCTCAGTCGGTGCACATCTAGCCTACACTTATGAGCATAAACTTACGGGAGCTAACCACCTGAAATTGAACGTTTTTGGCAATCACAAGTTTTTAAACAAGCAATATATATATATATATATATATATATATATATATATATATATATATATATATTTATATATTAAGGGGGCCCCCTAGTGGTCAGGGGTGCCGGGGAACTGCCCTGCCTGCCTACCCACATTGCTGGCCATTTGACCATATTCAATGGTGACAATTGTTGAGTAAAGTGGGGAAAATAATTTATTTTGCTTTCTAAGATAAAGGATTATGGAAGAGTGAGGAAAGGTGGGGTACAGCACACCCCCTGCTCCCTGCCCCCCTTACCTCTCTACCCATCCCTGTATAATCTTCTTGGTCCAAGTTATATGTTCAGTATCCTGGATGTTTGCAGGAGAGGACTTTCTGGCTGACAGTATGGCAGGCAATTTTGGATGAAAAATGTTCAGTAAAAAGAACGAAAGGACCGAGGAGGATGTACGTCGGGCGTTCATAAAGCTCCATTAATAAGGTACTCACAATGTTCGAGACGCTACGATTTAGGATTTTTTTCAATATTCTCGTAGACAGTATATCTTTTGTGAAGAATAGGTGAGTTATTGCCGACACCCTGACAATTTTTTTTTATCCAGGATAGTTCGAGACTACATTTCTGAAGTTGTAATGAACGCCCCAAAGCTTTATCAAGAGAATGCACCCCCCAATATTATCGATTGTATGCACTTATCAAAATATAAAAAAAGTTTCCTCTTATTGGTCTCTCGTGAGTATCTGGTTCTGATAACGTTTTTGAATACCTCACGTTCCAAGAATGCCCCATGCAGGTTGATCCCCAAGGCATATAAAAGCAAATTAAGCTAGGTGCACAATTGTTATTACCAGAATCACTATTAATGAAAGCAAATTTGCTGAGTAAAATAAAACAAACATTGTAGTGTTTACCGAAAGGACTTCATCCTCTTTAGAATCGAGCAGAATTATAATTTCA
Source organism: Eptatretus burgeri (assembly GCF_056783735.1). Classification (NCBI taxonomy): domain Eukaryota; kingdom Metazoa; phylum Chordata; class Myxini; order Myxiniformes; family Myxinidae; genus Eptatretus; species Eptatretus burgeri. The sequence goes on from NC_140961.1 coordinate 99,641,365, forward strand.
AACACCGATAGTTCTCAACACTATCAATATTTTCATTTCACAAACTTACATTCAAAAAGAATCTCCATTCATTGGTGTAAATTCAAACTATTTATGCAAGGTCTTCACTCTTGGAAGAGGAAAGTGATATCGGGGAGGGAGACGGCCATGGACAAGAGGCAGTGGGACAAGATATGGATGGTCTTGGGGATTAATGAACACAAGGAGGAAAGAGAATTAAGAAGGAAACAAAGCAACCCACAAATCGATGGGGAGAGGTAGGGGATGTTTAAAATTGGCATGTGAGAGGTAGGACCATGGAGGAAGATTAACATCAACAGTTGAGAGGTAGGGGAGAGTTTACCAGCATTGGAGAGATAGACGATTAACATCGGCATGGGAGAGATGGGGAGGGATTTCTTGTAAACATGATCAAGGCTCGTGGAAGAGCTGGGGTGGAATGGAAGGGAACAAAATGGAAAGGAGGAAACACCAACAGCAGAGCTGTGCTTGGGAGGGAGTGCTTGGGAATGGGGTCATTTGGGGTAAGAAGAGAACATGAGTATGGATGGGGAACCTGAGGAAGTGGTAGTAGTGAACAGATGTCTTGAAACCCTGGAGAGAAGAATGGGACTGAACAGACTGGGGAATTTGGTTCCACAAGCAAGAGAAAAGAGGAACAAATGAGTGAAGGTGAGCAGTGAGCATGGATCTTGGGAGTTCAACGAGAAGACTGTGTGCACCCTGCCAAGAAGAAACTGGGGAGGGACAGAGCCAAGAGAAGGCAGAGAGCGCAAGACCAAAAATATAATTATTAATGACGCAGTGAAGTGATTCGGGTTATGCAACAGATATCTGTGTGTTGCAAGTGGATCCGAGGAGCAGAATTCCTTCCGTTCCTCCACATTTCAACCAATCAAAACGACGCATCGCCTTGGTCATTACCATCTGTCAGAGGTTATCGCCGCTTGACCACTACTTTGACCAATCAAAGCTCGCTCTGATCCAGAGCTTCTCAGAATGCAGCACGAGGTACATCGCCGAACGTGATTGGTCCAATGGTATCACGTGCCGCCGAGGATTGGCGATGCAGCATGAGGTACATGACGAACATGATTGGTCCAGTCCTGTTTGCTGGAATCCTCGTGCATAACACCGCCCACACAACACACGTGGTGTCGTTTGACCAATCAGGAGCAGTGCAGTTACAGTATCGTTTCCTTCAGCTCGATTGGTCTTGTCCTGCTCATGATGTTTTCAGGTTTTTTTCTTCGTTCTTGTTGAATCTGTGAGGAGATTATTTTTTCGTTCTTGTTGAAAGTAAATTTCAACTACTAATGCATGACGAAACACTTGATTACGGCTAATATTAAAGAGAATGATGGCATAAGAAGAACTTAGCTTTCCGCGTTCCACGTGAAATGCCATGGTGAAAGGAAATGACGTTTTTCGTTCGTTCGTTCGTACATGAGGGGAGCGTTTCTTCGTTTTTTTTTTTTTCCGTCAAGCAATGAATGAAATGGTTTTTACATATATAACACATTAGTTTCACAAATTTCCATTGAAATACTCAGGTATTTCCGTCAATTGTAGCCATTTCCGTCGAGGTCACGCACTGCATCTACCGGACGGCCATCATTGGCTGTCTTGAGACACGTGGGGGGGGGGGGGCAGAGGACACCGGACCCACCGGAGACGTGGTAGACGACACCGGGGACATTTCAAACTCGGTGCAATTGTATACAGCGCACGCGCTGTAAAAAGGAGGCGGTAGAATATAGAGGCCACCAACTTGTCTGCGATGCAAAAATAACAGACTAGCCACTCAGCTCATCATGGGAGATGGCAATGATTTTGAGGGCCTTGCTTTCTGTGGCAACAATAAAGGCAAGATGCGAGGCAGGGGTGCCACCCCAAAGGAGAGAGCATTACTCCATCAAGTTGCGAATGAAGGTCTTTTGGTTGACAAAAGTCCAGACTGGCCAAGGAAAGACCTTACATGGGTTAACCTCAGCATGTGAGTGGTAGCAGAGGATTAACATCTGCATGGAGACTAGAGGAGAGTTATCATTGGCATAAGAGTGGTAAGGGAGATTTAATATTGGCATGTGAGAGGCAGCAGATGGTTATTATCAGCATGGGGGCAGGTAGAGGAAGGTTAATGTCAGCATGTGAGAGGTAGTGGAGTTTTAACATTGACATGGGAGAGGTCGGGCAGGTGAGAGCTCAGGGAGGGTATCATAGGAATGGTAGAGGTAGATGTGAATTAACGTTGACCTCGGTGAAGGTATGAGGCATTTTAATGTTTTTTGGAAGCACACAGGCTTGCATGGTGAAATTACACAGCTCATACTTATTCTTTGAATTCCATGTTGACATCCATTGTTTCAGTATTCACCAGCTATGTTAAATACTGGATGCCTGAAAGTATTACAAGTGGAGGGTTAACCTCGCCATGCACGAAGTGAACCTTCCACCTGTAATATGCACTCCTTTTTTGTTTTATCCACACTTTCCCCTTCCTCTTCTTTCTACGTTTCATTCAGCTTGTTCACTCCAATGTGTCCTTCTCCACCTCCCACTGATCTCACTATCACTTGTCCTCTGCTATTGGTGTTTCCCAATTTCGATTTTGTTCCCTTCCATTCTGCACAAGCTCTTCCATGAACTTCAATCATGCACAAAAAAAAACAAACAAACAAGTGTGATCATTTATTACAATATGACCTTTTACGAGCTTTTCAGGAAATATCCTCATTTAATAACAAACTCAAAAGTATAACTTGATGCGTCAATGGATATGCCTCCGCCCACGTTAGATGTCAACCCACTGTTACATTTGATCTCAATTAAAGGTTACCTGAAAAACAAGAAAGGGCAAGTTCAGAGATTGCAGAGCCTCACCAGGACTTGTTTAGTGTAGTGTTTGTGTACTGGTGCGTTACATAATTAATAACAGACATAACAAGAACTGCCACTTTATAACTTCTGGCAGTGATGACCGGGTACCAAGCCGTCCCACTTTGATCGGACACCTGACCCTGACCCATGACACATATTATTCAATTGAATTCAGAATGGGATTAAAATTAATTCAATTTAAGTCAAATAGAAGACCAAATAGATACAGTCCTGCATTGGAGTAATCAGAAGGAACCCAAACAGGCAAAAAGCAAAGATTAATTCATCAGGAGGAACCTGGATAGGATTCACATTTCAGCTGCTACTTCTCCACCCTCAAACCCATCCAGAAACATCCAAGTGAGCCTTATTCAAAATAACAAAAACAAAAAAATAATTAAACAAAGAAAAGATCAATTTTTTTTTTTAAACAATTCTGGCTGCCAGACCATGCGTCTGATAAGGTTGAAATTTAAAACGTGCATTCCCCATCACAACTCGATTATAATTCTGAAGTTTCACGTTGATTGATGAAGTGGTTCAAGGGAAAGAATTGTTAAAATATTTTCACTCAATCCAAAATGGCTGCCAGACCGTGTAACTTATCAATGATTCCTTGAACGCCATGGTATCTCCAAGGCTCGGGGAACATGTGTGTGAAGTCGAGCCATTCTGCCAGACCTCGATCTGTCGAGCCATTCTGGAGATATTTTTTTTTTACAGGTTTTAGGATAAATCCAATATGTCAGTCAGGTCAGGCCAGATGAGATCTGTGACTTGCTTCAGGTATCATGAAAACCTGTACTAACCTGTTCCATGGTTGGGTTGTTGATGACTAAACTGTCTCCCCCATCAGGTTTTTTGGTGAGGAGGGTGTTTGGATAGGGACACCCAGCAGGATAAAGACAAAACCTGTCAAAGGGCAAAGGAGCTCCTTGTGAGCCAACGGCCATCCATATCTAGTGCCCAACTGTGTCTGCGGATGTCCTCCTGGAGTTGGGTTACTTTTTTATGAGGAGGTTAGTGGCAGGATTTGCACTCCGGCCACCGTAAAACCCTTTGTTACGCAATACACATAAATGCAAAGAAATCTGAAAATCCACTCCGTGGGAGTAGCTCCTGTGCAGCTTCCCTTCGCAGGGCAGCTCACTGGATGATGGAATTGGGGCAAAGCCTTCGAGACCCCCAATCTTTGATGATAGGAGGGAAACCATGGGGTAACATTCCCAGGTGAGAATGCGGGAGAGTGTGGTGGGGTGGTGCTGAGGTGTCATCCACCAGACGGCGGTCTCCTTGGGTTAACCTGAGGTGGTCCCTTTGGGTGGGTGCCTGGAATGTCCTGTCCCTAAGAGAGGATGATCACCTGTCTCTGTTATCGTCTGAGCTCAAGAATTTGGACATCGTTATTGCAGCACTCTCTGAGGTTCGGAGACCGGATTGCGGTGAGATCATGGTGGGTGGTTACACCTACTATTGGTCTGGTCGCTCTGATTGATACCATTCCCAAGGAGTTGCTGTAGCTGTGTCCAATAAGCTGACCCCAATGATAATTGAGGTAATACCAGTCAGCGAGCGTATTATGAGACTAAGGATTTGTCACTCCTTAGGTGTCATTTTCCTGGTCTCTGTATATGCTTCGACTGAGGCGAGTGATCTCACCATGAAGGATGCATTCTATGCCACGCTCGAGTTTGTGGTTGATCACTGTCCCAGACAAGACACACTTCTAGTCTTGGGGGATTTGAATGCACCGACTGGAACTGATAGGGATGGTTATGAGACATGTGTTGGTCCCCATGGGTCTGGAACTATGAACCAGAATAGCACTAAGTTCCTTGACTTTGCAAGAAGTCATGGACTTAGGGTGGCTGGTTCATGGTTTCAGCGCCCACAAGCTCATCGCTGGACTTAGTATTCCAATGCTGGTGGTGTGGCAAAGGAGATTGACCACATCCTCGTTGATGGTCGCTGGAGGATGATCCAGAACTGCTGGGTCTCCCGGAGTGCTCAGTTCCTCAATACTGACCACAGGCTTGTTGTAGCAACTCTAAAGCTGCACCTTAAATCCAGGAGAATGGTACCATCCCAGCCAAGGCTGGATGTTGGCAATATCAAGGATGAGAGGGTAGCTGAGGAGTTTGCGATCAGGCTGAGTGGAGATTTGGGGGGTCCGGGTGCTTTGGGAGGTCCTGAAGAGTTGTGGGGTGCCTTCAAGACCACCGTCTTTGATGTTGCCGGTGGATGTCTTGGAACTCACCATAGGCAAAGAAGAATTTTGTCTCTCAAGGGACACTGGATACCATTGACCAGTCGCAGGGCCAGGCTGAATGGCTGAGCTGAGCTGTTCAGGGAGTTAAGGCGTAAAACTGTACGTGCGTTAAGGGTGGACAAGGAGGCCTATGTGTGAGGAATCTGTGAGGGGGTAGAGCATAACCTGTGGTCAAGTGATTCTCGTCCTGCTTCCAGGGGAATTCTCACATTGCGTTCATCCAAGCCCATCCCTCGGTGTACTGCAGTTCGAGCAGAGGGTGGAAGGCTCTTGACAGAGGAGTCTGAAGTGAAGGCCCGCTGGGCCTGCTACTTTGAGCGGTTGTACCAGGCTGATCCACCAGCTGTCGAGTTGGATGTCAGGGGTGTTACAATCCCTGTTGCTGACCCTCAAATCAACTGTGGTCCATCTTCATTTGTGGAAACACGGGCTGCGGTGAACCGGTTGAAATGGGGTAAAGCTCCAGGGATCTGTGACATCCATGCTGAACTTCTCAAGGCTGGTGGAAATGCTGCACTCGTATCATTGCATGCAGTTCTGTGCTCTGCCTGGAACACAGGCATCATCCCAACTGACTGGAAGAGAGGCCTTGTTGTCCCTCTCTGGAAAGGGAAGGGTGATTGCCATGACTGCAACAACTACCGAGGGGTGACGCTGCTCTCAGTGGCGGGCAAGGTTTTTGCTCAGATAATTCTTGATTGGGTTTGCCACCATCTGCTTGAGCACCAGTGTCCAGAATAGTCAGGGTTTACACCAAAGAGGTCAATGATTGACCGTATCCTTGCTCTTCGGGTCCTCACCAAATGCAGACAAGAGTATCGGCAGGGGTGGCTTGCAGCCTATGTTGATCTCTGTAAAGCGTTCGATTCAGTGAATCGGGATGTCCTCTGGAGGATTCTTGGTCTTCGTGGGGTGCCACCAAAACTGATCGATCTGATGTCTGACCTCTACTCTGGTACTGAGAGTGCTGTGAGATATGGTAGTCCCATCTCAGACTTATTTCCAGTTGTTATTGGAGTTTGACGGGTGTGTACTGGCCCCCACACTTTTCAGCACTTGTATGGACTGGATTCTTGGGAGGATGTCGAGAGATCATGCTGTGGTACATCGTTTGGGAATGTCAAGGTCTCTGACCTTGATTTCGCAGATGATGTAGTCATCTTTGCGGAGACTTTAGATATCCTTTTGGGGGTCCTCGAGGTGCTGAATAAGGTGTCGGAGCTGCTGGGATTACAGGTTTCCTGGGTCAAAACTAAGATCCAGGGCTTCAATGACATCTTGGATGCTGCTGTCCTGTCTGTGCCTGTTTGTGATGAGGATGTTGAGGTCGTGGAGAGAGTCACTTACCTTGGCAGTGATATTCATGTCTCTGCTGGCTGTGAGCCAGAGGTCAATAGACGTCTGGGTCGGGCCTGGGGAGTCATGGATTCACTGTATAATGGGGTGAGGCGCTGCTGGTACCTGTGCAGGAGGACGAAAGTCCGAGTCTTCAGGTCCTTGGTGCTTCCAGCCTTGCTCTATGGATTTGAGACTTGGACTCTGACTAAGGATCTGAGACGCAGACTTAATTCCTTTGGTGCCTGGTCTCTTTGGAGAATCCTTGGCTATCGCTGGTCGGACTTTGTGTCCAACGAGCGGTTGCTGAGAGAGACTCAAATGAGTTTGTTACCTGCATCGTCCGTGAGCATCAGCTGCAGCTTTATGGATATTTGGCTCGTTTTCCTGACGCTGATCCTGCTCACCAGATTCTCTCAGCGAGGGAGTCTCATGAGTGGAGGAGGCCAATGGGCCGACCACATGCCTCGTGGTTGCAGCAGATTGATCGGCATCTCAAGGAGATGGGGATGCGCCAGGCATCTGCCTGGGAGATGGCCAGACGGAGGCCCCTGGAGTACCGATGGAAAGTAGACACTGTGACGCGCTGCTCTGGCGCATGCTCCCATACCTGACCTGACCAATATGGCTGCCAAATCATGTGACCGATGATGTCATAGGTGTGAACATTTTGTTCCTCATGAATGGGTGGTCATACGTGTTAAGTTTCGCCTCAATTTGTTCAGCCATTATAGAAAAGAAGATTTTTGAAAGTTATATATATATATATATATATATATATATATATATATATATATATATATATATATATATATATATATATATATATATATATATATATATGGCTGCCGAATCACATGACCGATGTCATCAATTTTTTCTGTGGACCAATTTATTCCGAGTTGACCCTCAAAAAATTTCATTCTGATCAGAAGTAGCATTCTACATATGCAATTATGACGTCATAACGAAGGCACCTTTGATGTCATTAAAAAAAAAATCACACTCATTCCCCATGAAGAGTACTTGCTATGTGCCAAGTTTCAATTTTTTCCTTTGTGCGGTTTCTGAGATAGAGGTCTAATGTTTTTCCTTTTTTCCAACATGATTGCCATACTACATGACTTATGACATCATAATTATCATAAAAACATTCTCCATGAGTAGTCACACCAATGGTGAAAAATTTGTCTCAATCTGACAAGCAGTTGCAGAGAAAAATGCGAAAGTTCTGTGCAGACAAACAGACAGACAGACAGACAAACCGACAGGCAGATGGATAGACAGACAAACGGACCCAGATGCAATATCCTCTCCTCTGCCGGAGGTAATTAATGATCCTTTGAGACAGAGCACAAGAGAGAAAAGACAGAGAAGTAGAAGAGAAACAAAATCAGGTGTTTCTAACTGAGTTATGCTCTGCAAAATTATTTTCAAAGGGGAAATGACCTTTGACCTGTTCAATCTAAAATTTAATCCATAAATCTTTGTATTACAGTCCATGCATGTGTCAAGTGTGGTTGGAATATCTTGAGTGATTTATAAGTTATTGCAGCAACACAGATTTTCAATTAAAGGGCACTTTTACCATTGACCTTTTGAACCCAAAAATCTTCGTATTACTGTCCATTGCTATGCCAAGTTTGGTCAAAATCCCTTCAGTGGTACACTAGTTATCACAGCAAGAAAAAATCTGCTATTTTCATCTCAAGGTTGCATGATCTTTGACCTTTGACCACTAAATCTTATCAGTACATCTTTGCATCATCGTATATACTTGTTCCAAGTTTGGTCAAAATACCTTTCGCGGTTCACAAAAAATCTTGGTAACAAAAATCTGCTACTTTCAGATAAAGGTCACATGACTTTTGACCCCAAAATCTCATCAGTTCATCTTTGCATCAAAATACAGCTTTGTACCAAGTATGATAAAAAAAAAAAAAATCCCTTCAGCGTTACACAAATTATCATGTAAACAAAACATCATGCCCAGACGCATGAACGGACAGAGACAGACAGACAGACGGACAGACGGACACCCCAAAAACATAATGTTTCCAGCAGTAGAGGCATAAAAAGATGATGTTTAGTACTTCGAGGAGCAGTGTCCGTAGTTATGCCAAGCTTGGTGAAAATCCCTTCAATGGTACACAATGGTGCACAAACCCTTCAGTGATTTGGTCAAACAAAATCCCCTTAAGAGGCCACGCTTTTAAAAAAGAGCTTTTTGAAAATAGCTTTTGAGAAATGCAAGCCTTACTGATGACCTCACAAACACAAGTGATTTTTCATGATAAAAGGTGGAAATAAGCTGCAAAGTTCTTTAGCGGTCTGATTAGGAATGAAACCATGAATAATTACAAGCATATTAAAAATATCATGTGAAGTAAATAAGACATTGAAATTATGAACAGGCAATGGAGTGAGATGCCTGTGGTTGTAAAATATATTAGAACATTCATTGAAGTTGCATTTGCAACTTAATGGTGTGGGAATTTTTTTCCGATCAGGAAAATATCGAGTTTAAAATGTGATAATGATCAGTTAGAGTAATAATTCCCAGCTTTTGAATTCTGGCTTTCATTTTGTTTTTAACAAAAAGCCATTGGGCTCGTAAGTATAACTCATATTTATTGTTGTTTATTATTAAAGTGTAACATAGTTAACAAAAGTATAATTATTAATAGAAAAAGAAGATTACACACTCACTGGGTGGTATCAAAAAAGTATCGTCTGTATATTGCAAGAACACTCTATAGATGTTGTGTGGTGGGCATCTTAAGGGTTTGAATGGTCGAGACTCGAAAGAGTCGAAAGGTTTACAGGTCTAAATGGTACAAGGTGTCTTAAGGGTCGAAGAGGTCTAAGTGTTCCAAAGGCAGGGGTGCAAATCAACATTTTTATCCACCGGCCAACAGGGCCGGTGACTAGAAAAAGTTACCGGCCCAGCAGAATTTCTACCGGCCCGATAAAATAAAGACAAAAGTCACAAATTTGATATCAAACACTTTTAATGTACTCGCATGAGTTAGTTTGATGAGTGAGGTTGGTTGGATTAATGAGTTTAATGGAGGTTTGCAGAATGAGTGAGTTTGATGGAGGAGGTTGGGTGGATGAGTGAGTTGGATGGATGGATGAGTGAGTTTGATGAGTGGGGTTGGGGTGGGGGGATGATGCAGGGAGGAGGAGGTTGTGGGTGATGGGGGGGAACCTTTTTGTGTGGGTGATGGGGGCAGGGGGTTGTGAGTAGTGTTGGGGGGGGGTGCTTGTGGGTGACGGGGTGGTTGTGGTTGTGGCTGATGGACGATGGGGGGGGGTGGGAGGAGTTGTGGGTGATGGACAATGGGGTAGAGGGGGGGTTTGGGTGATGGACAATGGTGGGGGTACTACTCGTCCACCCAACATCACATATAAACTCACTCATCCACCTAACCTCACCCATCAAACTCACTCATTCACCCAAACTCACTCATTTAACCAACCTGGGCATAGTGTTGGGCACCGATAACCAAAAAGTTAACTTCGATAACGATAATCCGATAACCACAATTTTTAAGTCCGATAACGATAATTATAATACAAAGTTATCAGAAGTTAACGAAATCTTATAACGATAACTACTTTTTAACAAGGATAAAAAAAACAAGGAAAAAGCTTCAAAACCCATAGAAAAGGCTTATTTATGCTAAACCCAAGAATAAAATAAGCATTTTGCGTCTTTTTAGAGTCTATGAGTCGTCACACACAGCACACACAGCACGGTTAACCGGACGGAGTCCAACATGCATTGGGAGGTTAACGGGACAGTTAATGGACACAATGTGAATCCAACAAACAAATTAATGTCCATTTCTTTCCAAAAGAGCAACGGGAATAGGTCCACAGAACGCTGCGCACACAAACAGGAAGGCACCGATAATTCAAAATTGAGAGGCACAAGCTTACAAACACACCGAGAACAGTTACAAACATGGCGCGACGGTATCTCCACGCCTCAACACTCATGTACGATTGTCCGCCGCTCTGCCAAAGGTTAGACCATCCTTGTGTTTGAATTAACCGATCTGTACGTTTCCCAACCTTGACCGAACCCAGTACCTGTAGAGCCGAGCAGCCGCATGGCTGAGGAGGTCACCATTGCAAGGCTTCTCTTTCCTCCACCTCTTCTTCTTCCATTTTTCTTCAGGCGGCGGCCTGATTCAGCATTATCTTGTAAAACAAGTAATCTATAATCATGTACATTTTTCTCCTCATTGATATTAATTAATTAGTTCGGCGAAATGCGACCCGGAAACGATTAAAATGTTATCGGACAAAATATTAACGGACATTATCGGACTGAAAAATCGAGTTATCGGAAGTTAACTGGTCCGATAACGAAAAATGGAAGTTAACTTCCGATAATAGTCCGATAAAAAAGTTAACTTTGATAATTATCTGTTATCGGATTATCGCTTTGGTGCCCAACATTGCAACCTGGGCATGAGAAAATGCGTCCAAACCGCCAAATCTCGCGCAATCTCGCGTGATTTGGAACGAGATGAAAACAGACGAAATGGCCGCCGCAGAATTACCACTGATTTCTACGGATTTCTGCGGACAGAAACAGTAGTTCTAGTTGAGAAAACTAGTAGAGAAGCTAGTACAAATTTTACAAAATAACAGTAATCACCGGTGATTCGCCAGCCGGGCAGGTAAGGCAGTATTGTGCACCCGCCCAGCACAAAAGTTAGGCGCAATTGGCGACTGTGAACTTGCACCCCTGAAAGGGTAGATGGGGGTCTTTAACCCATTGAACCCCAGCAGCCGTTTTACCAGCCACGATTCAAACCCCAAACACCCGAGCAGGGTGGGGGAACCGAAAGTCCAAAGAGCTCAGGGTTCAAAGAGTTAAGGGATCTTAAGGTCAAACAGGTATGTTGCAAAAGCAGTTAGGCTCTAAAGGGGTTTAAAGGGTCGAAAGTGTCTAAGGGTTCTGAAGAGACAAAAATGTCAAAAAGATGAAGGGGTCAAAAGTTTCTAAAGAGTCTTAAAAGGTCTAAAAGGTCTTCAATACTCAAGAGGATCTAAAGGGTATGTTCCAATTTTAATGAGGGATGTTTGGGGTCTAAGAGTGTTCAGGGTCTAGAGAGGTATAACGGTATAAGGGATCGAAGAATTATAAGGTGTCTAAGGGGTCGAAAGGGTTAAAAAGGTTTAACCAGTCACAACGATCTCGACTTTGGAGGATCAAGGGGTCTAAGCAGTTTGAAGGGGTCTCAGGTTACTAATGGGGTCTAAAGGGGCTAAAAGACCCAAAAGGTCGATGGGGAGTGAAGGGCCTTAAAGGTCTAAAGGGTTTGTTCCAATAGTAGTTGGGGGTCTCAGAGTCTAAAGATGTGTAAGGCTTCTAATCGGTCTAATGGGGTCTTTAGGTCTATAATGGCTACAGGTTTAAAGGAGCATAAAGAGGTACAAAGGTCAAAAGGATACAAAGAGTATTAATCTGTCTAAAGGCCCGGTCACACCTTGACGTTTTAGCCAACGTATGCCGATTTTTGAATTTTTTTTTCTAAAACGCTGGCACACGTTGAATACGTTATGGGTAAGTTTTGATAACATTGAGAGCACGCTGAAAAACACTGCCATACGTCGTTGTACGCTGGCTTTAAACGTTGTACTTTTTGGTTGTCCTCAAATTTTTTCATGCTTGAAATTTCACGACGTATGCCGGCGTATGACTCACACGTTCCGCTACGCTGGCCACAAGTTGTATGCATGGTCTGCGATCGTTGACAGACGTCAACACATGCTACTTGTAAGTTAATCATAAGTTGAGACACGCCGAGGTAATGTTTAGCGTACCCGAAACTTATTTCTAACCTATGATTAACGTGTTGTTGGCACGTTACGCGATCGTTGCCACACATCGACAGACGTTACTTTTAAGTTACTCATAGGCTGAAAGACGTCGGCATAATGGATCGTCCTTGCGTCAGCGTCCACGGCCACGGCCAGGACACTTATTTGCAGCATTCTTCAAACTTTTCTTCAGCATGACGAGGATGTTCACACTTCGATGTCTAGCTTGGCTATGATTCCAATTGTCCATCGGCAGCGTCTATTTAAAATAGTCGAGTTTGAGCGTTTTAACACGTTCAGAAGAAACGCTTCAAATTTCCAAACCCCAGCGTCAAAAAACAAAGGCGAGTGACAGCAATTTAAATCGTTCATTGTAAACAATGAAACTAGCTGAGTGGTACCGTTTAAAAGTCGTTGAGTGTAAAAAAAAACATCCAATTGTTGAGCGCAAGCGTCTACTTTCAATAGTGGAGATGCAGCCATTTAAATCGTTGAGTGGCAGCCTATGAATAGCAAACCCTACGTCACCGGCAAAGATAAACTGCTGCACGATATGGATAAGTTAGGCTATCGTTGGGCATAGTTTGTGAACGCCGGCTACACGATAATTATTCGTTGCTATACCATATCTATAAGTTATCGAAGCGCTCTATGCACATTATTAGTCCATTGTGCATTTGTCCAACCCGTTATGAATAGACCTAAATCGTAAAAACAAGCTATAGCTCATTGTTGAAAAAGCCCCATAAAAAATTAGCCGCGAAGAACTTCGAACAATGGTTAAAAGATGTCTCCTACCCGTGGACACGCGGACGCAAGGACGATCCATCATAACCCACACCCTCCCCCTCACACTCACCTACTACTGCCAACATGAACAAACTACTACTAATACTAATACTAATACTGATACTAATACTGATACTGATACTGATACTGATACTGTTACTGCTGACATGGACATCGACTCAAAAAGGACTCGAAAACACTGTTGGGTTCCCTTTTATGAGCAGCATTTTTATATACCAATTCCCAAAACCGCTGGGAACACGTCTTTATATGGCAGTTGTAAGCTAGAAACACGTTAATTTATTTTTTTTTGTCGACCGGAAGACGTCATTGGAATACGTCTACATGCGTCGATGTGTGTTGGGACTACGTAAAGAATTGGTTCAAAGCACGTCAAACATAAGTTAGAAATAAGTTTCGCGTAAAAAAGACATTACCGCGACGTGTTTCGACTTATGAGTAGCTTATAAGTAGCCTTTGTGGACGTGTGTAAGTGTCCACATATCGTGTGTAAAACTTATCCCCATCGCATGCGGAACGTGTGTCATACGCCGAGTACGTCAAAAAATTTTGAACATGTTTAAAATTTCTTGACGTACTCTACTTACTACGACGTATGATAGCGTACTTTAGCGTTCTACTCACGTATACCAAACTTACTCATACCGTATTTGACGTGCCCCAACGTTTTAGACAGATTTTTCTTAGGTCGGCATATGCTGGCAAGAGCGCCAAGGTGTGACCGCGATGTTGTCACTTCCATTTCTACGGCAGTTATGATTCGAATCGTTGTGCGTCAGCCTTTTAATAGGCTACGTCACGACATCGTCGGCGATGCGTACAACGCGCTATGCCGAAGTTAGACTATCGTTGGGCATAGGTTGTGTCGGCCGACAACAGGTTCAGCATTCGTTGGTATAAGTTATCTATAACACAACGAAATGTTCTGTGTCCGTTACCAATGCGTTATACATAAGACCAAGTCGCTATGAATATGTCCGAATCTTTAAAAAAAAACATCAAAAGTTCAACGTAAGCCAGCGTTTTACAAACATTTTAATATGTTGCCATCGCTGGCTAAAACGTCAAGGTGTGACCGGGCCTTAAGGGTTCAAAAGGGTCGAATGTGTCCAAAGGTTCAAAAGGGTCGAATGTGTCCAAAGGTTCAAGGGGTCCAAGCAGTCTAGAGTGTAAAGGTCTTAAGTCTCACTATCTGCCATGACCTTTCCTGGGAAAGTCACATTTCCAACCTCGCCTCAAAAGCCAGTCGCCGACTGGGAATCCTCCGTCGTGCAAAGTCCTTCCTCGGCCCTCTTGAGCTCCTGACCACTTACAAAGCTTTTGTCCGTAGCCTGATGGAGTACTGCTCTCCCCTCTGGGCTGGTGCTCCTGCCTCCCACCTTTCCCGGCTTCACGCTGTCGAAAACAGGGCATTTAAGATCATCGGCATCTCCCGCAATGAAGCTGAGTCTTTGGGCCTCTCACTCAATCACCGCAGGTTGGTCGGTGGTCTTTCTGTCTTCTACCGACTCCTCTCCAGCCTTGCCCCCCCTGCTCTCTCTGCGATTTGTCCCCACCACATTTCCACAGGTCGCTCAAGGTCCGCCAACAACCCCCTTCTGGTAAAACTACCAAAATCACGAATCACTGCTCATCTTCACTCTTTCATTCCTCTTTTTTTCCCGCCTTTGGAATAAACTTCCTCACTCTATTCTTTCCCATTCTTCCCTTCAGGCTTTCAAAACAGCTGTTCACCACCACCTATTATCTTCCCCCATCCAAATCCTCGATCTTTTCTACCCCCGATAATCCACCCAAGCCCACTTCCTTCAATTCCCCTGCTTTCCTTCCTGAAAGTCCCTGAAATGTCCATCTTCTCTTCGCCATGTTCCCCGTCCCATCCCCATCCCTCTCCCTTCCACAGTTCACCTAATGTGTCTGTTCCCCACTGTTTTGTCCCTTCCACTCCCGCCCCTCTTGTCTCATGCCTCCTTGCTGTGAGTTGTGTGTTTGCTCTCATACGAGCCTCGACCAAGGTATACAAAAAAAAAAAGGGGGTCTAAAATATCTAAAGGGATCATTGCTCACCTCCACTCATTTGTTCCTCTTTTATTTTTCCAACTGTGGAACTAATTTTCTTATTCTTATCAATCAGATTTTTCCCTCGTGGTCTTCAAGACAGCTGTTCACCACCATCTCAGATTGTCCCCAATCCAAAAACATGATCTTTTCTACCCTCGTTAACCCCCTCCCCCACCCCAAAAATCCACCACAATCCCTCCTTATAAATTTCCAATTGTTCCTCCTTGGAGTTTCCTTCTGTGTCCATCTTTTCCATCCTCTCCCACCCCCCATTCCTCCTCACATCCATTGTTTGGTCAGGTCTCACTCTGTCTTGGCCTTAACTCTGATGTTGGTGTTTCTCCCCTCTCTGCTGTTCCAATTGCATCCTGTTACATCCTGATCCATTCAGTGCAATAGCTTTTCAATGAGCCTCGACTCTGTATATCAAAAAAAGGTATCTAAAGGGTGTGCCGGTCTAAATGGTCTGAAGGATGTAAAGGTCTAAGGGTTCCAAAGGGTGTATAGGGTATATAGGGGTTTAAAGGGTTATAAGGGATCTAAAGCATCTAAGGGGTCGAAAGGGTCAATGGTGTCTAAGAGGTCTAAAGGTATACACAGTATGTTCCAATAGTAGTTACGGTGTAAAGGGCTCAAAAGGGTCTTTGGGTATAAATGGTCTAAATGTCTAAAGGGTCTTAAAAAGTCTAATGGGTCCAAAGGTGTTTAAGGGTTCATGGGGTCGCAGGGATGTAAGAGGTCTAAATGGTCAAGGGGTATAAACAATCTTAAAAGGTCTAAAGGGGTCCAATGTGTATGTTCCAATAGTAGTGGGGGGTCTTAGGGTCGAAGGGGGTGGGGGTGTAAGGATTTGAAAGGATCTAACAGGGTCCACAGTGTATAAAGGTCGAAAGGGTCGAAGGAGTCTTTAGGTGTCTCAGGGTTTGAAAGGGTTAAATGGGTCCGAAGGGTCAAGGGGTCTAAGCAGTGTAAAGGGTATAAAGGTCTTAAGGGGACCAAAGGGTACATGGGATCTATGGGGTTTAAAGGGTCAAAAGGGGTCTAAAGGGTCTGTGGGGTCAAATGACTCATAAGGGGTCTATCGGGTATAAAGGGTATGTTACAATAGTAGTTTGGGTATTCTGGGGAATAAAGAGGTCGAAATGGGTCAAAAGGGTCTTCAGGATGTCAATGGTAAGGGTCTTCAGGGTGTTAATGGTATATGTAGTCAAAAGATGGCTAAAGGGACTTAAAAGGTCGAAATGGATTTAAAGGGTATGTTCCAATATTAGTTAAGTGTATAACTGTTGAAAGGGGTGTAACAATTCTAAAGGGTCTATCGGGTTTAAAGGGGTATAAAGGGTCTTAGGAGTCTTCAGGTGTCTGAAGGTTCAAAAGGTTCCAATGGGTCTAAAGTTTAGAATGTGTCAAAAGGATCTCAAGGGGTCTTAAGGGTGTCAAGGTCTAAAGGGTTTATGCAGTCTATCAGGGTTTAAAGTATCAAAAGGGGTCTAAATGTTCAATTGCCATCACAAGGGGTCTAAAGGGTTGATGAGGTTTTAAAAGTCGATGGGGTTCAAGGGTCTAAACGCTAAAGGGCACATTCCAATAGTAAATAGGGTCAAAAGGGTTGTGAAGGGGTCCAAAGGGTCTCTGGGGTCAAAAAGGTCAAATGGCATCTAAATGGTGAAATGCGTTTCAAGGGTCTAAAATGTCTAAAGGATTTTTGTCTAATCGGTCTAATGGGGTCCCCCTCCCCCAAAAGCCTCAACCTCCCCCTATCCTCACCATTCCCCTCCCAACCATGACATCAAAACCCCTCCATAATAACTCTTCAACTCACCCCCCCTCCCTTTGCTGAAAGTCCTCAACCCCCCAACCCCCACCCTCTCTTCACCATCCTCCCGCTCATAAAAGCAAATGGGCATTCCCACATTAAAACAGTGGAATATTAACGTTTCCATTCCCCAATCATGCTTTAAAACGACTTCACAGAAACCCGTCACGGTCGCTTGTCCAACTCACAATTTTAAGAAAGAAAAGTCGGAAACAATAGCAAGGACCTGCGTAACTTCCGCCGTAAATTTTTTAACAGAAGGGGGTGGCCGGCGGACCTTGAGCGCATCTTGAAAGAAGCTATGACAAGATACAACAGTTAATTCCACAGATGGCCGAACAAAAATGCTCTTCCATTCTGTTGTCATTACTGCTGAGATTAGGTCATTGAAGTACACATCTCAGTTTGCTCCATTCTTGTTCGATTGGTGCCACGGTCCAGTAACTTTGCAGGTCATTCCATCTTCACATCGCAATTGTTCTGTAGGAACTAATTGATGATCACTGCTCTCTCTCTCCCTCTCTCTGGATGTGTAATTTCATCCTGGAGAAAAAAAGCTCTCTTCCCAATGTTCATGAGGCAGGCCTGGACTGATGACTCCAGAATATTTTCTTGCAACCACCAATCATTCACTGGGTGCTGTTACCTCTTCTCGGGCTGTGATAAGGAAAGGTGAGACACCAGGTGTCACTGACGATGCATTCATTAAGGAAAGATGACTTCCATTATTGTGCACATTGCTGAACCCATGAAGAAAAGGCATTGTGAAAATGCATCTCCATCCTGTGTGATGGTTGAGCCATCCGGTCGACATGACAAAGGCGGTTAATGAATTGAATTACAGTTTGTTCAGTCGCCTCATCAAAGACGATGAGACTCCGATCAACTTTTTAATACGGATCAGGCTCATCGTGGCCCGCACCATCATTCCTCAGTGTATTTCAGAATTTCATCGATGAGTGTTCTGTCATTTGGAGGTGTTACGAGCGATGGTGATGTTGCTTTATGAGGTGTGTTATGCTTTCTTGAAGTCGAATTTTGGCTTGTTCATTGACATGATTGCAGTTTTATTGTGCCACCTTAGTGAAGAAATCTGGTGTTTCTATCCAGATATTCTTGGCCGTCTGACTTAGTGTCTTTTGTCGTGTTCGTCGTTTGCCCAGCCAACCCTTCATGAGAATAACTGATGGAACAGGTGATTTTTTTTTTCTTCTCGCATATGACAAATTACAGCTCACAGATAAGTCCAAGTTGAACAGTCAAGTCACAGCACTGTCTGTTATTAGGTGGATTGTCTGAAATCTTGTCAAATTTCCATAGGTGACACTCATTCACAATGTGATGAATAGTCTGATCTGGGTGACGACAGCCACGTGCTGGGCTGTCCTTGGAATTCCATTTGTGGAGGTGATGTGATGTCCTTGTATGGAGAGCACTGGACCTGTGGAGCGCACGCCACTGTTTCTGGGGGAGGACAAAACCTGGAGGCTCTTCTGTCAGATCACTCATCAGTTCTTTGTAAGCATTGCTATTGTCTGTCGAGAGATTGCGCCACTTGTCCTTTGTGTTAAACCTTACATTACTCAAAACATTTCCAGAGCCTCAGAAAGGTTTGCGTGACTTGAGTTGTATATTTGGTAGATTCTGAAAGTCTTCCTGGATTGGAAGCTCTGAGTTGGCTTTGATGCAGTCAAACTCTCTCAGCATTCTTTCCTTCTGGCTTCTTCCGCACATCACGATGCGATGGGGGTGGGTAGGGGGTGGTATGTTGGACAGGACTGGGAGCCACTGCATGGGTGTTGATTTAAGTGTACTGCTGATTATCCGCTTCAGTGTTTTCAGGGGAGGAAACACAATAACTTGTAAATAAAAGGGTTGTGTTAGGTTATGAATGGTTAAAGGAGGTAGAAAGGTTTGTCGGTAGAGATGGGGATGTCAAGAGATTGTAATATACCGTATGCTTCAGGTTCTGAAGAGAAGAGCGAGATTAAACAGCCTCTGATGGCATTTCTAGAAAAAGAAGAAAAGGCACAAAAAATATGTTGGCATGTCTGCTCTGAGTCTGGGAGGTTGGAGGTTTGAACCCCGGCCAAGCCAAACCAAACATTTAAAAAATGGTACGTTCTGCTTTCTTACTTGATGCTCAGCATTAAAAAAGATAAAGCACAGACAAGCAACCAGAAGTTGGCACACAAATGCAGGCTTTGATGGGCCTAATGGCCTCTTCCTGCATTGAAGTTCATTGTAAGGGAACATATATTATTATTAGCCCCCATTGGACTGAGTCCGAAACGGGGGCTTATGGATTTGGTCTCGATTTTCTTGCCCGTGCCTGCGTGCGTCCACAACCATATCTCGGAAATGTATGGACTGATTATATTCGTACTTGGCAAAAAGACGACACATCATGGTATACATATGCACCTCATTTTTGTTCGACATCAGATGCAATATGGCCGACTGGTGACCATTTTAGTTGTAAAAAGCGTGACGTTGAACACGTCCTCAACCATTTTTTGGACAGACATTTACTGATGTTGGTGAAACTTGGCACACAGATAACTAATGATGGCTTACATAAGCACGTCATTTTGTTTCGAGATCAGGTCCAAAATGGCCGATTGGTGGCTATTTTGATCCTTAAATGTGTCCATAACCATTTCTCAGACATACATGGTCTGATTTTGTTCAATCTTGGCACAAGCACATTACATGATGGCACACACATACCCCTCACTTTATTTTGCAATGCCATCAAAGATGGTCGACTGATAGGCAGCCATTTTAGTTGTACATAAATATGGGCTATCCCTTTAAGTCCATACAGCCAAGTTACGAAAACAATGGAGGCTATGACATTTTACGTCTTTTTCACTTGTTACCTCTGCGACTGAAGGTGGACGGAGGTAATGTATTCACCCCTTTCTGTCTGTTTGTTAATTGTCGGAATCCTTCGGATTTCGGCAATTGTTTGGTCAGTTGTGTGTGTCATTCTGTGTATCTGTCTGTCTGTTGGGTCGCCGAAATAGGTGACCCTTATTGTCAGTAATTCTGTCTGTTTGTTTGGATGTTTGTTCGTTTGTCATCAGCATAAATGGTAGTAAACGTGGGCGGATTTTGACCAAACTCGGGTGGTAGGTACATCTTATGACCTTGTGCTTTGGAAATTGTGATGGTTGCTAGGGACGCTTTGGTTCCCTAGCAACAACCGAAAAACCTTCAAAATCGGTACCGTTCACGCAAAATCAATTCCGAAAATCATTATCCCACGTAGGGTTGTGAAATTTGGCACGAATGATCGACAGGTGATGCTCTATCAAAAATATTCCGCTTTTTGTGATATATGGAATACTTTACTCGCAGCGCCCCCGAACAATTAGGGTATGTGTGAAAATTGGCGAAAATTGAAGGGCCCCTAGCGACCAGGTGAGTGCATCGATACGAATGAAATTTTGCAGGTTCATGGTACTCAATGAGTACTACAACTTTGCCGCAGGACATATTGACCGATTTTGCTTAGGTCAGGGGTCAAAGGTCAATTCGTGCAAAAATCGATAATATGCGAGCGCTGGAGGTGCCTACGCGCCAAATGCTACTCCTCCTAGGGTTATTGTCAGATGGTCATGAAAATTCACACTAATCGTCTGGAATACATTGTGCACAAATAAACAAGCCGGATTTTCGATTTAGATCTTTGTTCACCCACAGCACCCCATCGAACTTTGGGGATTTCCGATTTCGAACCGCATTTTTGGTACTTTTGATTCAAATGGATACCGAGTAGTTATCAGTCGATGGAACTGGATGAGATTTGACATGCATAATCTTAAGGTGATTCCCTATCCGCTATATCACATCCATTTTGCTCTATATCTTATAGTTTCCATGCTCGGTGGACCCATCGCTGCCTACCGGCTTGTCTGTTTGTTTGTGTGTTTATTTACCCTGTAGCAGCCACACCGTTTCAGCGATCATGACCAAACTGGGTGCAGGCATCGGCCATGGTCCAACTTGGACACTTGTCGTTTACACCTACACCTACAGAATGCTACACCAGTGGAGAGGCAATAAAAACAGAGGACACCTATCTGTCTGCAATGGGAGAGCAACAGGCCTTGTGCTTTGGCTTCATTGTGGTCGATGCCAAGAATGTTGAAGGCTTTAGATTCTACAGATTCAAGAAGACAGAGATATGATGTTGGAGCACCAGCCCATAGAGAAGAGCAATCTTCACAATGAGCTCTACAGATAAAGACCTTGTAGTCTCTAACTATTTCTGATTTTACAAGGAATGCCTTGGGACAACAAATATTTTGAGATTTAGAGCCTCCAAACATTCCTGAAAGAGGGACAGTAGCAGTCCGTGGCTGGCTTTGGAGGACAGCTTTGTGACGTCATCGGCTCAGGAGAGATCTTGGCTGATGGTAAGGACTTGCAGTTAAAGAGACTGAACCTCTTCTGGTGGCTGACCATGGAGAAATGTGGATTCATTTCACAAAATATTCTGGAATGAAATGGATTTATGGGAGATTTTTCAAGATTGAAAGAGGTTTCATTTGTCATTCAATCAATTCAAAATTAACAGAGAGGGGCAGAGCAGCTGTCTGCCTATCCGAATGCTGTACAAAACAGTATGGAGTATTCTGCAAAAAGGAAGAGAGTTTTCCAGAGCATTAGAGAGGTCAATTATGTCGTGTAAGGAATAAGACTGAGCCCATGATACTGTCTTCAGGCTTTTTACACTGGGGAGGAAATGGGTCAATGAAAGCAACACATTGACTACACAAGTGGAGGAAGTCAGAAATCTAGGAATGAAGGCAGCCTTGTTTGCCACAGGCAGTGAGCTTGGCAAACAAGAGCAGGATGCCAAACCGAGTTAAATGCACAAGACATTTCCAGAGAGACGGTACTGATTTCTTGTTTGAGACTTAGGGCCTCCAAACATTCCTGAGAGGAGCAGTAGCAGCTCCAAAGGTTGGTGTCCAAACTGAAGGTCAGAAATCACGTTTCTGAAACATGACTGAGTTCTGATCCCATTTCAAGGTGAAGTGCTATTGGCTAAGAGAGGATCAGGAAGCAAAATAATTATCAGATAAAGGAGAAAACAGGACATGGTTGTTGTTCTTTTGTCATAGTTTTTTGTTCTCTCTTTTCAAATCAACACAATGGCATTTATAGGTTGGTGGAAAATGCTTAGGACTTTTACTCTTGCCTAGTGCTGGTGGATACATTCCAGGAGGCAATGATGTGCACGAAGGTGGTTCACCCTCATGGCCTTCTCTGAATGTGCACTTCAATTCCTCCTCGACCACCCCATTATATCCACGACTGGAAATGCTGCGGTACGATGCAGGAGCCTGTAATTGCCAGACAGCATCAGAGAAGAGTCGAGCTTGCTGTTAGTTCCTGCTTACTTTCGACCTGTTGTGTTCACAAACGGAGATTGGTAAATTCATCCGTTCCCCCTTTGTTCTAAAGAAATTCACTTTTCAAGGACATTTTCAAGGCTCCTGCTTTAAAGAGAAAAGACTGCAGTCTTATGACTCTTTGCTTTCCCTTGTGTCATCTGTGCGTACGTGCCTAATAATATATTACGGTTAAGAGAAGCAATTGCTGTGCATATTCATGTGACAATACTTTGAATAATAAAATATTGGCTGAAACCTTTGATGGTTGAAGGGCACGAGTTATGAAAGCAACATATGCAACATAAACAGGTAAAACAATGATAACCTGATTGGAAGAGTTTGCTTAATTTGTTTGTGATTGAAAATTGTAGGAGAATTTCCAAGACCATTAAATCAGGTTATAACTCGATGAACACACCACCAACTGAGTTATCCAGCTGCAACTTGCGAACATGTTCTGCTTTTACAAGACCTGACTTGTACAACAACCTGACAGTGACCATGGACAATGGTGATGAAGTTTTCCCAAGCAGCCAGATTTCCATGTCAAGTTGGAAAGTCTGAGCAGTGCCCAAAGCAATGAATTATTACATCATTATGAGCCGAGCAGGATGTTGCACAAGTTGTGCACTTTCCTTTGAGTTGGATCGTGTGGGGCTGATTCTTGACCACATTATAAATAGTTGGAAGAGTGCTTCACATGGATTAATGAATGCACCATTCCTCTTTTCGATGAAGATGTCATTGATGGACATTATACATCCGGTGGTGTCATTCGATGAAGACGAGCTGAGTTATCACCAGCACACGAGATGCATTCCAAACTGTTGCCCTAAACCTGTGAGTAGCAAGTGCTCCAGTCGTCTTGGGTATCCATTAACACTGTTGCTATCTCAGATAGCAACTTGCTATCTCAGCAACTTGCTACTGCTTGCTATCTCAGATTGTGTTTGCTCTGCAGGTTCCCACATTATATTTTGGTGGAAATTTTGACGTTTAATAAAAATTAACTGGAAATTAAGTTACATCAAGATTATCTAATTTTAAGAAAATCAGAAAGCACGTGTTACATATGATAATTTTTTTTTTTTTGGAGACATTCAAGGCTTGAGGAAGAGCGAGAACACTGAATTGATCAGGACATAATAGAACAAAAGGAACAGGAGAGAGAGTGAGAGAGAGAGTGGGAGAGAGAGAAAGAAAGAAAAAAAAGAGAGAGAGAGAGAGAGAGAAAAAGAAGAAGAAGAAGAAGAAGAAGAAGAAGAAGAAGAAGAAGAAGAAGAAGAAGAAGAAGAAGAAGAAGAAGAAGAAGAAGAAGAAGAAGAAGAAGAAGAAGAAGAAGAAGAAGAAGAAGAAGAAGAAGAAGAAGAAGAAGAAGAAGAAGAAGAAGAAGAAGAAGAAGAAGAAGAAGAAGAAGAAGAAGAAGAAGAAGAAGAAGAAGAAGAAGAAGAAGAAGAAGAAGAAGAAGAAGAAGAAGAAGAAGAAGAAGAAGAAGAAGAAGAAGAAGAAGAAGAAGAAGAAGAAGAAGAAGAAGAAGAAGAAGAAGAAGAAGAAGAAGAAGAAGAAGAAGAAGAAGAAGAAGAAGAAGAAGAAGAAGAAGAAGAAGAAGAAGAAGAAGAAGAAGAAGAAGAAGAAGAAGAAGAAGAAGAAGAAGAAGAAGAAGAAGAAGAAGAAGAAGAAGAAGAAGAAGAAGAAGAAGAAGAAGAAGAAGAAGAAGAAGAAAGAGAGAGAGAGAGAGAGAGAGAGAGAGAGAGAGAGAGAGAGAGAGAGAGAGAGAGAGAGAGAGAGAGAGAGAGAGAGAGAGAGAGAGAAAGGGGTGGGAGGAGAAACCAAAAACAGCGTTGAAGGACAGAATAGAGGGAGACTTGAACAAATAATGTGTGGGGAGAAATGAGGGGAATGGGGGATGCAATGGGGTGGACAGGTTTGATACAGAAGCAAACTCACAGGAAGGAAAAACCGGAAACTTGTAAGTAGATGGGCTTGGGGATTTGAGTGGGGGGTGGGGGTTAATGGGTATAGAAAGAAAATATCATGGTATTGCATGGGGGATGATCTGAGATGGTAGTGCATACACAGCTGTCCTAAAGACTTGGAGGGAAGAATGGAATTGAGGAGTATGTGGAAGTTGGTTTCACCAGTGGGGGAAAAATGAGAAACAAATGAGGGAAGGTGAGCAGTGATTCTGGATTTTGCCAGTTTCACCAGGAGGGGGTTGCTGGTGGAGAATGTGCGTCCAGTAGACACCTTGGGGGTGAGAGGAAAAACACGGAGAGGGCACAGGGTTCAAGACAAGAAAGGAGGCAGAAGAAGACAGAGAGATGACCGAAGAAGGGAGAGCAGGACTACATCAAGCTACAAATGACACCCTTGGAGGTAGATAGGTATTCAATGTGCCAAGGAAGGACTTTGCATGACACAGGGTGACTGGTTTTGGAGGGCAACTTTGAAATGTGGTTTGTCCAAGAAAGATCATGGCTGATAAGACCCAGGAGTTTGAATCACTGAACTTTCTCAAGAAGATTGTTAAGAAAGTCGATTGGAGGGCTTGCCATATGGTCCTTCATAGAGAGAGAGAGACAAAAAGAAGGAGACAGAGACAGACAGTTAGGTCTAAGTCACATTTTCCACGGCGGCCGTGGGGTCTCCAAAATCTACGGCCACTAGCAATTATACGGTGGCCGCAGTATTTCCACGGTCACACAATGTAGCAGTCACATATGTTTTTATTTTTCGGGGAGCCACACGGCGTATTTAGAAATTGTGGAGACTGAAAACGTGGGGGTGCCATACAGTCTTTGATTTGATGTCGCACGGTGACCTTAAGGGGGCCCTGCGGCGGCCATATAATTTTCAAGGCAGACGCAAGGTGCCCGCAAGGCGACCGCTGGGCGACCGCAGGGGGCCCTAAGGCGAACGTGCGGCCAGACGGACGGTAACGAATGGGTTAATTATGATTATTTTTTTACCAGTTTTTTTTTTTCGGCTTGTCGAATTGCTACGGCAAACATAGAAATGAAAAAAAGTTATAACTCCGCGTTATAATTCCATGGCGACCCCTACGGCCTGTAAAAGATAGCCAAACGGCATAGGGCCACCCTGAGGCCACCGCAGAAACTCTGCGGCCGCCGCACGTTTCTGTCAATTCAGAGGGCGTACGGCCACCGTATCCTCGCCGTAGAGCAAATGTGACTTAGGCCTTAGCGTGTCTGAGATTTGCTTCATTTAGATATCATCATAGGATAATTTTGACAACCTGATAATGCTGGCAAGTTGGTAGTCCTACATTTTTGAAAGACATATTTCTTTTGGTGAAAATTAAACTTTGGTTTCCACAATTCCCTGGTGTTGAGTCGAAAAGAAAAGACATCCATTTGATTCCCACATATTTGGTTTGTTTTCTTTTGTGCAATATCTCAGTTTACTCTTCGAGCAGCGTAGAGAGCATAGAGCCACAATCACCATGGAGAAATATGAGGTACTACATATATATATATATATATATATATATATATATATATATATATATATATATATATATATATATATATATATATATACATATACATATATATACACTCCGAGCAAAAGTACCTGTCACTTTGCTGATGGATTTCATCAAAAGACAAGATGTTGTATTTCACAAACGTTCTGTTCTGTTCACTCTATAATTTTCCCGAGGTCATTTTCCATCTGCATGGAAGTCAGCTAACCTCACCTTCATGAACCATCCTTGCTGTCTATACATGGTGTGAGCAAAAATCACCTCCGCTTCGCTGAGCTCAGTGTTTGATTCTTTGGTTTTAACCTCAATTTAAAATGAGTGAAATGAAACATTTTGAAAATTTCTAATTATTCTCAATTAGATTTCAACATCACCGAAATGCATATTGTTAAGTTGTTTCAACTTTCTTACATGAAGATGATTTGTAATGCCGGATACCACTGGGTGGCAATATACGACACACATTTATGCAGAGAGAATTGGGGTCTTCCCAACACCCTGAGCCCACGCCACCAGACATGCGTGGATTTGGTTCAGTCGTTTTTGAAGAATATATTCATAAATACTCAAGCAAACAAATAAATATTGTATACAAATTAATTTTTTTAGTATACTGGAAGATAACTACTCTTTCGGTCTTAATCAATGGTTAAGAGAAATTCTTACATGTGTATTTGATTACTTAAATTGTTCTTATCTGAATCAATGGAGAACTTTCTCCACATGCACTGACTTATGAAATAAAGTACACTCTTTGTATTTCTACATTGTTACTATAATTCAAATTAAAGTACACCGATGTCTATAATGTCTTTGTAAGGCATGTTTTGTATAATGTTTGTATAATCTTTGTATAATCCAGTAGCAATGAAGCCGTGTGGAGGGTTTGCAGTGCCAATAGCCAATGGGAATATAATATAATTTGTATAATCTTTGTATAATGTCTTTGTAATATCACAATCACATGTGATTTATGAACAATCTCGACTGTGAGCCTTTGATCAAGGTCAATGTATTTTTTTTTTTGATACTTTTTGACATGCTGCTGCATTTTTCTGAAATGAACTTCATGCTCTTCTGCCAAATATCACTTGGCGATGGCACTTCCAATCTCTTTGTGCGACATGCACTTGCACCAACTCCCATTCCATTACTGGTTTGGCTATTTGCACTGAAAGATGACATGGTGGTTGTGTGAACATGCCGAATGAGAAGCGAGGCCCGAAGACAGAAAAGAGAGCACTGACAGATTTGAACAATGCTCAAGATGATCGAGATTCTCACCATGGAGCAGGTTCAGGTGGCTCTGTCAGTGTTGCTTAGAGACATTGCAAAATCTCTAACCCCTCCCTCCCTCACCCCATCATGGCACTCTTTCCTCCAGTAGAATCAGTGGCATGATCATTAGTTGAAATCTTTGCCTCGGCTGGCCATCAGAAGTGGGGGAGGGGGGGGGTGGGGTGGTCGTGGAATCAGAATGTGCTGCTTTCTCGAAAATATTACACAATCAATGCCATATGCTTGTTAAAAAAGCAGTTTGCAGTGCCAATAGCCAATGGGAATTTGTTGAGGTAACCTCATTGGACAAGTACAGGTGGTATGTTTGCGAGAACTGGACATACAGTTGACATGGTCACCAAACCACCTGCTCAAGAATAAGCATTGCAGGTAAAGAACAATCGCATTGTTTTCTGCCTGCCAGGAAACTCATTCTTTCCTCAAATGTAATCTCATAAAGTCTCGTGCTCAAGCTGTGCGAGGCAAGTTTTCTGGAAATTTCCTATCCCACTGCTGTCAGGCTCAAGCAGGTTCATGGAGTGGCCTCACTAGCAGCGCATTTGATCAGGCATTGTTGGGAGGTTTCAGACACAGGAGGGCACAGGAGAATGACCCACGGCACTGCCACAGGCGTTTTTCACTGTCTGAGAACACAATCACATTTAGCGACTCCTCAGACCCGAGCTATAGAGATAGAATGATGTGATCCATCAAACTTCCAATCATCCTGTCATGAATAACATGCCTTAAGACTTCAGTTGGGCTCATGCTGATGTGAAATTTTAGCTTACCTCTAAAAAAATGAAATAAAAAAATGATAACTTGCAGCTTAAACAGAGACATTTGTAGTCAACTGAGTTTCATGGTCCTTCCTGGTGAAAAATCCCTGAGTGAATATGCACCACTCGTCAATCCTGTTTCATATAACCTGCTCAGACGCTGCTACAGAAGTTTAATAACAACTGTAACTGTTCGTATTGATCCCAAGTTGGCAGGTAGCCGTGTGGAGGGCTTAAACTTGACAAGCAGTGGGTCACAGAAATATTCTCTAAACCATAAAACATTGAATTTATCTTAGTATCAGAAGCCATATCCCATTAATTTTGACACACACAGCAGGCTACACAATATTTTCAAAGCACAATACCATAAAGCAGTCAATAAATATCTCACACGCGTAATATAATGATTAAAGTCTGATGACATAATATATGACAATTGTCCGTGAAGAACTACGTTCAAGTCATGAGCCATCTGCATTCGCATCTTGTGCAATGAAACCTGCCATTGCCAATTTTGGTCTTTCTCCAATCCACCCCCAAGAGTAGCTTGATGGTGGAATGGGTAAAGCTTTGCTCCATTGCCCTCACTGTGTGGTTTTATCCCGTGGTTGCTCGACTGAAATTTCCACGCCCTGCTACGGTGTGATGACCAGTCCAGGATTGGATCTAAGCCCTGGAAAGGTTCACGACTTATCATGATTACTCTGACCTGATGCTCGCTCAATAGTAAGGCTTCCTCTACCATCACCATCACCATCACCACCACCACCACCACCACCACCAATTCCTCTCCAAGTCCAGAAACATTCCAGTAAGCCTCAGTCTTCAAAGATGCATTTATGCATCACAGCATTCGGCAATGCCTTGTTTCATCATATTTGCGACTTACACAGCTGACCAACAGTTTTTTGACAACTGAATATAAACACTGACTTTGTTTTCTGCATATAAAAAGAGTTTATTTCTCCCTGCTTGTTTCATTTGGAAATATCCATCCTCACTCTTCTGGGAGCTCTGATAAATATCTCAAGAGACAACAGAAGATTCAAGTTTCACAGAATTAAACATTAAAGAGGTGTGATAATGAAGGTGTAGATATTTGTGTATATCACGAGAGCAAGCTGTTTCTCATGGTTCCTTTGGCACAATGGAGGAGGCACAGTAGGACCCTGTGGCCTCGAGGCTTTCTTTACGAACATCCTAAAAGTGAACGCAGCAAAAGTGAAAACTCATGACTTACGGTGGAAGAAGAAACTGATTCTCCGGACCAAGGTCGAATGCCTTGTATAATAGTGTTGCAGAAATGATTTCTAGGGGGTAACAAATGCTTAATATAGCATAGCTATTTCCATACTGAGTGTCAAGAAGAAGCGTAAAGTAATTAAATGTGATCGTAGACATGCATCGCTAATTCGTATAGTTAGAAATGTCAATCCCACCACATTGTGTTTAAAATTCCTCTTTCCTGCTGGCCCATGTTTTCTTCCTCTATTTTCCTGTCATAAATGTCTTTTCTGCACTTAGTAGGCAATTTCCCCAAGTTTACGTGGGAAGGGTTGCCTTTCCTCATCACTTTCATCACCTCAGATAGGCCCTGGTACAGAAACTGTGACTTAAAGGGGACAAAGCGCAAGCCCCGCCAATCTGGTGGGCCATGCACCAATGGTCGAGGAGAGGGGAGGGACACAAATGTCTGTGGTGATGTCAGTTAGCAGGGCTATAAAAGACAGAGACAGGAGGGAACACCCAGAGAGAACTTGCCTGACAACACTGGGAAGCCACTGGAATTGGCAACTTTCCAAGAAGAAGCCATGACCCGTACAGCCAATGCCACCCACGCATGTATCTCCCTTTTGCTGGAACGGTATACTTGGTCAGCAAGGGACATTCCTCTCAAACAACTTTTACTGGGTTTGGCCCAAGACCTCTTATTGTCTCATGAATCCCCCAAGTCAATCTACTGTTGCATGAATGAAGGCCGAAGGCATAACTTCATTGAGGATCTGCCATCCCTCACTTGGTCTGTCCATGGATGCGTATTCCTGAAGTGGGCTGACATGGTCACCAAACCACCTCCTCAAGAATACACATTGCAGGTAATGGGGGGTGGGGGGGGTGGTACACGCCTGTAGTGAATATCTTGGAGTTAGTAAGGAGAATTGGATTCATTTTGTCCTTGTTTATTGATTTATTTTTGTATATTCCTGATGCTGTGCTTGTTTTTTTGAATACAAATTGTGAAGCTGACTTGGTCTCCGGGTGGATTCTGTTTTCTCATGATAATTTCCTCTAATGCTGCGGTTTCCAAAAGGGGCGTGAGACCATGTTCATCGAGAACGACAATCTTCGACTTCGCAATGCCGCCGGGTATGCCTCCGCCACATTATTACATCATTATAAATACTTGTACCAAGTTTGATTTCAATCCCTGAAACCAGAATTAAAAAATTAAAAATTCTGGCTGCCAGACCATGCGTCAGATCAGGTTCAAATTTAAAACATATATTCCACTTGTCGACTCGATCATAACTGCAGACGTTTCACATCAATTAATGAAGCGGTTCAAAGGAAAGATTTTTTTGATCCATTAAGTGGTTTTGGAGTAAAAGGTTTTTAAATTATCAGTTTTCAAACGAACATGGCTGCCAATCCACGTGTCCGATGACATTGAACATTTGGACTCTGCCCATGATTTGGGAGAGGATCACGTGTGTTAAGTTTCATTTTGATTGGATCAGGTTCATTTTTCTCTCCAATATGGCTCCCACCACGCAACCTATAATATCATCATTTCCACACTGAATGCAGCAGGAGCGTGAGATGATATTTGGTAAATTTTGCTTCGATCGGATAGGTGGTTCCAGAGAAAACAATATTAAATATTTTTCTTCAATCCAACATGGCCACCGAACCACGTGACAAAAACTATTCTTAATCAACCTTGCATCATGAAGGCATGGCGACTCGGTGAGTGAAGTTTCCCTCAATCTGTCCAGCAGTTCTGGAGAAAAGATTTTTGATGGGTTTCAGGTAAATCCACGATGGCTGCCAGATTATGTAATCTATGATGTCAGAGTTAAGTCGATCAATGGTGAATAAAGTTTGTTCGCTAAGCCTTCGGGACCCCCCCAATCTTTGATAGGAGGGATACCACGATGGGGTAACCTGCCCGGGTCAGATTACGGTAGTGTGTGTCGGAGTGGTGCTGAGGTGTCGTCCACCAGATGGTGGACTCCTTGGGTAAACATGAGGCAGTCCCTTTGGGTGGGTGCCTGGAATGTCCTATGCCTAAGAGAGGATGATCACCTGTCTCTGTTGTCATCTGAGCTCAAGCGTTTGGACATCGGTATTGCAACACTCTCTGAAGTTCGGACACTGGATTGCGGCGAGATCAAGGTGGGTGGTTACACCCACTATTGGTCTGGTCACTCTGATGGTTACCATGCTCAAGGGGTTGCTGTAGGTGTGTCCAATAAGATGGCCCTCATGATAATTGAGGTAAAACTGGTCAACGAGCATATTATGAGATGAAGGATTCGTCACTCCTTGGGTGTCATTTCACTGATCTCTGTCTATGCTCCGACTGAGGTGAGTGATCTCACCGTGAAGGATGCATTCCACGCCACGCTCGAGTCTGTGGTTGATCAGTGCCCCAGGCGAGATACTCTTCTAGTCTTGGGGGATTTCAATGCATCGACTGGATATGATAGGGATAGTTATGAGACATGGGTTGGTCCCCATGGGTCTGGAACTGTGAATCAGAATAGCACGAAGTTCCTTGACCTTACAAGAAGTCATGGATTTAGGGAAGCTGGTTCATGGTCTTAGCGCCCATCAGCTCATCGCTGGACTTGGTATTCCAAAGCGAGCGGTGTGGCAAAGGAGATTGACCATGTGCTCCTTGATGGTCACTGGAGGAGGAGATTGGGACCATACTCTGTGCAGAGCGTTGGTGCTGCATAAGCACAATCCTGGATGGGTAATCACTCTGACACAGGATACCAGCATGCTGGCACTCATTTTGCCAACCTCGGAAGAACGACAGACCAAGTTAACCCCACCTGGTATTAATTCAACAGCTGAGCGGGATTTGAACTCAGGACCCAAGGATACAAAGCCCCCCCCTCCCGAACCATTAAGCCAACACCAAGCATAAAGGACATTCCAGGCACCCACCCAATGATCCTGGAGGATTATCCAGAACTGCAGGGTCTACCAGAGTGCTCAGTTCCTCAATACTGACTACAGGCTTGTTGGAGCAACTCCGAAGTTGCAGCTCAAATGCAGGAGAATGGTACCATCCCAGCCAAGGTTGGATGTTGGCAAGCTCAAGGATGAGAGGGTAGCTGAGGAGCTTGGGAACAGGCTGAATGGAGATTTGGGGGGTCTAGGTGCTTTGGGGGATCATGAAGAGTTGTGGAGTGCCTTCAAGACCACAGTTCCTTGATGTTGCCGGTAGATGTCTTGAAACTCACCAGAGGGCAAATAAGAATTTTGTCTCTCAAGGGACACTGGATATCATTGAACAGAGTCGCAGGGCCAGGCTGACTGGCAGAGCTGAGCTGTTCAGGGAGCTGAGGCGTAAAACTACGTGCACCAAGGGTGGACAAGGACACCTATGTGCGACGAATCTGTGAGGGAGTAGAGCATCACCTGTGGTCAAGTGATTCATGTCCTGCTTACAGGAAAATTCGTGCATTGCCTTCATCCAAGCCTATCCCTCAGTGTACTGCAGTTAGGGCAGAGGGTGGTGGGCTCTTGACAGAGGAGTCTGAAGTGAAGGGCTGTTTACTTTGAATGGCTGTAGCAGGCTGATCCACCAGCTGTCATGTTGGATGTCAGGGGTGTTACAATCCCTATTGCTGATCCTCCAATCAACTGTGGTCCACCTTCGTTTGAGGAAACACACTGCAGTGATCCAGTTGAAATGGGGTAACGCTCCTGGGATCTGTGGCATCCATGCAGAACATCTCAAGGCTGGTGGAACTGCTGTACTCGTGCCGTTGCATGCAGCTCTGTGCTCTGCCTGCAACAAAGGCATCATCCCAACTGACTGGAAGAGGGGCCTTGTTGTCCCTCTCTGGAAAGGGCAGAGTGATCGCCAAGACTCCAACAACTACTGAGGGGTGATGCTGCTCTCAGTGCCAGGCAAGGTCTTTGCTCGAATAATTCTTGATTGGGTTCACCACCATCTGCTTGGGTACCAGTGTGCAGAGCAGTCACGCTACACACCAAAGAGGCCAATGATTGACCGTATCCTTGCTCTTCGGGTCCTCACTGAAAGCAGACGAGAGTTTCGGCAGGGGCTGCTCGCAGTCCTTGTTGATCTCTGTAAATAATTTGACTCACTGAATCACGATGCCCTCTGGAGGGTTCTTGGTCTTCATGGGGTGCCACCAAAGCTGATCAATCTGATGTCTGAACTATACTCTGGTACTGAGAGTGCTGTGAGATGTGGTGGTACCATCTCTGACTTCTTTCCAGTTGTTACTGGAGTTCGTCAGGGGTGTGTCCTGGCCCCTACACTTTTCAGCACTCGTATGGACTGGATTCTGGGGAGGATGTTGGAGAGATCAAGCTGCGGTGCATCTTTTGGGAATGTCAAGATCTCTGACCTTGATTTCGCAGATGATGCAGTTGTCTTTGCGGAGACTCCAGATATCCTTTTGGGGGCCCTAAATGTGCTGCATGAGGAGTCGCAGCCCCTGGGATTACAGGTTTCCTGGGTCAAAACTAAGATCCAGGCTTTCAATGACATCTTGCATGCTGCTGTCCTGTCTGTACCTCTTTGTGGTGAGCATGTTGAGGTCACGGAGAGATTCACTACCCTTGGCAGTGATATTTATGTCGGCTGGCTGTGTGCCAGAGGTCAACAGACATCTGGGTCGGGCCTGGGGAGTCATGGATTCACTTGATCATGGGGTGTGGTGCTGCCGGTACCTGTGCGGGAGGAGGAAATTCTGAGTCTTAAGGTCCTTGGTGCTTTCAGTCTTGCTCTATGGATGTGAGATTTGGACTCTGACCAGAGATCTGAGATGGAGACTTAATTCCTCTGGGACCAGGTCTTTTTGGAGAATCCTTGGCCATTCCTGGTCGGACTTTATGTCCAATGAACAGTTGCTGAGACTCAAATGTGATTTGTTACCTGCATGGTCCGTGAGCATCAGCTGTGGCTGTATGGATATTTGGCTCATTTTCCTGATGCTGATCTTGCTCACCAGATTCTCTCAGCGAGGGAGCCTCGTGAGTGGAGGAGGCCAATGGGCCGACAACGTTCCTCATGGTTGCAGCAGGTTGATGGCCAGACAGAGGCCCCTGGAGTACCGGCAGAAAGTGGACACAGCGACATGCTGCTCTGGCGCATACTTGCATACCTGACCTGACCTGAACTGACCTGACAATATCCGATCCTCAAACCTGAAATAATATTCCGATTATGTACTTTAATTAGTCCGTGAGAGTCGGTCATGGAAAATCGGATCATATAATGCATTAAATTGCTCCAAGATCCTAATTTGAAAACAATAGCACGAATAAAAGCGACGTATACAGCAATTTGTAGCTCTGATGAACTTGCATTCGATAATATAATTGAGGAAAGTGAAAAAAAACTTTATCATGAAGAAATCATTGCAAGTCAAGGTATGGTTGAGCAGGGAAACAAATAGAGCGCCTTCAGACCCCAGCGAAGTTATCTATAAAACGCCTAAAGACCCCATCGAGAGTGGTGACCGAGAATGCTACTGATAAAGGATGTAATAAAATAAGGCCATTAATTATCCTCAAAAAGGGTGTTGTAATGAACCCAAACACCAAATTTTCAGTCATGCACTTCCTTGGTGTTTTCTTCGAATGCATGCAAAGTTTCAGACTGCTAGGTTTCATGGTTTTGGAGTTATGGAGGACACACACACAAACACACACACACACACACACACACACACACACACACACACACACACACACACACACACACACACACACACACACACACACACACACCTATTAGTATGGATATATATCTGCACAGTGCCAAAAGAAAGTCAACACCCCCTTACAAAATTTTGACCTTTTCTTGCCTTATAGCCTGGAAAGCCTGGAATTTTGTTGCCTCATGTTGCCTTATAGCGACTGGCCTTGGAGGTCATCTTGGAAATGTGGCTTTCCCAGGAAAGATCATGAGAGATAGTGAGACACATAAGCTTGAATGAAAGGACTTCTTCAAGAGGATTATTGAGAAAGTAGATGGGGGGGGGAGTTCCAGACGGTGCTTTCGGAGAGACACAAGTGAGAGTATGAGATTTGTCAGGATTGATACACGTGTTCCACATGTTGGAACAGCTTGTGATTTTATCCAAATCTGCAGAGTGAAGAAGCTTCTGCTTTCCAATATGAGGGATGATAGATGGTACGGCAGAGGGTTGAGTCATTAGCAAAGTGATTAAGAGGATTTTCTTGAGAGTCAGAGACATCATTGATTAAAAAAAAATACCCCGTGTGGGGGTGACAGTCATCTCTATAATACCACAAGTTCTCAATGTTCAGTTATGACCGAAGACAACTGCACAGTTCTACTGCACAGCTCAAACTGTGCAGTTTGGTTAAAGATGACTCGGCATTTTGGCGCGTGCGCACAAAATTATATTTTGAAAATAAATGCCGACATTTACATTTCGGGTTTTGAAACTTTTGCACCTTCGGCGGAAAATGTATAAATATACAAGGTCAGCTGCTATGCAATGACACCATTCACTAACTTTTACCATGCCCAGTAGAGAATATATAGCCTCCTGAAGTTAGGGCAGTTTTTGCAAACTTTGAAGTCACGTGACGTGAAAACGAAAGCGAAATTCGAAAATCCGTCCTGACCAAATTTAAATATTGTCCCATAGTTTCATATGCCACAATCAAATTCAAGATCGCTTGACAAATGTAGGAGGAGATAGATTTTGAAAATCGTCATTTTCGCATTTTTTGCCAACTTTGAAGTCACATGACACGAACACGAAAGCAAATATCGAAAATCCGGCCTGATCAAAATTTAGATATTGTCCCATAGATTCATACGCCACAATCAAATTCAAGATCGCTTGAGAAATGGCGGAGGAGATAGAATTTGAAAATCGTCAGGTCAGGTCAGGTATGGGAGCATGTGCCAGAACAGGGCGTCGCTGCGTCCACTTTCCGCCGGTACTCCAGGGGCCTCCGTCTGGCCATCCCCCAGGCAGATGCCAGGCCCATCCCCATCTCCTTGAGATGATGGTCAACCTGCTGCAACCATGAGGTACGTGGTCGGCCCACTGGCCTCCTCCACTCATGAGACTCCCTCGCTGAGAGAATCTGGTAAGCAGGATCAGCGTCAGGAAAACGAGCCACATGTCCATACAGCCGCAACTGACGCTCACGGACTATGCAGGTAACAAATCTCATCCGAGTCTCTCTCAGCAACCGCTCGTTGGACACAAAATCCGACCAGCGATAGCCAAGGATTCTCCGAAGAGACCTGGTACCAAAGGAATTAAGTCTCCGTCTCAGATCCTTGGTCAGAGTCCAAGTCTCGCACCCATAGAGCAAGACTGGAAGTACCAAGGACCTGAAGACTCGGACTTTCATCCTCCCGCACAGGTACCGGCAGCGCCACACCCCATGATCCAGTGAATCCATGACTCCCCAGGCCCGACCCAGACGTCTATTGACCTCTGACTCGCAGCCAGCAGAGACATGAATATCACTGCCAAGGTAAGTGAATCTCTCCACGACCTCAACATCCTCACCACAAACAGACACAGACAGGACAGCAGCATCCAAGATGTCACCAAAAGCCTGGATCTTAGTTTTGACCCAAGAAACCTGTAATCCCAGCGGCTCCGACTCCTCATTCAGCACCTCGAGGGCCCCCAAGAGGATGTCTAAAGTCTCCGCAAAGATGACTGCGTCGTCTGCAAAATCAAGGTCCGAGATCTTGACATTCCCAAACGATGCACCGCAACTTGATCTCTCCGACATCCTCCCTAAAATCCAGTCCATACAAGTGCTGAAAAGTGTGGGGGCCAGTACACACCCCTGACGAACTCCAGTAACAACTGGAAATAAGTCAGAGGTGGTACCACCACACTTCACAGCACTCTCAGTACCAGAGTAGAGTTCAGACATCAGATCGATCAGTTTTGGTGGCACCCCACGAAGACCAAGAATCCTCCAGAGGACATCCCGATTCACTGAATTGAACGCTTTATAGAGATCAACATAGGCTGCAAGCAGCCCCTGCCGAAACTCTCGGCTGCGTTCGGTGAGGACACGAAGTGCAAGGATACGGTCAATCGTTGACCTCTTTGGTGTAAAGCCTGACTGCTCTGGACGCTGGTGCTCAAGCAGATGGTGGCGAACCCTATCAAGAATTATCCGAGCAAAGACCTTGCCCGGCACTGAGAGCAGCGTCACCCCTCAGTAGTTGTTGCAGTCTTGGCGATCACCCTTCCCTTTCCAGAGAGGGACAACAAGGCCCCTCTTCCAGTCAGTTGGGATGATGCCTGTGTTCCAGGCAGAGCACAAAACTGCATGCAACGACACGAGTGCAGCATTTCCACCAGCCTTGAGAAGTTCGGCATGGATGCCACAGATCCCTGGAGCTTTGCCCCGTTTCAACTGGTTCACCGCAGCCCGTGTTTCCACAAGCGAAGGTGGACCACAGTTGATTTGAGGGTCAGCAACAGGGATTGTAACACCCTTGACGTCCAACTCGACAGCTGGGGGATCAGCTTGGTACAACCGCTCAAAGTAACCGGCCCAGCGGGCCTTCACTTCAGACTCCTCTGTCAAGAGCCTACCACTCTCTGCTCGAACTGCAGTGCTCCGAGGGATGGGCTTGGATGAACATAATGCGCGAATTCCCCTGTAAGCGGGACGAGAATCACCTGTCCACAGGTGATGCTCTACCCCCTCACAGATTCCTCGCACATAGGCCTCCTTGTCCACCCTCAGTGCACGTACAGTTTTACGCCTCAGCTCCCTGAACAGCTCAGCTCTGCCATTCAGCCTGGCCCTGCGACTCTGGTCAATGGTATCCAGTGTCCCTCGAGAGACAAAATTCTTCTTTGCCCTGCGGTGAGCTCCAAGACATCCACCGGCAACATCAAGGACGGTGGTCTTGAAGGCGCTCCACAACTCTTCAGGACCCCGCAAAGCACCCAGACCCCCCAAGTGTCCACTCAGCCTGTTCGCAAACTCCTCAGCTACTCTCTCATCCCTGAGCTTGGCAACATCCAGCCTAGGCTGGGATGGTACCATTCTCCAGGATTTAAGGTGCAGCTTTAGAGTTGCTACAACAAGCCTGTGGTCAGTATTGAGGAACTGAGCACTCCGGTAGACCCTGCAGTTCTGGATCAGCCTCCAACGACCGTCAATGAGGACATGGTCAATCTCCTTTGCCACACCGCCAGCATTGGAATACCAAGTCCAGCGATGAGCTTGTGGGCGCTGAAACCATGAACCAGCCACCCTAAGTCCATGACTTCTTGCAAAGTCAAGGAACTTAGTGCTATTCTGGTTCATAGTTCCTGACCCATGGGGACCAACACACACCTCATAACCATCCCTATCAGTTCCAGTCGATGCATTGAAATCCCCCAAGATTAGAAGTGTATCTCGTCTGGGGCACTGATCAACCACAGACTCGAGTGTGGCGTAGAATGCATCCTTCACGGTGAGATCACTCGCCTCAGTCGGAGCATAAACAGAGACCAGGGAAATGACACCTAAGGAGTGACGAATCCTTAATCTCATAATACGCTCGTTGACCGGTGTTACCTCAATTATCATTGGGGTCAGCTTATTGGACACAGCTACAGCAACTCCTTGGGTATGGTAACCATCAGAGCGACCAGACCAATAGTAGGTGTAACCACCCACCATTATCTCGCCGCAATCCGGTCTCCGAACCTCAGAGAGAGCTGCAATCCCGATGTCCAAACGCTTGAGCTCAGATGATAACAGAGACAGGTGATCATCCTCTCTTAGGGATAGGACATTCCAGGCACCCACCCGAAGGGACCGCCTCAGGTTAACCCAAGGTGACCGCCGTCTGGTGGACGACACCTCAGCACCACTCAGACACACTCTCCCGCAATCTGACCCAGGGATGTTACCCCGTGGTTTCCCTCCGATCAAAGATTGGGGGTCCCGAAGGCTTTGCCCCAATCCCGTCATCCGGTGAGCTGCCCTGCGAAGGGAAGCTGCACAGGAGGTACTCCCACGGAGTGGGTTTTCAGATTTTTTTGCGTTTTTACGTTTTGCGGAATGAAGGGTTTTATGGTGGCCGGAGTGCAAATCCTGCCACCAACCTCCTAATAAGAAGTCGTTAGAATAAGAATAATCCTAATAAGAATAATCCTAATCCTAAAATAATCCTAATCCTAATCCTAATCCTAAAATAAAATAATCCTAAGAATAATCCTAAAACAAGAATAATCCTAATAAGAATAAGAAAATCGTCATTTTCACAAATTCAAAGGCCTCGTGACCTTGACCTTCGGTGACCTTGAAAGTCATACCATCGTGTACGTCTCATCGACCTCTATCAGGAACACTAATGACCAGATCTCCCGCTTCAACTTCATTGTGAACGGACGGACGGATCGAAGGACATCGACACCCATATTATTAGGTCATGCTCGAAGAGATGACCTAACCAGAAAAAGAACAGGGCTCAGAACACTGCCTTGAGGAATTCCAGCCTGGACAGGAAGAGGGGATGAGAGAACTCCATTTAGGGCCACACACATTGACTGCGACAGTAGAGGAAGTATGCAAGCCATGAGTGGAGATCTCCTTGGAGACCATAGGTAGAGAGTTTGGTGAGCAGGGCAGGGTGTCAGACCGGTGAGCATGTGATATGTCTCGGGAGGTGGCTCTGATTTCATGTCTGGCATCAAGTACCTCCATCCATTGTTGGAAGAGCAGGAGCATATCCAGGGTAGAGTGGCCTGGTCTGAAACCAAATTGATGATTGGAAATCAAACCATTGGAGAAGAGGAAGGATTTAATGTCAGAAGGAAGGAAGGAGGGATTAAAAGCGATGTTGGATTCCATCACGTTGCTGATAATTTGGAGAAGGCTGATTGTTCTGTAGTTGCAAGGATCTGTTTTTGCACCTTTTTTATGCAGAGCGGTAATGTTTGCTGATTTCCAAGCAGATGCCAGATTATGATTTCACAGCAAAGACTCAACCATGAGGAACAAGGAGCTTTCAAAAGACCTCCGTGACAAAGTTGTGGAAAGAGACAGATCAAGAGATGGGTATAAAAATATTTCAAAGGCCTTGAATATCCTTTTCAGCACAGTCAAGACAATTATTAAGAAGTGGAAGATGTATGGCACCACCAAGACCCTGCTTCAATCAGGCTGTCCCTCCAAACTGGATGACCAAGCAAGGAGGAGACTGATCCAAAAGGCCGCCAAGTGACCAATGGCAACTTTGAAAGAGCTACAGGTCTTTATGGCAAAGACTAGTCACTGTGTGTATGTGAAAAAAATATCCCAAGCACTCCACAAGTCTGGCTGATATGGTAGGTTGAAAGAAGGAAGCCATTACACAAAAAAGCCCATCTTGAGTCCTGTTTGAGGTGTGCAAAAAACCACTCCGGAAATTCTGAAGCCATGTGGCAAAAAGTTTTGTGGTCTGATGAAACCAAGATGGAACCTTTTGACCTAAATGCAAAACGTTATATTTGGTGCAAAGCCAACACAGCACATCATCTGAAGAACACCATCCCAACTGTGAAGCATGGTGGTTGTAGCATCATGTTATGGGGATGTTTCTCATCAGCAGGGACTGGGGCACTTGTATGGATAGAAGGATGGAGCAAATAGATGGAGCAACACCTAAAAATCCTTGAGGAAAACCTGCTGCCCTCTGCAAGAAAACTGAAATTTTGACGGCAGTTCACCTTTCAACATGACAATGACCCGAAGCATATAGCCAAAGCTACACTGGAGTGGCTAAAGAACAAAAAGATAAATGTCCTTGAGTGGCCCAGTCAGAGCCCCAACTGAAACCCAATCGAAAATCTGTAGCATGACTTGAAGAATGCTGTTCATCAACACTCCCCACACAAGTTGACAGAGCTTGAACAGTTTTATGCAGAAAAATGGGCAAATATTGCCCAATCGAGGTATGCAAAGTTGGTGGAGACCTATCTCAACAGACTCTCAGCTGTAATTGCTGTCAAAGGTGCTTCCACCAACTATTGACTCACGGGGGTGGACACTAACTTATCAAACCAAGATATTCCAGTTTTGATTTTCAAGAACTTTTCTTAAATTTTTAGAATTTGTTTTTCACTTGGAAGTTGTGGGTTACGATGTGTAAATAAAGTTGGGAAAAGTCTGATTTAATGCAATTTGATTCCAGGTTATGAGGCAACAAAAGGTGAAAATTTTGAAAGGAAGTATAGACTTTCTATGGGCACTCAATGTGTGTATGTATGTGTGTGTGTATATATATATATATATATATATATATATATATATATATATATATATATATATATATATATATATATATATATATATATATATATATATATATATATATATATATATATATATATATTTGTGGCAGGTTGTGACCACAGTGCAGTCATTCTTTATTCCCATTATTGATGAAAATTTTCATTTCGAAAGTCATCGGACATTGGCAGAAAAGAACAAGAGAGTTGGTGTCAAAGCCACCCAATGCTCGCCTGTTTATACATTTATCGTTTTTAAAAGACTAGTCTAATAATATTTTTTATTAAGCATTGCAGTGAAGTCTGATCCAAATAATTTTAAAGCAATATATGTATTTGTATATTGTAATCAGTGAAAAATAGTGTGGTAGATAAAAACATTAGAAAGGAAAAAATTTTAACGTTGATGTGCTACAAAAAAGTTAAGTTCAAAACAGGTCAAAAATTTAAAACATTTGAAATTTTTTTTAAATTTCAACTTCACTACATCAATAGTATACCCCAAAGGAACCTCCATGCCAAATATCAGCATCCTAGTACACATATTAAATGAATGACAAGCTTCTAAATAACTTGCACAAAAACTTTAACGTTGATGTGCAACAAAAAAGTTAAGTTCAAAACAGGTCAAAAATTTAAAACATTTGAAATTCTTTTTTAATTTCAACTTCACTACATCAATAATATACCCCAAAGGAACCTCCATGCCAAATACCAGCATCCCAGTACACATATTAAATGAATGGCAAGCTTCTAAATAACTTGCACCAAAAACTTTAACATTTTCACGCTCACGCTCATGCTGACGCTGATGCTGACGCTCTGCCGGGGGCATCGCTATAGCTCTCTGTTCTTCGAACAGACGAGCTAAAAATGGGGAAAAACCTAAATGATGGTTTCTTATTCGTCGGGGTGTAAGCCTTTGCCCTTCAACCCAGAGGGATATTATTTAAATTAACTTTAAATGCAACTTGCTGTGGGTTATCGAAGAGAGAGCAATTTGTTTCCTATCGGACTAATTTTAGTCTAGTTATGGTGAAAAATTTTAAAATGTCCATAACAAGGTCATGACCTGAAAAATTACGTCAAGGTCAAAAAAAAAATTCTGTCATCCCTGCATAATTTTATTCACATTATTTATGCAAAATTTCATTCCGAAAGTCACAGCAGGTTCCGAGATACAGCATGGATATTTCGGCAAATGGGAGTGCAGTAAGAAAAAAAAATCAATTTTTCCAATTGGTAGTTTAGTTCTCCTTGGGGTCTAAGAAACTCTGCGGTACCATTAGAAATGGGGGTGACTAATTGTCGAAACAAACCCTATAACATCAATAAGCTTTCCACAGTCCTTGAGGGGGAGGCTTAAAGATAAGAATGCTTATTAAAACCAACGATGACAACCACATTCATTTCAAGAGATTGTATAGAAATAGAAAAATAGAGATAAGACACTGAATTAAATGACATCAACAACTGATGATGTTTATTTGAACATCATTGAGTGCAGATTATCTTAACTTTTTTTTTACTTGCGATGCATTGTGAATGCAATACATTTTCAATACACAGGTGCAGCAGGTAATTGGTCGTGCATCGGACAGTATTACAGGACAATGCCCAGGAGACAGGACGGTGCAGAGGTTATGTCTTTGAGCTATCTCGTCTGTGTTTGATTCCCGTTCAGACCATAAACTGTCAGATAGGTGTTTCACAGGCAGGGCGTTGCATCTAATCGCAAAATGTGCCATTCTTTAGACGAGGGTAAAGCCAGCTGTCCCATTTTCCTAGCATTAGATGCTGAACATTAAATATCTATCCCACAGTGTCTTTTTACGAAAAGAATGCGAGTCATCACCGTCATCCTGAACAAATTCCAAATTATACCAATCTATTTAATAGGATGTTCCCTTTCAAGGTAGTTTGACACAGGAAGAAGCCATCAAAGCCTGTGCTATTATTACTGGCTCGTTTGTGCGTGTTCCATCATTATTAGGTGCAAGGCATCAAGCAAGGAGGCAGCACGTAGCATTAAAAAAAAGTTTGGTCTGACTCAGCCAGGGTTCGAACCGCCAACCTTCCAGACTCCACATGGTGGGAATAATTGTGGCCATTAAGGAGGTATGGTAGTAGTGTGTCGGCTGAGGCTCATTATAATATAGAACACAATTTCTTCAAGTCGTTATTGCATTATGTTTAACTAAGTGATGCCTGTGATTATCATTCCAAGTAATTTTCATTCCCATTTTGACTCCTACAATACAATGCTTCATTGATTGTCGAGTTGCTCCAGATGTCTGGAGTCATGTAATGCAGGACCATAAATGAGGATGGAACGAATTCATCAGTAAGTCTGGGGCTTGACATCAAAATGTGACATGTTTGATTGTTGAGTGAAGATCTTGAAATTATTATGAAACGATGTGGTGTCGGACAAGTGTAAAACTCATGTAATCCGGTAAATTGGTCGAAAAACCAATTTCCATAACATCAGTTGTTTCGTATGCATCCTGTGGCTGCTTGTTGCATCATTTCTGAAAGCACAGCTGTGCTGCTAATGCAGTGCCCCTGTTACCAGAAGGATTGTACTCGTTTTGCCAACGTTGGAAGGATGACAGGCTGAGTCAACCCACCTGGTGTTGGTTAACAGGATGAACAGGGGCTCAAACTCAAGACCCTAATATCTAAGCCAGCCACCTTAACCATTAAGCCAACACAAGGCTTATTAGATCAGTCATCAACCTTTTATATGGCCTATGGGTGCATATGTAACCACGGTGGAAGAATTATATATTAACCACCCACGGTAGGAAATATTGTTGAACAAAAGAGATGAGGCTCGCAGGCGGCACAGGCTTACCGGGCCAAATGGCGATGTCCAAAGCTCATTGTGATGAATACTTGGCAAAAGCACCATCGCACAGCTACATTATTAAGCATCCAAGCAGTCAGTTAATGATAGCCATCTGTCATGTAAAACAGGGAGGTTTGATATCAATTCAGTGAATTAAGAGTCATAAAGAGACTAACAGACAATGACGGCAGAGTCAATATCCTATGCGGGGGTGTCTGTGCTGCTGAAGCTGTCTTGTGGCAAGGACAACATGCAGTTGGTGATGTGATGTGTCATTGCCTTTCCTCCGATAGTCAAGGCAGGAATTGGCATGGGTGCCGGCGATAGCTCACCTACTTTTTGCCAAGACACCATGGGACCTCTAACGTCTACCAACTCATGCTGGCAGATGGGATTACCGCTGAACATCCATCCAAGAGACGGCACACACATTGATGACTCACCATACCTACAAAACACCGGGATGACAGTTTATCGCTGGGTTTGGATTCGAACCCAGGCTAGACAGCTTAACGATGAGAACTCATACTTCCAGGTTGGGCCATTGGTAGTTTTTTG
The DNA here is from genome assembly GCF_056783735.1 of Eptatretus burgeri. Lineage (NCBI taxonomy): Eukaryota > Metazoa > Chordata > Myxini > Myxiniformes > Myxinidae > Eptatretus > Eptatretus burgeri. The sequence goes on from NC_140961.1 coordinate 99,686,264, forward strand.
GGAGGCTTCAAATTTTTTTAGCTTTGTCAATAAGCCTTGGTGTTGGCTTAACGGTGAGGGTGGCTGGCATAGATATGAGGGTTGTGAAGTCAAATCCCTGTCTACCATTGAATTAACACCAGGTGGGTTGAATCAGATTGTCATGTCATCCTTCCGCGGTCGGTAAAATGAGCACCAGCGTGCTGGTAACGGGGCATTGCATCAGCGGTGCAACTGCACCACGAGAAAATGATGCAGCAAAGCAGCCACAGGCTGCATATGAATAAATAAATAAATAAATAAAAGCTAGGTCACTGATATACTTACAAAGGCATGAAAAACACAAAAACACTCAAATTATGTTTCTGAATAAATACACCTCGTTCGTTAAGAAGAGAATAATATCAGAAGAGAGTTTATTGGTAACAGGAAGCTGAAAGCAAAACATATTCATTGGCTATGAAATTTTGCCTCGGACTGGCCTACCCAGGCCAATCCAAAGTTAAGGCCATGCCACTCGGTCTATGTTAACCTGCCAATCATGCTTCCACACAAGAGGTACACATCTTAGTTCCTCCATGAGCCGAGACACTGTATCCAGGGTGACCACAAGAATCTACCTGAGAACAAAATCCTTCAAGAAGACTCAAACTGAGTTCAGGGTTAAATGCTTGAGGACAACATCTCTCAAGGAAGGCCACAAACTATAGATTTATTTATTCATATGCAGACTGTAGCTCCTTGGCTGTATCACTTTCTGAGGGTTCAGCTGTGCTAGACTGTGCCACTGATGTAGTGCCCCCTTTACCAGTAAGCTGGTGCTCATTTTGACAACCTCTGAAGGATGACAGGCTGAGTCACCCCACCTGGTGTTAATTAAATGATGAAAAACAGTGGCTCAAGACCCCAATATCTTACACCAGCCACCTTAAACAGTAGTCCAACACCAGGCTTAATCCATGGATGATCTCAAAACAGCAATAACTAAAGAAAATCCGTGCAATCACTGCAGCTGAACGCGTCAAGTAATAAACAATTTTTCACGACAAACCCGAAATGTGCCTGCAGCGTCGAGGAGGACATCTGGAGCATGTGCTGTAACCTCCATCAAATCAAGGACATTAAAGATATCCATGTGAAACTTTCCATGGTGATCAATCACATGACACAAATGTGTACCATGTCACATGATGGTATCACATCATGGTCAGCAGAAAATGACAATGTGTCATTTTCATTCAAAATAGAGGTTTATTAAACTGTAATGTGGACCATCTTTTTTTGTGGTCACCCATTACAAAACAAAACAACAAACCCGAGCAGTGGGTAGACGGCAGAGGCCTAAAGACCTCATGCGTTGTTAGCCCCACAAGAAAACCAAGATGGTGGCCATATAATTTGTCTGGGTGTCTACATGGTGGGTGGAGTCAAGTGACAGATGCGGGTGTGGTCCGGCAGCTGTCCAACCACTGGGTGCACATTTCAAAAATCAATCCCCAACAACAGCAACAGCAATGCAGAGCTCTTGTATACCTGCAACACGTCGTCGCAGGTAAAAAGTGTGTACGAAGTGAGAATGTAAAATGCACTAATTTTGATAAGCATGTCAGGTGTAATCAACAATGAAAAGTACAGATGAAATTGTTTTCTTGCTTTGTATTTGGTGATTTAGTAAATCACAGCTTCACTTATTCAGTCGATTGAAGCAGCAATTTGTTTGCTTCGACCGATGTGGCCACAGGCACTTGGTTAACGAGCTTTATCCCTGGAAAAATATATATATTTCATACATGCAGTTCACAATTCTGTCAATCACCTGAAATGCAATACGATAAGGAAGGGTGAGAATTAAAGGATAGCTCGCAAGTCATGTCCGTCATAGCCACATCCCGGCACTCCAATCGACTCCAGGTACTCCGAGTTTCACAGCTAATCCCAAACTGGGAATTTGAATTTAGAATTCACACAATTATGGACTTCATTTAAAACGGAACTACAGGATCATTAACTTTCACAGGCAAATGCGAGCAGATGAGATAGCTCGCCTACCAGTCCTTCTCAAGGATGGTTTAATCTTTGATGGCATGTTCGATAACAAAACACCAGGATGACAGTTAATAGCCGACCAGCAATCAAAGCCAACCGAGGCGGCTCAAAAGAGAGTATGCTACCTTTGAGTTATCCTGCCAAGCACTTCCCCAAATTTGGATGACAGGATAACTTTTGTCTCTTGCTATTTCATGTCAATCATCAACTGCCTTTGCACTAACATGTAATTCCATGCATTTTTCACCCTTATCTTTTAGCCAAAGGAAAAGGAGAGAGAAGAGAAGAGAAGAGAAGAGAAGAGAAGAGAAGAGAAGAGAAGAGAAGAGAAGAGAAGAGAAGAGAAGAGAAGAGAAGAGAAGAGAAGAGAAGAGAAGAGAGAGATCTGAACTGAGACGTATCACTTGTTTCTGCTAATGAATACATGGGTGTACCGGGGCATGGTAAAAGAGAGTCATGTGACCCGCCAATGTTCCGGTGCTGTGCTGTGTTGTGTCCATGTTTGGATTAAACCTATTGTTCCCAGTTCAAAGTCTTCGTCTCTGTTTATTGAATACATTACATCAACCTTGTTCTGTGGTCCAGTTGTCCCCTTAGGACCGTGGCTCCTTTTATGCTGAGCATTGTGTCAGTATTAGTTGTTTGTTATTTTTCCTGTGTTTCACCTGTCTGACCACAATCGAGATCAAACCGTCATTTAATTCAACCACAGTACAACCATGGCTGCCCAGTTTGTTGTTGTCACCGAACTCGAGGTACCGGCGCGTAGAGACGTGCCTATTCTCAAGGTTGGAGTTCTTGGAAATGGGGAAGTGAAAGGGATAAAAGTTGTGAGAGCTGTCTTCTGAATGAATAAGTGGGATGTTATTATATATTAACCAGTGTAAGAATGATGGCCCTGTGTTTACGTCATCAGGTACCATGGTGTATGCGGAGCGTCCGATGGGATGCTCAGTTGAATGTCCATCTGAGGGACAGCACACATATTTATGAAACACCAGGATGGCTGTTTATAGCTGGGTCGGGATTCAACCCGAGACTAGACACCTCAAAGATAAGTGTGTGTATGTCTTGAATATCCATCCAGCCTACTGTGTTTGTATAACTCGTCCAATATCTCGTAGACATCCAGGTCGTCATGATTTTTGCAACCTTGGGTCATACACACAAATAATTATTAATAATGCTTTAGGGGTGGGGGTGGGGTTGAAGAAACTTACTTCGGTGAGTTATCGCTGGCACCCGGACCCAATTCCAAAATCATGTCACCTTAAGCTGAACGTCAGGCCTGGCCAGCCGGTTCTTGAAAGACTTGGGTCACCATTCCCCCATCTCATCTCACAAGAAGACGACAATAACTGGGACCGTTAAATAAGTCGTTGGAGACAACTGAAGAAGCTTGGTCAGTTTTTCTTTTCAAAGCACAATACTGCATATTTTTTTACCATGTCAACTTAGTTATTATTATCATAGTGACAGCTGATCAACTCGAATACAAGATTGATTTTACAATAGTCCACTTGTGGATCTGTATAAAGCATTCTGTGCGACGTGTACCACTTTACTTGATGTCATGGGTTATGGAACTGCATTTCCTGCATCTAAGAGAAAACTGTAACAATATTCAGGTATCATTACAAGGCCCAAACAGGCACTGACACCTGGCTCACTTTCCTCCATCGATTTGTTTCTCAAAAGGGTGAACAAGCCTGTTGCCATGACAACAATCATGTGATTGCAAAAATGGTTCATTGACTATTTTCAAATAGCTTCTGTAATGTGATGGAAGAGATAAAAAAAAAAAAAATAAAAAAAAATATATATCCAATGATATTTTGCCATAGCGTGGTTCAAAATAAACAAAAGAGTTTGCATAATAATCCAGATTTATTTGTTTAAATGTGTTCCATCAGGTGAGGTTATGTTGCATCATTCAAATCTTTAAAGCGTCCAGGGCCCAGTACATTGCAAATCACGATTGGACAACATGCCCAAACATCCCTTCTGGAAAAAAAAAATTACGTTTGCAGGATGGTGTTTGTGCAATACGAGTACACCGGCTCCCTATGAAAAGTGCAGGTGGTGAGGGGGTCATGTTCACCATGATAGGCTATGTATACACATGGGTCTAACACGGCGTTTGGCCAAGGCGCAAAACCCCCTTGGGGAGGGGGGATATTATTAGTATTAATGTTGTTTTGTAATAACATTAATATTATACTATTACCATTATTGTTTCTATTTTGTTATTAGAAGCAGCCTTGGAAAAAAAAACACCACAATTAGCTCTATATACTGTACATGCGGACAAATACAGGGTATTTGTCCAATGTGGAAAACCCCCATGGGGAGGGGAGACATCATTAGTATTAATATTGTGCTGAAATAATATTAATATTATGCTATTATAATTATTGTTATTACTTTGGTTATGAGAAGCCGCCTTGGGAAAACAAGCTCAAATGAGCTAAGATCCTCGTCCTCTTAATGATGACGTCATAAAAACGAATATGGCGTCATTGTGATGTATCAGGTTTGCGATAAATTATCTGTGCTAATGCCCGGCTTGATTCCCGCAAACAAAATTCAAACATCTTGCCTATTTTCGGAGATAATGGTATAGGCGATTTCCATTAGCAGTGATATTATGACGTTAACGTTTTTTTCTCGGAAGAATTTCCAAAATCGGAGATGGTTACTGCCCGCGCGTTGGCTTTCTGCATATACATGGCAAGTTTCACGAAGATCCGATGAAAACTCTGGGTTGTGAAACAAAAAAATGTCAAAAAATAGGAATGACGTCATAAAAGTTGATTATGACGTCATAGTGATGTATCATATGTGCAGTAATTCATCTCTGCTAATGCCCTGTTCGATTCCCGCAAACAGAATTCAAAAAGCTTGCCTAGTTTCGGAGATAAATTTTTAGGCGATTTCCATGAGCGGAGATATTTTGGCGTCATAACTTTTTTTCTAGGAGAAACTTTCAAAATCGGAGATGGTTACTGTCTGTGCAGGGTATTTTTACATATATATCCCAAGTTTCAGGAAGTTTCAATGAAAACTGTAGGCTGTGAAACAAAAAAGTCCACAAGAAGAAGCAGAAGAACAATAACATGAGTAAGACTTAGAGATCCTCCACGAGGATCTAAAAACGCCACGATAAGCTCTTTATACACCTTAACACAGCATTTGTCTAAGGTGGAAAACCCCGTTGGGGATGGGGTAAATGAAGCTGCTACAACCTCCGTCATAGGACCCTTAGTCAACCTTGCAAGTTTGGTTGAGATTGGTAATATAACGTGACGTGAGAGTAACAACCGATCGGATCGTGGTCAGATGGACAGACAGACACTAAATTGCATATTTTAGTATGATTTGGCTGACATAATGGTATATTGGGGTAGCACACTTACCTCTGAGCTGTCTACAGCCTGGGTTTGATTTCCGATCCAATTAAAAACGGTGAGGTTGATGCTTTGCAGGATAAGAGTATGCTGGATCTTGGATCCCTCAGATATACTTTGTGTTGGCTTAATGATAAGGGTGGTGGGTTTGGGATCCTAGTTGGGATCCTAGGACCCTGAGTTCAAATCCCCCTCAACTGTTGAATTAACACTACGTGGGGTTGACTCTGCTAGTCACCCTTCCGAGGTTGGCAAAATGAGTGCCAGCTTGCTGGTATCCTGTGTCGGAGTGGCGACCCATCCAGGATTGTGTCCAATAGCCAAGGAGACTGCTGCAGCTCTGCACCAATGCTCTGCACAGAGTGTGGTCCGAATGGATGGATGGGGTTAACTGTGTTAAGGTTAAGGTTAACCGCTGTCATCCTTCCGAGGTCAGTCAGCAAATTGAGTACCAGCTTGCTGGGATGAATGAGCCATTTGAGTATCCTGCGTCGGAGTGGCAATCTGTCCAGGATTGTGCCCAATAGCCCAGGAGACTGCTTTGGCACCATCGACACTCCATACTGAGTATGGTCCCAATGGATGGATTCAGAATGGAAGGATGGATTCAGAATGGGAGTGCATCTAAAAGTTCATACTATAAGAACTGCATACATTAAGAAAGTACTGAATTTGGCTATGTCTATAAAATACATACGATTGTAACATGAATCTATACAATAACCAGAGAGTTGGTGTCAAAGCCACCCAATGCTCGCCTGTTTATACATTTATCGTTTTTAAAAGACGAGTCTAATAATATTTTTTATAAAGCATTGCAGTGAAGTCTGATCCAAATAATTTTAAAGCAATATATGTATTTGTATATTGTAATCAGTAAAAAAATAGTGTGGTAGATAAAAACATTAGAAAGGAAATAACTTGCATCAAAAACTTTAACATTTTCACGCTCACGCCGGGGGTATCGCGAAAGCTCTCTGTTCTTCGAACAGGCGAGCTAAAAAAATGAAAAAGGTCTGTTTAGTTATCTGCTGTACGAACATAACCTTACGTCCTCCATGCATTGTCTACACAACACAAACACAAACACACCACCACACAAAACAAGTCCTGCCCAGGGTCTGAAATCTCTGATTGTTCCTTCAAGTTACAACATTTAGGACAAGCACACCTGTAATTCTCACGATATTTTCGCACAGGATTTAGATGCTTTTGCAGCACAATAATTATACCCACACTGATCTCGTTGACATAACACATCCATGCGGAAACAGGACTTCGACCCATGCTCTTTACAAACCTCCGTGGCATATCATGACGAATCGAGAAAACTTTCTAGGCTATAATAAATCCTGGACAGGTCGCCACTGATGCAGGATGCTCGACTGAGGATATGGAATTTGGTATTTGTTCAAGATGCCAACAATAGCTTGCCTACGCTTCACAAAATACACAGTGGGATCTTTATCGTCCATCAAGAACCGGTGCTTCCGGACAGTTGCGCTGACTTAACGTCCATCAGATGGATGGTGTACACATTGGTGTGTCGCTCTGCAAGCAAAACACCAGGGTTACAGTTTATAGCTTGGTCAATTTAAATAAAGTCACGTGTAGTTTATTGGTTGTATTAAAGACTGTTGGTGTACTTGCCTTCATAATAAAAGGTACCTTTCAACAGAACTCCAAAAACATTAAATGTTTTAATAGAAAAGTATGTCAAAAGCAGAAATTTGATATAATTTTCAGACAGTAGGGATTTCCTTTGAGCTTGATTATGAAATCAATCTGAAAGCATAATCACATTAAAATACAGCATGTCTGTCTGTCTGTTCGCTTATAGACTCAAAAACGGCTTGGCCGATCTCCACCAAATTTTGCGTACGCAATAGGGGTACCCAGGGTCCGGTCGTGGGCAAAATAATTTCCCCCTTCTCGCCCCCCCCACCCAGAGTTCACTGACCTTTGCTGGAGGGAGGGGGTATAACTAGCCACGGGCACAAATTACTTCCCACCTCCCCTCCCCCCTTCCCAAGCCGTTCCCCAAGGGAGCGAGTGTTTCTCGAACATCAAATATACAAGACTTTTAACCGTTCTTTTGATCAACACTTTTTTGACATCAAGGATATTTTATCGAGAATTGAATGAGTCAATATGATGAACCCCCGTGTTCAGGAGCTCACCGATTGGTGTGATAGGTACTGAATATGTCCTACCTTTAATTTGCGATTGGTCACTGGCTTTGACACAAATACGAAATTATATTATGAACCCGAGGCATCAAAAAGCGAAGTGTATCGAATGAACAATTTCGAAATGGAGCACCTCGCCACCATTAGAGCATTAAAATTGCATCAGATGTGACAATGATTGTAAATTGTTGCATCCAGCTTGCCAGCTCGATAATAAAAGATTCCATTTGCAGTTTTTAGCCGCCATCCCTCCTCCATTTAGAATCCTGTGTGGGCACGGGTTAGTCCTACTAACTGTGCAATGAGTGAATGCCTTTCTTGTTCCACGTCAGTCATCACACAGTCAGGTCCTTGTGGAGAAACACATGAGATTTTTTATATTTTTGTGTACAATGAGTGTTTATGCTTGTGTCTCTTAAGCAAGGATTGAACTGGAGGGAAAAAGAAATTGGACATTTTGCTTCTGTCCAAGGTCGAAACAACAATTTACAATAACAGGCACAAACTGATTGACAATCGAGTATGTTGAAACTTCATGGCAGAGATATCAACAAGTCAACTGAGCCAAGTCTCGGCAAGACTCAAGTCGATGAGGGCAAGAATCAAGTCTACGAGGGCAAGCCTCAAGTCGATGAGGGCAAGTCTCAAGTCTGAGGGCAAATCTCAAGTCAATGAGGGCAAATCTCAAGTCAATGAGGGCAAGTCTCAAGTCGGGGAGGGCAAGTCTCAAGTTGACGAGGGCAAGTCTCAAGTCAATGAGGGCAAGTCTCAAGTCTGAGGGCAAATCTCAAGTCAATGAGGGCAAACCTCAAGTCAATGAGGGCAAGTCTCAAGTCAAGTTTCAAGTCTATGAGGGCAAATCTCAAGTCAATTTTCAAGTCAAGTGTCACATGATAATGTCATTATCATAGATAGTTCTTTGTTAGACGTAAAGCAGTGGAGGCGTGGTGAAAAAAATTGTGGGTAAACTATATGAATGTCAGTTGAGGCTGGGAAGCAGCAAAACGTAAAGGCCGCCGGGGTGTGTCTGCAGGCCGCAAGGCCCGAGGAGCGCAGAGAACGGGAAGGGAAAGGGAGGAGGTAGCCTGCCTGCCCCTCTCTCTCCACATATCTCTATCGATCTATCTCTCTCCATACACACACACACACACACACACATGCACACACACACACACACACACACACACACACAAACACACATATATATATATATATATATATATATATATATATATATATATATATATATATATATATATATATATATATATTGTTACGTTTGAGGGGGGGGTATGCATTCAAAGGGTAATTGGGATGTTTAATTAGGTATGCCATGCTGTTCGAGTTTACCAGGATCTCAATGTAATAAGTAGTAATTCAGTGGTGATAAGTTGTCTAGTAAATGTTCATTTCTTCAAGGGGGAAATGATAAATGTCACGTAATTAGATAGGGACACGGGATAGGGTAAGTGTGTCTGCGTAAACCCCTTTTGGTATTCTCTGAAGACTGGCCGTGACGTCACAGGACAGAGCAGCGGATGGCTCCGCCCCGTGATCACGATTGGCAGAAGGCGATGGCAGTGGGCCAATAAACGGCTCGATTGGAGGTGACGAGGGCAGAAGGATAAAAAGGTTCTGTTCGGGGTCGAAAAGAAAGAAGAAGAAGATTGCAACCAGAACGCTCGTGTTTTTTTGGTGTGGAACCTGTGGCGGCAGAGAGCGTCCTGGTGGTTGTGCTGAGTCGACCGTGCTCTTGATCGTGCCTGGGAGCCTTGCCGAGCCTCGTGCCTCGCTTTGGTTGGCTATAGGGTTCTGCTGACTCGGAATACGGGGTCGGGCGGCGGGTGGACCTGCCTCCCTCTCCTGCTCGCGGCTTGGCGCGGGAGCTGGTTCCCTGGCGGCTGTGGGCGAACTTGGGCCAGGACCAGGAGGTCGACAGCACCACGGTTTCTCCTGCCCCCCTGGCGAGAGCAAGGCCGGCTCGTCCGGCGCCGATCCAGGGACAGTTGCGTCCACACCACGGTCCAGCCTGACCACCAGAGATAGCTACGTTTTGCGTGTGTGTGTGTGTGTGTGTGTGTGTGTGTGTCTGCTTGGCGCCTTAGAGGGATTGAGAATTGTATATTCATTGGTATTGTCTGTGTTTTTCCCCACGCCCGATCCCACACCATCCCGTCGAATTGCCCCGGATCCCTCTTCTTGCCGAGTCTTGTTATTTCTGGTCAATAGTAAAAAAAGGAATAAACATCATCAACTCAGTGAAAAGTGACTCGTGCCACCTTCCTCGTCCCGTTTGCGGTAGAGCGATTAGAACCGCCATGTTTGGGTTATAAATAAATAAATCGCCTCCATCGTTTCGGTTCATTCTATGTTGGCGGGACTGCTCAAGTCCCGTGGACGTCACAATATATATATATACATATATATATATATATATATATATATATATATATATATATATATATATATATATATATATATATATATATATACGTATACATATATATATATATATATATATATATATATATATATACACATATACATATACATATACATATACACATATACAGTGGGGAGAACAAGTATTTGATACACTGCCGATTTTGCAGGTTTTCCCACTTACAAAGCACGTAGAGGTCTGTAATTTTTATCATAGGTTCACTTCAACTGTGAAAGACGGAATCTAAAACAAAAATCCTGAAAATCACATTGTATGATTTTTAAATAATTAATTTGCATTTTATTGCATGAAATAAGTATTTGATCACCGACAAACCAGTAAGAATTCCGGCTCTCACAGACCTGTTAGCTTTGTCTTTAAGAAGCCCTCTCATTCTCCACTCATTACCTGTATTAACTGCACCTGTTTGACTTGCTATCTGCATAAAAGACAGCTGTCCACACTCAATCAATCAGACTCCAACCTCTCCACAATGGGCAAGCCCAGAGAGCTGTCTTAGGACATCAGGGACAAAATTGTAGACTTGCACAAGTCTGGGATGGGCTACAGGACAATAGGCAAGCAGCTTCGTGAGAAGGCAACAACTGTTGGCACAATTATTAGAAAATGGAAGAAGTTCAAGATGAGTCAATCTCCCTCGGTCTGGGGCTCCATGCAAGATCTCACCTCGTGGAGCCTCAATGATCATGAGAAAGGTGAGGGATCAGCCCAGAACTACACGGCAGATCCTGGTCAATGACTTGAAGAGAGCTGGGAGCAAAGTATCAAAGAAAACCATAATTAACACACAACGCCGTCATGGATTAAAATCCTGCAGCGCACGCAAGGTCCCTCTGCTCAAGCCAGCGCATGTCCAGGCCCGTCTCAAGTTTGCCAATGACCATCTGGATGATCCAGAGGGGGAATGGGAGAATGTCATGTGGTCTGATGAGACCAAAATAGAGCTTTTTGGTTTCAACTCCACTCGCCGTGTTTGGAGGAAGAAGAAGGAAGAGTACAACCCCAAGAACACCATCCCAACCGTGAAGCATGGAGGTGGAAACATCATTCTTTGGGGATGCTTTTCTGCAAAGGGGACAGGACGACTGCACCGCATTGAGTGGAGGATGGATGGGGCCATGTATCGTGAGATCTTGGCCAAAACCTCCTTCCCTCAACAAGAGCATTGAAGATGGGGCGTGGCTGGGTCTTCCAGCATGATCACGACCCGAAACACACAGCCAGGGCAACTAAGGAGTGGCTCCGTAAGAAGCATCTCAAGGTCCTGGAGTGGCCTCGCCAGTCTTCAAACCTGAACCCAATAGAAAATCATTGGAGGGAGCTGAAAGTCTGTGTTGCCCAGCGACAGCCCCGAAAGCTGAAGGATCTGGAGAAGATCTGTATGAAGGAGTGGGCCAAAATCCCTGCTGCAGTCTGTGCAAACCTGGTGAAGAACTACAGGAAACGTCTGATCTCTGTAATTGCAAACAAAGGTTTCTGTACCAAATATTAAGTTCTGTTTTTCTGATGTATCAAATACTTATTTCATGCAATAAAATGCAAATTAATTATTTTAAAATTATACAATGTGATTTTCAGGATTTTTGTTTTATATTCCATCTTTCACAGTTGAAGTGTACCTATGATAAAAATTACAGACCTCTACGTGCTTTGTAAGTGGGAAAACCTGCAAAATTGGCAGTGTATCAAATACTTGTTCTCCCCACTGTACATATACATATACGTACATGTATATATATATATATATATATATATATATATATATATATATATATATATATATATATATATATATATATATATATATATATATATATATATATATATATACAGTCAACCCCCGCTTCATCGCGATTCACCTCTCGCGCCCCCAGTTCATCGCGGGTTTTCCCTTGGAACGTAACTAATTTTTTTTCTGCGGATTCCCCCGGTACATCACGGTAATAGTATATAAAATATAAATGATTTAAGCAATAAATTATAACGCGTGGCGCTCGAAGGTATCTTCATAATAAAACAAACAAAATTTTTTTTTTGTATGCTTGTCGACACAACGCACGAGACAAAGACAGAGAGCGCGCTATTCATTTCTCCTTGGCGCTGATTGGCTGCTGCCCACGAGGCGCACTCTCGCTGTCTTGAGTGTTTCGCTTGTGAACGACATAGATATTTTCTACGTTTTTTTCTCTCCAAGCCCTACGATTCCGCCGAAAGGAAAAACGTTTGCCGCGGTTGGGCGCCATTACGGTTTGAATGAATCGACCATACGCTACATCAAGAAGGACGAAGCCAACATCAGCGCTTTACATTCGCAACGCCCTGCAGCACCTCATGGAGGCCATGGATTCCGACGACAATTTTTCTCTGAGGGCATATTGGCGTGATTTCACGATAGCAACGTGTCTCCAAATAATTCAGAAGGCTCTACAAGAAATGAAAAAAGAAACCATAAACGCCTGTTGGAAGAAGCTGTGGCCAGAATGCGTCCACGAATACAAGGCCTTTTCTCCACACGAAATTCACCATTCGGCAATCGAGAAGGCGGTCAAGCTGAGGAAGATTCGAGGAGGAGGATTCAACGACATGACGCACGACGAAGTGAATAACCTCATCGAAACCAACTCTGACCCATTAATGGACGAGGATTTGGCTGAGCTTACGAAGTCTGCATGCGAGGAGGAGGAGGAGGAACAATCTGATCCATCGCAGGAGCACGACGACGAAGGCCTCTCACTTGAAGGCGAAGCAACAATGGCGAAAACTCTCCTCACCACCATGAAGAAACAACGCCAGCAACTGCCCATCACAATGTTTTTTCAACGTTACTGAGTTTACAGTAAGCATTTTTATGCTTCAAATGTTTTCTTTGTGTTTAATTGAGATTAAAATGTGTTTAAAACGCGTTTTGTGGAGGCGTCCATTCATCGCGGATTTTCACTTACCGCGGGAGGGTTTAGAACGTAACCCCCGCAAGAAACGGGGGATTACTGTATATATATATATATATATATATATATATATATATATATATATATATATATATATATATATATATACATATATAGGTCAGGTATGGGAGCATGTGCCAGAACAGCGCGTCGCTGCGTCCACTTTCCACCGGTACTCCAGGGGCCTCCGTCTGGCCATCCCCCAGGCAGATGCCAGGCCCATCCCCATCGTCTTGAGATGATGGTCAACCTGCTGCAACCACGAGGCACGTGGCCGGCCCACTGGCCTCCCCCACTCATGAGACTCCCTCGCTGAGAGAACCTTGTGAGCAGGATCAGCGTCAGGAAAACGAGCCACATGTCCATACAGCCGCAACTGACGCTCACGGACTATGCAGGTAACAAATCTCATCCGAGTCTCTCTCAGCAACCACTCGTTGGACACAAAATCCGACCAGCGATAGCCAAGGATTCTCCGAAGACACCTGGTACCAAAGGAATTAAGTCTCCGTCTCAGATCCTTGGTCAGAGTCCAAGTCTCGCACCCATAGAGCAAGACTGGAAGTACCAAGGACCTGAAGACTCGGACTTTCGTCCTCCCGCACATGTACCGGCAGCGCCACACCCCATGATCCAGTGAATCCATGACTCCCCAGGCCTGACCCAGATGTCTATTGACCTCTGACTCGCAGCCAGCAAAGACATGAATATCACTGCCAAGGTAAGTGAATCTCTCCACGACCTCAACATCCTCACCACAAACAGACACAGACAGGACAGCAGCATCCAAGATGTCACCGAAAGCCTGGATCTTAGTTTTGACCCAAGACACCCGGAATCCCAACGGCTCCGACTCCTCATTCAGCACCTCAAGGGCACGCAAGAGGATGTCTAAAGCCTCCGCAAAGATGACTGCATCATCTGCAAAATCAAGGTCCGAGATCTTGACATTCCCAAACGATGCACCGCAACTTGATCTCTCCGACATCCTCCCTAGAATCCAGTCCATACAAGTGCTGAAAAGTGTGGGGGCAAGTACACATCCCTGACGAACTCCAGTAACAACTGGAAATAAGTCAGAGATGGTACCACCACACTTCACAGCACTCTCAGTACCAGAGTAGAGTTCAGACATCAGATCGATCAGTTTTGGTGGAACCCCACGAAGACCAAGAATCCTCCAGAGGACATCCCGATTCACTGAATCAAACGCTTTACAGAGATCAACATAGGCTGCAAGCAGCCCCTGCCGAAACTCTCATCTGCGTTCGGTGAGGACACGAAGTGCAAGGATACGGTCAATCGTTGACCTCTTTGGTGTAAAGCCTGACTGCTCTGGACGCTGGTGCTCAAGCAGATGGTGGCGAACCCTATCAAGAATTATCCGAGCAAAGACCTTGCCCGGCACTGAGAGCAGCGTCACCCCTCGGTAGTTGTTGCAGTCTTGGCGATCACCCTTCCCTTTCCAGAGAGGGACAACAAGGCCCCTCTTCCAGTCAGTTGGGATGATGCCTGTGTTCCAGGCAGAGCACAAAACTTCATGCAACGACACGAGTGCAGCATTTCCACCAGCCTTGAGAAGTTCGGCATGGATGCCACAGATTCCTGGAGCTTTGCCCCGTTTCAACTGGTTCACCGCAGCCCGTGTTTCCACAAGCGAAGGTGGACCACAGTTGATTTGAGGGTCAGCAACAGGGATTGTAACACCCTTGACGTCCAATTCTACAGCTGGGGGATCAGCCTGGTACAACCGCTCAAAGTAACCGGCGCAGCGGGCCTTCACTTCAGACTCCTCTGTCAAGAGCCTACCATTCTCTGCTCGAACTGCAGTGTTCCGAGGGATGGGCTTGGATGAACATAATGCGCGAATTCCCCTGTAAGCGGGACGAGAATCACCTGTCCACAGGTGATGCGCTACCCCCTCACAGATTCCTCGCACATAGGCCTCCTTGTCCACCCTCAGTGCACGTACAGTTTTACGCCTCAGCTCCCTGAACAGCTCAGCTCTGCCATTCAGCCTGGCCCTGCGACTCTGGTCTATGGTATCCAGTGTCCCTTGAGAGACAAAATTCTTCTTTCCCCTGCGGTGAGCTCCAAGACATCCACCAGCAACATCAAGGACGGTGGTCTTGAAGGCGCTCCACAACTCTTCAGGACCCCCCAAAGCACCCAGACCCCCCAAGTGTCCACTCAGCCTGTTCGCAAACTCCTCAGCTACTCCCTCATCCCTGAGCTTGGCAACATCCAGCCTAGGCTGGGATGGTACCATTCTCCAGGATTTAAGGTGCAGATTTAGCGTTGCTACAACAAGCCTGTGGTCAGTATTGAGGAACTGAGCACTCTGGTAGACCCTGCAGTTCTGGATCATCCTCCAACGACCGTCAATGAGGACATGGTCAATCTCCTTTGCCACACCGCCAGCGTTGGAATACCAAGTCCAGCGATGAGCTTGTGGGCGCTGAAACCATGAACCAGCCACCCTAAGTCCATGACTTCTTGCAAAGTCAAGGAACTTAGTGCTATTCTGGTTCATAGTTCCTGACCCATGGGGACCAACACACACCTCATAACCATCCCTATCAGTTCCAGTCGATGCATTGAAATCCCCCAAGACTAGAAGTGTATCTCGTCTGCGGCACTGATCAACCACAGACTCGAGTGTGGCGTAGAATGCATCCTTCACGGTGAGATCACTCACCTCAGTCGGAGCATAAACAGAGACCAGGGAAATAACACCTAAGGAGTGGCAAATCCTTAATCTCATAATACGCTCGTTGACCAGTGTTACCTCAATTATCATTGGGGTCAGCTTATTGGACACAGCTACAGCAACTCCTTGGGTATGGTAACCATCAGAGCGACCAGAACAATAGTAGGTGTAACCACCCACCATTATCTCGCTGCAATCCGGTCTCCGAACCTCAGAGAGAGCTGCAATGCCGATGTCCAAACGCTTGAGCTCAGATGATAACAGAGACAGGTGATCATCCTCTCTTAGGGATAGGACATTCCAGGCACCCACCCGAAGGGACCGCCTCAGGTTAACCCAATATATATACACCCAATTTGTTAACCCAATATGTATGACCGTTTTTACAGCCATTTTTCCCTGCTGTGCAGGGGTTTGGCTTTTTCTTGAGGCAATGTTTTATGGCCGGATGCCTTTCCTGACGCCAACCCTGGTCGCCTCTTACGACACACAGGGATATGGTACACCTATTCTAACCGGGGCATACACCGGGACCAGTACACTGGCACTCATTTCGCCGACCTCGGAAGGATGACAGGCTGAGTCAACCCCCTGGTGTTAATTCAGCAGCCAACGGGGCTTGAACTCAGGACACTGGGATCCCAAGCCGCCACCCTAACCACTAAGCCAACACCAGGCTTCAACCCAATATGTATATATATATATATATATATATATATATATATATATATATATATATATATATATATATATATATATATATATATATATATATATATATATATATATATATATATATATATATATATATATATATATACATATATATATATATATATACATATATATATATATACATACATATATATATATATATATATATATATATATATATATATATATATATATATATATATATATATATATATATATATATATATATATATATATATATATATATATATATATATATATATATATATATATACATATATATATATATATATATATATATATATATATATATATATATATATATATATATATATATATATATATATATATATATATATATATATATATATATATATATATACATATATATATATACATATATATATATATATATATATATATATATATATATGTATATAGATGTAAATATATGTATATGTATATAGATGTAAATATATGTATATAGATGTATATATATATATATATATATATATATATATATATATATATATATATATATATACACACACATATACACACACATACATATATATACACACACACACACACATATATATATATATACACACACACACACACATACATATATATACACACACACACACACATACATATATATACACACACACACACACATACATATATATACACACACACACACACATACATATATAACACACACACACACACACACACAC
>NC_140961.1:99708460-99715960 GCF_056783735.1 Eptatretus burgeri
CCGATCAAAATTACTCAAAAAATAAGGGTTTCGTCGACTCCCCTGATTTGCGACAAAGTGACATTGACCTTTGACCTTGACCTTCAAAATTTTGTGGGCTGAAAGGGACCTCTATAGGCCTCTGATATGCGAAGTTACAAAAATTTCCAATGATAACTGCGTTCTGCAGAATTTTTTATTCGTGATTACAGACAAACAAACAAACAAACAAAAAAAAACATACAAGCTGACTAACATATCTTGCAAAAACTTCGTTTTGGCAAGATAAAAACAAACAAACAAAAAAAAAACATATGAAGGTCAAGGCCAATCACCACCAAAAATTAATCAGCTGAGCGCCAGACCATGAACGATATTCCCATGAAGTTTTAAGATGATCCGGTCAAAATTACTCAAAAAAATAAGGGTTTCGTCGACTCCCCTGATTTGCGACAAAGTGACCTTGACCTTTGACCTTCAAAATTTTGTGCACTGAAAGGGACCTCTATAGGCCTCTGATATGCGAAGTTACAAAAATTTCCAATGATAACTGTGCTCTGCAGAATTTTTTATACGTGATTACAGACAAACAAACAAACAAACAAAACAAAAAAAAAACATACAAGCTGACTAACATATCTTGCAAAAACTTCGTTTTGGCAAGATAACAAATGAATAATCATTAATAGAGCAACACGTGGCAAAACAGCACAAAGTAGAATGGCACTCGGTGGAGTGCATACTCCCGCCAGGTGGAATAATTCACATTTTGTATCCCAGTGATGGGCTGGATCTGAATTAAAATCTAACCGCTTGTTATTGTCACCGAACCAACTCATCCCTGAGTTTTGGCATAACTCATCCACTACTTTTCGAGATATCATTATTGATATATATATATATATATATATATATATATATATATATATATATATGTATCTAACAAATCTATATATATGTATATATATATATATATATATATATATATATATATATATATATATATATATATATATATATGTATCTAACAAATATATATATATATATATGTATCTAACAAATATATATATATATATATATGTATCTAAAAAATATATATATATATATATATATATATATATATATCAAAAATATATATATATATATATATATATATATATATATATATATATGTATCTAACAAATATATATATATATATATATATATATATATATCTAACAAATATATATATATATATATATATATATATATATATATATATATATATATATATATATATATTGTTGCGGTCTTCGCGCCCGCCGGCGTGCGATGGCCACGTAACTCGAATCGCGGCGCGTCGCCCACCGGACGGACAATCCAGTCGTGACCCTCTCGGACTAACGCCGGGAACCAGTCACGGGTGGACCTTTCGGTCTCACCGCGATCGAGCCAATCAGCCCCCGCGTGGGATAGGGTTGCTCGCCAAATTCGAACTACCTAAGTACCCACGCGGAGGGTGGGCGGGCGATCGCACCTCGCCGCAGGTCGATTCGGACACGGGCCACTTAAGCGACCCGTTCCGTACTATCAGAATAACCGAGCGGTGTTATCGTCGACCTCGACGGTTCGATTAATTATCGGGCGTATTCAGCCCACTACCAACCCTTTACGTGAAGCAAGATGGGGATTCAATGGAGGAAAAGACGAAGCAGCGGGGAGAACAGTTCAACAATAAAGCACGTTTATTCTCGGCACACGGGAAGCACACAAATACAATTCCACCAAATGCACACAAAAAAAGAAAACACAATTCCATTTACACAAAAAGCAAACATAAAAGTGAAAACACAGTGCAGAGCTAATACCGACTACCGAGCACACGGCAACACTTATACAATTCTACTTCACAGACGGCGCCGACAACACATACCCAAAACCAAGGAAAAGAAATACCCTCAAGAATGAGGTAGGCCTGGGGCCGAGACCTGGTCGGGCCTACCCGTCTGGTGATGAGACGCGGAGCGGCGATGGCGCCTCACTCCGCGGGCCTCGCGGACAGTGTCAGGCAGGGGGTGGGAAAAGGGGCCCCCTTGGTCGCACTATCTCAGCGCGGGGGGGAAACAGGAGGGGGTTGCTGATGCTCGGGGTATAGAGGATCTTTATTATGTGCGACGAGCGTCTCCACCTCGGCCAGGTCGCGCTGCCGGCCTCCCTCGGGCGCGCAGCTCCTTGCACGACGCGAGCACCCTTCGTCCGACTCGCCGCCTCTCCACAGCTCGTCCCCTCCGTTCCGACTCTCCTTCGCCTCGTTCCGACCTTTACGACTCCCTTCTTCCTCGTTCCGACTTCTTACTACCCCTTTTACTGACGAACACCGTCCTTTTATCCCCCCGTAACTTCGCCTTTGACCCCCTCCCTTTGACCTTTCAACTCGCTCCCCATTGGCCCGACAAAAAGTGGGCGTGAAGGCTTTTTGATCCACAAATTTGCATATATCGATCGCCCTGGGGCGGGGCCAGTCGCCCTCGCTCACCGATTGGACGGCAAAAAGTGGGCGTGTGTCGTTTTGGATCCGTTTTTGAAGCAGAAAATCCGTGATTTTGTACACGCTGTTCAACGTGCGCCCTACACGAGTCCAGCATCGGTGCCCATGAGTGGCGCGAGATGACGGTGATGCGATGGTGGCGAGTTGCGACGGTAAAGGTCATGGCGGTTGTGGTGAAGCGGCGTTGTGGTTGGTGGTTGTTGTTGTGGTTGTGATGGTGGCGATTGGTCCAAAATAAAGATAGTAAAAGAAAAACGGCTATCCTGAAGAGTCGCAGCACGTATAAATGACATGTATTCCCACTAGACAACGGGTTTGGGCCTAACTACACATGCACTTACCGAGATACCTCACCTAAGGGACCTGAATGGTGGTTTGCGAATCTGGTAACCACAACACTACCCCCTTCCCTTTTTACAGACTCGTCCCGAGTCGTCAAATTTTCGTGTGCCATCATGTGTAGTTTTCCCCTAGTTCAT
This sequence comes from Eptatretus burgeri, assembly GCF_056783735.1. NCBI lineage: Eukaryota > Metazoa > Chordata > Myxini > Myxiniformes > Myxinidae > Eptatretus > Eptatretus burgeri. The sequence goes on from NC_140961.1 coordinate 99,711,447, forward strand.
TTTACCTACGGATCCCTGAGTGCGACATTCATGGTATTCGTGTCCCCAAAATAAATAACCTGAGGGCTGCGTAACTACCTAAACAAACTCACTCACACGGACGACTTAAATAAAATTGCCGGCGCTAAGACATACATGCCGGGGGCGCACTCATATGTACAGTACATCTTAACCTTAACTTACAAATCTTACACTAAACCATGGCCCAGGATCATTGAACTCTGCAAAGAAAAGCAGTTAGCAGGGAGCCAGGCTGCCCACATGCAGTCTCTGGCTCAAACAATGCAGGTGACAGGGAACGTGGCTGGCTGCTCACACGCAGTCCAAGGCCTTCCCTTTTGAACTGAACGCAGTGAACCACAACGGTGCATGGGCTGCACAAACGTAGTCTCCGTGCCAGCTCAAGTGGCACACGCAATGAGCACAACGAATGGATGCATGGATGGATGGACGCAAACACAGTGCACGGGCCGCCACTGCAGGCCCGTGTTGTAGCTGCCAACAGGGCAGTTCTCGCAGCTTGCAAACTGTTGCCTTGATCCTGGCGCACATGGAAATGAACAGGGGGGGCAAAGCAAAAATTGAACGGGGCTGGTGAACGTGGGCAGTGGGCATGGCATGGCAAAGGTGCAGGCAACACAGCCCGCAGAAGAAGGCCGCTGCAGGCAAACACAGCCGGCAGATGAACTGGCCGGCACAGGCCTTGAAGCAAAACACGGCCAGCCGATGGCACAGGCCTTGCAGCAAAACAACAGCTGCCGATGAAGTTGGCCGGCCTCCGCCCCGAAGAAAAACACGGCCAGCCGATGGAGTTGGCTAGCCTTTGCCGTTCAGTGGAGGTTGGTGGAGGGAGTGCGGTGGTGCTGGCCACTTGGAAGGCGGGCTCGGACCTACCTACCTGTCTCCCTCCCAACCTATCGCCTTTGCCTGTCACTGTACATACCCACTCCCTTAATTTGTCAAACCCCAATTTAGCCCCAACTTATTTTTTTTGTTGTTTTTATTTTTACTTCCCCACTATAAATCGCCCCCTAACCCCCTTTATCGTCCTTGTTCGGCTAACCTATCCTGTCACCTAGCCTACTCCCAACCCCTACGTTCCCTTCCCGGAGGGGAATAAGGGAGAGCTAACGTCCTGTGTCGAGGCCCAACGAAGCCCCAGAATGGCCTCCCCAGAGTTCGGCGATCTTAACACCAAGTGGGTCCAGCGGCCCACAACGACAGCGAGGGGATGGATGGTGCGGAGGGGTACATCTCCTAATCTACCCTAACCATTAACTCTTAAACTACCCCGGGGCTTTCAACAAGCGCCTCTCGCTTAAACTATTGGTTCTAACAACCCAGATTCCCGTCGCCTGTGTTGGTGTCCTCACAATTTCGGGCCTCGCCCCCCAATTTTCTCTCCGTGCCCTCACACGGTCTCCTGGCTGGGACACGTGGCTCCCTTTGGCAGGCACGACCCTCTGCCGAATCTCCCGCTATGGCACCCCCGGGCACTACACTGCCTCCGAGCCTACCAGCTCCCTAACACCGGGGAGTGCCCCCCATGGCACCTCCCCTGAAACGCACACGTGGCAGGCCGGCCTCCCGGGCCCCTTTCCGAGGGTCACCCGTGCCCACTGCACTGCCCACGCAGCTAATGGCGCCCCGGGCCCCCGCACCAAGCAGGCGCACCCGTGCCCACTACTCTATCCCGGCCCCCCATGGGCCCATGGCCTACCGCGGCCGACTAGCCTGGTGCCCGGGGTACCCACTCAGCGATACTCACCTTTCGCAGCCATGCTCCCAAGCCCATCAACAGGGCTCCTGCACCCCTCCAAATGGGTCTCGAGCCTACTTTCCCACCAACAACAAAACGACCTCCATTTTTCAATTTGACTAACCCAGCTAACTCACTCTCCACTGACCCCGGGGGTCCCTTGGGCGGGAGTCACTCCTCCCCCCAATCACTCATCGCACCATGCATTCCCCATTCGCTCCACTCACACAGACCCGCTGGCCTCACTCACTCAACAAGTACTCACCTCACAACTCACCAACTCTTCAACACACACACCGCTGAACTCTGCCATCCTTCTATCTACCTCCCCTAACTAACTCGTGCTCCCACGTCGTCCCTTAAACTACAGCACGTTCCATTTAACACTACGTAGCTAAACTACGTCCCCTCTACACATTCACTGCCTGTCACTGTCTCAAATGTAATCCCATAAATCACTTTCCCAACCTAAATCTGGCTACAATCCCTCTAACTAATCCATTCCACGGACTCCATGAGGACTTACCCCTGCCCCATGAAGTCGGTCTAACTAAGCTAACCCTTCCCCCTAACTAGTTTTCATCCTGTGCCCAGGTAAGGGGGTCTTTCACCCCTTGCCCAGGAATCCTGTACACCCGAAAGTGAGGCTTGCTTTTTTTTTTTTTTTCCCATGCGCAGCACCTGCGCGGCAACTCAGAGCTCGCGCACTTTGCACCTGCCCGTGACGTCATGCAGCTGCACGTGTTCCTCGTCCCTCCTTGGACGCTACCATCCGGCAGAGATACCCCTCCTGCCGGATTCCAACCACACGTGCAGCCATGACGTCACCGTGCGCATAAAAAAAACACAAGCCCCATGTCTCGAGGGGTTCCCCACGCGAACACATGTGCTTTGCCCGTTGGAGCTTAACACACACGATCGCGTGGAGAACCCGTCCGGTCCAAATCCGTTTACCTGCCTAAACTTTGTCCGTCCGCGGGATCGGCAAATCCACCGCGTGCGTTTCCGGACCGGGACTTCACTCTCGCAAGCGAGCACGTGGTGGTCTCGTGCGTTGCACAGCACGAACCGCGTGCTCACTGCTGGGTGAACCCGGCACGGTCCTCGAAACAACTACAGCCGCTACCCGGCTTTCTCTCCTCTGTCGCCGTCTCCGTCTCCATTCCACCCACGCATACCTGCGTGTCACGACGCACACAGTCCACTCCATCACATTCACACGGGGAGACGCGGCTGCGTGCTCCCGCATGCCGACCGACATCTCCCTCTCATACCGCTCTCTCACACACACGGTCTCCCTGGCACACAGCGACCTTGCACACGGCCGTTCACCCACGCGTGCCTCACAACTCACACAAACCATACTACTCACACACGCGGGGGCACTCAACCGCTGTGCCTCATCCACACTCCGTGCCTCATTCACACACGCGGGGGCACTCACCTGCGGTTCCTCACTCGCACTCCGTGCCTCATCCACACACGGCGTGCTGGGAAGCACGTACTCCGGCACCATCGCCACCACACCACTCACACACGGGGTCGCTTCCACACACGGTGCCGCACTCACACCTTGCACCACACACACAGGGACAACCACACTGGGGATTTGTGTCCCCACAAGGGTCTCCGGGGCCTCTACACCCCCCAAGCTCTCCGTGCACCCGTCCACAGCACTCGTCCCCTCAACCTCGCAAAACACGACCGAACTCACCTGGTCGTGACTCACCTCAAGGGGGCATACTCCCTCCCCTCGTTCCTGGAGGAGGCCATCCAGGTGCTCGCACCGGGTCCCAACACGCTCCGCGAGCTCACCCCCATTGTCCTCCACTACCTCCGTGTGTGCGTGCGCGTCACTTACCCCGTCTTCATCGTGTAGTCTTCCCTCTATCGTTCCCATCTCCCGTGTCTCTGCCAACTCTTCACCCTTTACCTCCCTTGTCTCAACTATTATTTCTGTTGTCGTCACCTCGTGTCTCGTCTCACACGTTTTGGTCTCCCCATTTAATGTTTCCCTTTTGGTCACCGTCGATTCCTCTGTCACGACCCTCGCCCAACACGCCCCCGAATTATTTTTTTACCCGCCTCCACCGCGGGCATGTTATGCCGTTGCACCCCCCTTCCAGCTCGTTTGCTCCCACACGTGGAGTCGCCATTCCCAGCTCCCTGGTCACGGCCTTCATGCCCGCCTGCAGGCATCGGCCCATGTTCTGCGTCTCACCCCGGAGCTTTTTCGTTTCTTCCTTCATGTGCTTGTTCATGCCTTTCATTTCGTTTATAATTTCATTTGCGTTTGTATCCATCTTTTCGATTATTTGTTGTGCATTCGCATCCATCTTTTCGTTCATGCCTTTCATTTCGTTTTTCATTTCATTTGTGTTTGCATCCATTTTTTTCGATCATTTTTCGCATTCATCTTTTCGTTCATTGCCGCCAGCATGGCTGTAGCTGGGCCATGTTGGATGCACTCAGCTGAACCGTTTTAGCAAGGGTTTTGGTGGAGAGGGGGGGGAAGGTGTCATACACCGCGGCCGCACCCACCTCGGGCCCTGGGTTCAGTTGGGCGAGTCCGTGTTCCTGCACAATCAACATTTCCTGCTCGGGGATTCCATCCTGGGCCATGGACTCTACATTATTACACATATACATTTCTAATACCCCCGGCTCCCGCTCGCCTTGAGACGCCATCTTGCTTCTCGTGAAGGGTTAATTTGCTCGCTCGTAATTTGGAGGGAATCGGGGGTCGCTTCTCTCA
>NC_140961.1:99720960-99763460 GCF_056783735.1 Eptatretus burgeri
TTGCAAAGCAGACATAAATTCGAGAATGAAAAAAAATATGTGAAGCTCACAACGTTAATAATCATGCATCATTAAATATTAAGCCTGGCTCATGTAACCTGCTGAGAGGTGTTGTTTCAGATAATGGAACAAATATGAAATAATTAGAAGTGGTGAACAAGAAGCTTCTGTTGTTCATGAAGAAAACTTTTAATTGCTCTTCACAATAGAATTATGCAGATGAAGTGGATTCCTCTGATGGGTGACAACTACTGAATTGAAAAGCTTTGTCTCTGATATTGAACAATCAGAATGCTGGGGATGCTTTGCGTACCTTGTCATCTTTTTTATTATTTAAACTTTTTTTTTAAATCCACTTCTTTTTTGCAAGATTTAATTTCAGATTTATTGGTTTATAAATCGCAAAAATTAGGTTTTTCTTTATCAGACATTGAGTGTGAGGAATGCAAGGATTAAATACTGAAAGCCAGCTAATTTCAGTAGACTGAGGAATGCTATAACTTACCAAGTCTTGTGTGAAGGAACAAGAGAAATGAGGGGACAGTGTTTGCAAACAATTCAAACAACTAGAACGGCACTCGATACAGCACACACCTCCAGCACGTAATGCCTGATCCACGAGAACATATCGAGCACATTCCATTTTTGAAATATCATGGTATACAGTACAATATTGTTTTGGGCCCTATCTCTGAACGGTGAAGAATCACTTAAAAAAGAAAAGAAAACTTGAATTCAGATCCAGATTCGGATCTTCACCAAAATCGAACCAATTGGCCCTTGCCACACACCCAACTTGCCCACCAAGTTTCATCCGAATCCGTCCACACCTTTTTGAGATAACGTGCCACATATCGTTTTTGGCCCAATCTCTCAATGGTGAAGAATTACTTTAAAAATTCTAGTAGCCGGATCCGGATCTTCAACAAAAGCAAATCAGTTTGGCCCAGTCACACACCGAACCTGTCCACAACTTTTTGAGATATCTTGTACACAAACAAACAAGCAAACAGACAGAAAGGGTTGAAAACATAACCTCCTTCACCTCTGGTGGTGAAGGTAATAAGTTTTATCAACAGAAATTGGTGAAACTCAAGTAAGAGTCGATAATAGGACTTCCGGTTCTGGGTTTGCAGCAATGGCGGGTTCTCGCAGGGGTCTCTGCCAACTTTCTCAACGTTAAGTTTCCGGTTGTTATATATATGACGTTTTTACTGTTTATTTTCTCACTGACATGTTTCTGTGTGTTCCTAGCTCGGTTTTGTTTCAAAAATAGTGCTATTTTGTGAGATTTCGTTGACCTTGTTTTCACGGGTTCCTTGAGGCCTACCCATCCTTCCCCTCTAGGTGTATGATCGTTTTTATTTGTATTCTCTCCCAATTACCTTAATTTCCTATTTTCCCCACTTTCCCAACGCCCCGCATATATTCCCTCCCAACGACACACTCTGTTTCTTGTCTTAAATTTTAATGAAACAACCCCCCAAAAACTACCTTCCTCTCTGTATACCCACGAGCATCGATCCTCCTCCTTCTTCTTCTTCTTCTTCTTCTTCTTCTTCTTCTTCCTCCTGCCGGCACACCATCTTTCTTCGATTTGAGCTGTCCCTCTCTCACCATTACCTCCACAATTTCTTCCTACAACCTTCCACTCCTGAATCTTACCTAATCTTCAAAAATCCATCTAAAAATAATAATTTTCTTCTTCTTTTTGTTCTTTAATGGCGTAGTCAGAGCCGTGAGGCTCTATAAACGCCATGAACCCGAACTCCAGATTACAACGAAAAACAGAAAATATACTGAGAAAATGGAAGTAAGGAATAGAAAGTAAAACAAAAAAAATAATAATAGTAATAACTTTATGTCCACCCCATTTCTGTTTTGAATTTTCAGACAAATTTAAAGAATCGAGGGTACATCCGGCTCAGTTAGCAAAGTGTATCCGGTGCGCTCACTCGGAGAATACAAAGAAGGATGTAACCGGTAATCTTAAATCGATTGGGGCTTTTAAACCAGGTTTCTTAAATAACGAATGGATAATATCCAGGGTGGATGAAAGATCGCTGATGAATTTAGTAAGATCCGACACATGAGCGCTACACTTCGTGTTCGTCGTTGGAAGATTTACATGAATCAGCAGGGGAATCCTGGGACTGCCTGGAGACCACCCCTCTGCGTTGATGCGTCAATTGGCTGAATATTTTTTGATAATCTTGAAAGTAAACTCCTCCCAGTCCAGATGTTTGAAGACTGCAGCGGAGATTAAATTGATTTTTTCAGATCTGCTCCCCGCTTGAGCTGTGCAGTTTACTACTTCAGTAATGAAGCCAATGAATCCCTCTTTAGTAGAGTTCGTGACCACGTCGGTGGTTGCTCTCTCGGTTTGGCATTCTGTGTCCTTCATCTCAATCTGGATTCCCACCGTTTTGGTGAGGACGTTAACCAGTCCCTCAGTTTTGGACGTGCTCTCAACAGCTTTTACTGGAGTCATAGTTTTCTTCTTTTGGGGACCATCCGGACAGCCTCAGCATTGGACAGTTTCTCCTGCGTCTTCACCTGTTGGATCAGGGCAGCTCTTTGGAATTCAGGACATCCTCTGAAGGCTGCACTGTGGTCACCACCACAATTCGCACAAGACATTTCTTCATGAGTACAGCTTCCATATTTGTGCTCTCCATTACATCTGCTGCAGCGGTTTTCCTCTACAAGCTGGAGCAGTATGACCGAACGTTTGGCATTTGTAGCATCTTAAAGGGGGGTGGAATGTATTCCCGTACAGTGAAGGCTTGATAGCCCAAGATAACTTTTGTGGGAAGGACGGGGGTGTCAAAGGCCAAAACTACTGAGGTGGTGTTGACTTTGACCCCATCCCTGACCGTGGTAAGACGGCGAGCGTCAACAACTCTTCTCCGCAAAATGACTCATGATATCATCAATTTCAATGGAGGGATCAATCCCGTAAATGACTCCTCGACTCTCCCTCAGACTCCGAGGAATATGACACAAAACATGGACCCCACCAAAATTCTGGGCTCTCATAACCTTCTCCCATTGGTCGACTGATTAATACTTAATGGAGAGGTCTTCAGATCTGAGATTTTTGGCACGAGACACATCCCCAAATTCTTTGTTAATCAATGTAGCCATTTTTATTGGGTTTTCAGGGCTGAGCGGTGTAACGCCGTCAAAAACCGAAACTACAACCATAAGTTTGTGACCGTACTCTTCAGGGATAGAGGGGTCCTTCACCACTTTGGGGGGTTCCAGCCATGGTCTGTCCTTCTTCCGAGTTCGATAAACCTTCCATGATGAACCCACATCATCCTCACTAGAAATGTTGATCATCCTTAATCACCACCTCAAGGCACCCCGGAAGATTAAGATGTCCAACTGATTAAACAGTCGATCGTAATATAGACATAATAGAATACAGAATACCAGACAAAGCCGAGGCACCCTCGACGCTCAAAACCGTCCTGTAATAGCGTCTGACCAAACTCAAAAAAAGAATAATAATTTTCTTTGTATCCTTTCTGTCGAAACACCTCCTGTAACCACGTGTCTCTCCAACCTCTTCCTGCTGCTTTCTGTTGATCCATCAGCTTCGCTCTGAGTTTACCGTTCCAAATTCACCACACACCTCCACGATTTTACTTCAACCTTCCCTTTCCCAAATATTACGCATTCCTGATTTAAAATAAATAAATAAACCAACTTTTGACTACACAACTCCCATAGCCACGTGCTTCCCCCGTAACCAAGCGATCTGTTTCCTCCCCCTGCGATTACCGATCCAAATTCACCATTCACCTCACGATCTTTTCTACAACCTCTCCATGACCGAATCTGATGAAAACTCTCTCAAATAATAATGATAATAAAAATGATCTCTTATAATGCTTCATCTTCCTCTTTCACACATGTGGTTCTCTTTACTGTATCACAATTCACTACTCTTTTTCTATTTCCACAGACTGCTCTCAATTCGACCTTTCCTCCATACCTTGTCGAAAAAATCCAACTGTTACAACGTTTCTTCTCTCCATTCTCTTAATTCGCCTTCATTGCATCAATCAAGAAATGTCTTTCATCGCATCTCTCACCGAAAAACTTAAAAATTCCCAGTTTGCTATGAATGTTCACTTTCCATCAACCGTTCTTTTTTTCCAACTTCAGTGCCAACTCACCCCTCTCACCACTCCCTCTCCAAGCAACCAACACACTCTTCTCCCTCCAAGCCTCCCTCTCACCTTTATCAAAAACTCCCCCCTCGCCTTTCTCCCTCAACTCTCTCCACTCACCCTTCTCCCCCCTCACTCACCTTTCTCAAAGTTGTCCCCCCTCACCTATCTCCCTCAACTCTCCCCACTCACCCTTCTCCCACAATTCTCCCCCCTCACTAACACATCTCAAACTTGTCCCCCCTCACATCCATAAAGCTCTGAACAAGTGTGTATCTACCCTCAGGAGAGCCAGAAAACAACATCTTTCTAAGCTCAAGTCTGAACTCTCAAACCTCTCTCCCTCCTCCAAATCCTGGTGGCGTCTAATGAAATCTATTTCTGGTGTATGTTCCCCCTCCATCCCCTCCCCTACCTCAAATGGCCGCACTGCTGTTACCGCACATGAAAAGGCTGAATGCCTAAACTCGGTGTTTGCAGCTAAATCTTGTGTCCAAAACTCATCGCTTTCTCTACCCACCTTACCCAGTCGCACCTGTTCCTGGACTCTGTGCCCTTTTCCTCTGACAAGGTGGAGAGCTTGCTGTCAAACCTCGACTCAGATTCTGCAACCAGTCCAGACGGCATCAGCCCACATGTCCTAAAAACCTGCTCCTCTGCTCTTGCGCACCCTCTCTCTGTTCTATTCACCCTCTCATTTGCTCAATGTCAAATGAGACATTGGAAATCAGCAAACATCACTGCCCTGCACAAAAAAGGTGTTAAAACAGATCCCTGCAACTTCCGACCAATCAGCCTTCTCCCAATTATTAGCAAGGTTATGGAATCGATCATCGCTTCAGACATTAAATCCTTCCTCTTCTTCAATGGTTTGATTTCCGATCATGAATTTGGTTTCAGACCAGGTCACTCTACCCCTGGATATGCTGCTTCTGCTCTCCCAACAATGGATAGAAGTCCTCAATGCCAGACAGGAAATCCGAGCCGTATCCCTGGACATTTCACGTGCTTTTGACACGGTCAGACACCCTGCCCTGCTCACAAAACTCTCCTCCTATGGTATCCAAGGCCATCTCCACTCATGGCTCGCAGACTTCCTCTCCTGTCACAGGCAACGTGTGGCCCTAAATGGAGTTCTTCATCCCCTCTTCCTGTCCAGGCTGGAGTTCCGCAAGCCAGCGTTCTGGGCCCTGTTTTTTTTCTGGTTTTCATCAATGATCTCTCCGACTCTCTGGAAAATCCTCTTTATCTCTTTGCTGATGACTCCACCATCGACCTACCCTCTGTCATCCCTCAGACCGGCAAGCAGCAGCTTCTTCTCTCTATGCAGATCTGTGTAAAATAACAAACTGGTCCAACACATGGAACATGTCTTTCAATCCTGACAAATCTCACACCCTCACGATATCTCTCTGAAAGGACCGTATGAAAAACACCTCTCCCCCAACCCCATATATTTTCTCAACAATCCCCTTGAGAAAGTCCTTTCATTCAAGCTTTTGGGCCTCACTATCTGCCACGATCTTTCCTGGGAAAGCCACATCTCCAAGCCGGCCTCCAAAGGCAGTCACCGACTGGGCATCCGACATCGTGCAAATTCCTTTCTTGATACTCCTGAGCTTCAAACCAGTTACAAAGCTGTCATATGCAGTCTGATGGAGTACTGCTCTCCCCTGGGCTGGTGCTCCTGCCTCCCATCTTTCTCGGCTTCACACTGTAGAAACCAAGGCATTTCGGATCATTGGCATCTCCCGCAATGAGGCTGAGTCTTTGGGCCTCTCCCTTTCTCACCGCAGGCAGGTCAGTGGTCTTTCTGTCTTCTACCGTCTCCTCTCCGGTCTCACCCCCCCTGCTCTGTCTGCGATTTGTCCCCACCATATTTCCACAGGGCACTCAAGGTCCCCCAACAACCTCCTTCTGGTAAAACTACCAAAATCACGAATCACTGCTCACCTTCACTCTTTCATTCCTCTTTTTTCCCGCTTTTGGAATAAACTCACTCACTCTGTTCAATCCTATTCTTCCCTCCAGGCCTTCAAAACAGCTGTTCACCACCACCTCTTATCATCCCCCATCCAAATCCTCGATCTTTTCTGCACCTGTTAATCCACGCCAAACCCACTTCATTCATATTCCCTGCTTTCCTTCCTGAAAGTCCCTGTAGTGTCCATCTTGTATCCCCGTGTTCCCCACCCCATCCCTCTCCCTTCCATAGATCTCCTAATTTCACTGTTCCCCACTGTTTTGTCCTCCCCCACGCCCCTCTTGTCTCACGCCCCCTTGATGGGCGTTGTGTGTTCACTCTCATATGAGCCTCGACAAGGAATACAAAAAAAGAAAAAAGAAAATAAAACTTAGAATGAAGGTCCAAAACATGCTGAGGGGTCTTTGGCATACATTCCACACTTGAAAATAATGGGTTGTATGATAATGAGCAGCCATGAGAATCAAACCCGCACCAGCCACAAGAATAAAGAAACGACTTTTTAACCACATAGCCAAACAGCCAGCTTTCTTGAATTGTATATTTTTCAAAATTGAGTAAATTTAAAAATTGACCCTTGTGAGTAAATGCTATTTTATAATTCTGTTTGTATGGGTGGAATCTTTAGTAACACACCCAATCCACATCTACATTAAAATAGCACAAACCACAAACATCACATTTCCCACCTTGAAAAGGCACAACAAATACCTATAAACTGGATTTACTCGAGTGGAAACTGCAGCATCTGAGTGGCAGCAGAACAGTTGGCACTGGGGTTTATGAGATCGGTTGGCTTTGCACAAACTGAATAAATGTTTGCACTTTTAAAGATCTTGTAAATTGGATTTTACAACGAGTTAAGCTATCAATTATTAGCTATTACTTCGTGTCATTCATGTTTGTCCATATTTTTATGCGAAAGCAATATGAAGAAACAGTATTGCTTGTGAAGGGGAGTGTCAATCTGTGTCTGTGGACAGGTCAAACAATGGATGAAATTAACAGAACGTTGATTGAAGTATGCGAATTTCCGTTGAAAGAAAGGAGAAGGTGAAGTTTTGGATGTTAACCGTTCATCAGAGTAAAAGAGGGCTACGATGGTTTCACGCCGAAACATGCATTTCTCCATGCTTCCCATGGTGGTTAGCATACTTTAATAACTGTTCTGTTAACTTTCCTACTCTTTACTTGGCGATTTAATACATGATACAAAAGCATGGTTTGGTCAGTGCAGACACTTGCATATAAACACAATTCTCAGAATAAATGTGAATGCTTTTGAAATACTTTTGCCATAAGTGTCCATATTCAAAAAAGTGCTTTCACAATGCTTGACATCAGGGACGAGGTATTTTAATAAAAAAAACACATTTAACACTGGGAAATGAAGGTGCAAATCTTGGTGAGAGTAGAAAATAGTGTATTTCATTGAATGCTCCCAATTCAGGGGTCTGGCACAAAAGTTTCGGGGCCATCACAACAGTTATAAACTTGGAAGAGAATTTCCCACTTTCTTGTGGGGTTGGCAGAGAAACATTTTTGGCCCAAGTCATTCATGAACCAGAGCCAAGGCTGATATTTGAGTGAAAGTGGTGGCAGGAATTCGGAATTTGGTCAGGTTGCCAGCTATACCTTATCTAAACGTCACAAAAAGCATCGTGGGATCTTCAATGGTCACGAACAAAATGGTGCTAGTAGATGGGTCTACCAGGTTAATGTCCATTGGATGGAAAGAACACATTAATTTATGACCCTGCATGTGAAACACCAGGGTAATAATTGAAAGCCGAGTCGAGATTCGAACCCAGGCTTGGGCATTCACCTCTAAGCAATCATTCCAGCTCAAAGGAATTATTGAAATGTTCATCATATGTCCAGGCGTCTTCCACGTGTGTTGTACGCTCTGGAGAGAGAGTGGTCGGTCCTTAATAAACAAAGGTTTTGTAAATTTACGTTCCCAATTTGCGAAAGGTAAATAAGAGTTTGTGCGTTACCATTCAAACAGGGGTATTCTGGAAATTAGATTATCAGGACATTGCTACACCATGCAAATTTGAAAGTCTACTCATCCAATTAAAAATATTATTCTCAAGTCTGTCAAGGGTAAGCAAATATTGCAATTACATACTCTCCGCATATTCTACTGATGTTTGCATAACATTAGAGCACAACACTTGGTCAGTTTCACCACTCTCTTGGGGGTCTTTCTTCAATTAGATTGGTTACTACAAACTATAACTTGGACCTAATTTGAAGCCGGGTGAGTCTGGCTACACACGTGATTTTTACGAAACATTTCAGTGCTATATTTCATTTCTAGAGAATTTTTTAAGTGGAAAGGTAGTGGAATGATTAACATCTGCCCCATTCTGCTACTGCACAGATATTGATGTAGTCCACAGAACCTGATTGGCTTGGCAGGATTCATTGGAACGATATTGATCGTAAAGAAAGGGGTGTCCTTACAACTGTCATTTCAAAGAAGTGTATTGATTGTCAGCAACTTAGCAATTTCCCTTGTTTGGCATGTGACGCCATTACTTTTCAGCCACTTGAAGAACTTTTTCACATGAATTAACAAAGTTATTTGTGTGAGACGACGTTTGCTTTCACCTCTGGAAATGGATTTCACATGACAGGAACCACATTTCGAGTGAAGAAGTTTGGTCAGAATTTTCAAAGATTCTTATGGCAGAGCGTGTTTATTGGTGATTATTCTTTAATTTTTAATTTTTAATTGCCATTGTGATTTTGTGGAAGGCGAGGTGTATGACATTTTTTGAACTTATCCCTCTGTGCGTAATTTATTATTATTCATGTTACAGATAATCATTAAAATTCATCCCATATAAAAACTAGAACGACAACCTTCGACGGCACGACGTCACCAGATATGCCTCAACCCACATCATTACATCATTATACATCCTTGTACCAAGTTTGATTTAAATCCCTGAACCCAGATTCAAAATATTAAATCATTCTGGCTGCCAGATCATGCATCTAATAAGGTTGAAATTTAAAACATATATTCCACATGTCTACGCAATCATTACTGAGACGTTTTACATCGATTGATTAAGCGGTTCAAGAGAAAGACGTTTTAAAAAATTTCATTCAAACCAATATGGCTGCCAGACCAGATGACATATTTATTTGTGAACACCCTGGTATCCCAAAGGCTTGGGGAACGTGAAAGTGAAATTTCCCCTTGATCTGTCAAGTCGTTCTGCTGAAGAAGATTTTAAAATTCTTATTCTTCAAAAAAAAATCATAGCTGCTGAACTATGTGACCCATGACGTCATAGGTGGATAACTTTTGGTTCCTCATGAAAAGGCGATCCTGTAGAGTTTCGCCTCGATCTGTTCAGCCATTACAGAGAAGATTTTTGAAGGTTTTATGTTAAAAACAACACGGTTGCCAAACCACGTGACCGATGACATCATCAATTTTTTTGCCAATTACAATTTAACCTTAGATTACCCTCAAAAAATTTCGTACTGATCGGATAAAGCATTTGACATTTGAAATTATGATGTCAAAAGGAAGCCAAGTATGACATCACAAAAAAAAAAAAATCACCTTTGTTTCCCATTGGGAGGATTTCACATCTGCCAAGTTTCAATTTTTACCATGGAGCGGTTTCGGAGATACAGAGGTCCAAAGTTTTTCCTTTTTTCCAACATGGCTGCCACACCACATGACCTATGGCATCATAGTTTTCACAACCACATTCTACATGAGTAGTCGCATTGATAGTGCAAAAAATTTCATGAAATTTCTGTGGTGAAATAAAAAACAATGCTGCTTTGCTTCGATACAACCCCGCTTTGATCGGACACCTGGCCCACGACGTACTCTTTATCAAATCAAATTCAGAATGGCTGACCGATCACATCTTTGGAGTTTCGCATTGATCGTATAAGGCTTTTTGTCCAACATAGCTGTGAGACCATGTGACCGATGATGTTGACATTTTCAACAAATGTTCCCCATGCCGAGTCGATCATATAAAAAAAAAAATTCTCTGAAACCGCTTAGCCTTCGATGTGATACCTTGTAGTGATGATCCATATTGTTGCTACAAATATTTTATAGAACAATGATCTCATTAGTCACATGATGTGGCAGTCACGTCGGTTTTAAAGAATTAATTAAACAACTATTTCTCTGAAACTGTTTAACTTATCAATGCTAGACTTTGCAGTTGTGATCCACTACCCTTGCTGCATACGTTTGACTTAAACATGATGTCATCAGTCATGTGGTGTGGCAGCCAAATTGATTGAAGGAATATATCAAAAAATTATTTTTCAGAAATTGCTTGCTATAGCAATTGATGCGAAACCTTGCAGTTAGGATTCACTGCCCCAGCTCCACGTAATGTAACATGTTTCATATTGAACTGTTAAGCGGTTTTGAGAAAAGTTTTTTTAATTTTCGGTTTTCAAACTAACAGGGCTGCCAAAACACATGACTAATGGCATTGAAAATTTGGACTCTGCCCAATATTTGGTAGAGGATCATGCGTGTGAAGTTTCGTTTTGATCAGACAAGGTTCGGTTTTCTATCCAATATGGCCGTCACACCACATGACCTATGACATCATAATTTCCACACTGTATGCTGGTGTATGGTTTGATGATACTTGGTAAATTTCGCTTCGATCGGATAGGCGGTTCCAGAGAAAACATTTTTAAATATTTTTCTTCTATCCAATATGGCCACCGAACCACGTGACATCAATTAATCTTCAACATCCTATTATCCCCAAGTCAAAGGGAACATGCTTGTGAATGGCCAAGCTGAGTACCAGTATACTTCAAAAGGAGGGTTTTCCTTTTTATTTTGGTCATCCTTTGTCTGTATTTGCGTCTGTGTGCGAGGCCTTGACAGCAGGATTTATTAATTTATTATTACTATTATTACCTGTTGAATTTTTGTCTTTGTAAATATTTGTGGATGTTCATTAAATGTGTTTATTTTGAAGAAACTGTATTAGTGTAATTGTAGTGGGTTCTGTAGAAACATCCTTGTGCTGTCCTGGTGGAGTGCTCCTGTGCCGTGATCCTCCGCTCATCCGCCATTGCCCTCCACCATGCCCTTCGCATGAAGTTTCGTTTTGATCAGACAAGGTTCGACAAGGAAGTGAGCAGTCGTATCGAAATAAAACCCGGACACGTGCCGAGGCCCAGGGTCTATTGTGCCTGATGAAGCCGGCTGGAAAGCCGGCGAAATGTTTAGTTGCTTGAAACCGGGTCTGCTCTCGCTTTTTTGCTCAAATTAGGGGAGTCCATCTAGTTTTTATCCACCGCCAACCAACAAAGTTGGCGGGGGATATAGAAATGGGTTTCGTCCGTCCGTCCGTCACATTTCGTTTCCGGAGCTTAACTTCAAATCCCCTCAAGATATATTTACGAAATTTGGTACACATATCAAGAAAGTGGTGAACTGGTGCCTTTTGATATTTTCTTATTGATAGATGACATGGTTTGGCAGCCATGTTGGATTCAAGAAAAATATTAAATAATGTTTTCTCTGGAATCACATAACCTACCGAAGCGAAAATTTGCAACTATCATCTTCCATCATGTCTGCATACATAGTAAAAATTATGACATCACAAGTCACATGGTTTGGCAGCCATATTGGATAGAAAAACACACCTCATCCGATTAACACGAAACTTCACACACGTATTCCACTGGAGAATTGGAGGCAGAATGTAAATTTATGACATCATAGGTCACATGGTTCGTCAGCCATCTTGGATTGAAAATTAAAAATTTTTTAAAAATCTTCTCCAGAACGGCTGGACAGATTGAGGCAAAATTTCACATATACTTTCCCCAAGACATCCTTTCAGAAGTTTGTTAATTTCTAATTGATAGGTCACATGGTTTGGTGGCCATATTGAATTTACCCGAAAACCTTCAAACATCTTCTCCAGAACGGCTGGTCAGATCAAGGGGAAACTTCACATACTTATTGCACACGCTTTGGGAATATAAGTTTGTTAATCCTCATTTACTATGGTGGGGGATATCGAAGACTTTGTCTTCAACAGATGCTAGTTAACTTTTGCTTGGAAGCGCCTTCTTCTTGTTTCAAATTTTTTTGTTTATATATATTTATATGTAGGCATTTGATAAACAGGAATAAAGCCAGTCGTCTGCTCCAGCACCACGGTATCTGCATCACCCACAAACCCAACTCTCCTCTTCAGACATTGCTACCAAAACCAAAACATAAAATAGACAGATGTCAGACTGTTTATGACACCCTTTGTCATGACTGCACTGCCCACTATGTGCATCAAACAGGGAAAAGGTTTGCCACCAGAATGACTGAACAACATTCTGCGAAAGCCAGACACGACACATCCTCCACCATCGTTACACACAATGGTAAGCCCGCACAACACCTTCACATAAGAACAAGCCACATTTTTGGGGGTGGCCCCTTCCAACGTAAGTCGTGAGGTTATTGAGACATGTTGGTGTGATGACCACTCGATCAACAGACATGTTGACCTCAACACAACTTACCAATCCCTACGCAGACACCTATGCAAACATTGCAGGCCCACGACAACAAGCATTCTGGACACAGGCTCCAATCCATAAGCCAACATGCTGATCCAAACTTCTGTTCCTTCTCCTCAACCCCATTGGTGGATTGATGGCCAATCAAGCACTCAGACATGTGCACATATAATACAAACTGAATTTTGAAATGTAAAGCGTTTTCAAAACTGCCTCTGAGGATGGAAGCTGGACAGCTCTCGAAATGTCAGGCCCGATAATATTCTTGAAACCAATCATATTACGAGTCGTTATTTGCTTTGTTCTGAAGTCTCTTTGGATGCTATTAGTCCACATATCTGGTTTCAACTAAAACCTGCATGGAAATTCAAAACTGGTCCACAACCTCTGATCATGATCTCATTTTTCACGTGGTGTCCTTATGTGCAGAAATAGACCATTTAAGCATAAGTATCGAGTACAGCTCCAGTGAATTTTCGTTGATGTTGATGTGGTTGATACCATCTCATCTAAGCTCCACCATTATCTGTGTGACATATGCCGTGTATTCCACCGCCTTATAAATTTGCCTAAATGTTTCACCGAAGTTCAATAATTTATTACATTTAAACTATTAGGCTGAATACCATCGAGGTACAATTGTCAGATTTATTAAAATGAATGTCTTTATTCACAGAGCTGGGAGGGACAAACAAAGCAATATTGTAGATTTAATTGTACATTATCACGTGTAAACTGGCAGTTCCATTCCGACAACTCATTCAGTTCGATTGACCATGTTAACAGAGCAGAGATCCTCGTAAGAGTAGTTCTATTAATGCTTGAGGAAGATATCGGTATTTATTTGTGCACAAAGACCTATTCAAGTCAGTAACATGTTCCTGAATAATACAGCAACAGCAGCAACAGCAACAGCAACAGCAACAGCAACGGACACAGCAACGGACACAGCAACGGACACAGCAACGGACACAGCAGCAACAGCAGCTGATACATGGTTGCAGGCATTGCTGGATTATTTTCCTGCTACTTGAAAGCCGAATTTATCAGGAATACTGCCAAAGACCGATATTCTTCAAGAACTTTGTTATTTTGCTCTTGAGAATACCGTTGAAACTTTTTCATTTTGGAAGTTTGTCTCGGTTCAAGGTCTTGTGAAGTAGTGAAAATGAGGGCGCAGCCTAACATTTGAACTGTATTTCCATTTCCCAGCGCTATAAATGTTATGTTAGATTTCCGGTGATGCATAAAACAAAAAGGAAAGTATTTCCGTCAATGGCTAATGTAATGAAATAAATTGGTACCAGATTATTTACGGAGCGTTGGTGCTGCTGAAGCAGTTTCTTGGCAAGGGTTACACTGGGTGGTTTGTTATTTCCTTCCCAGCGTTGCTTGACCCATGCTTTGGCATCTTAGATGCTGAACATCGAGGGCTAATACCAGTGTAAAAAAAAAAATCTGTGAAAACATATACTCTTTTTCATGACGTCACGGGCAGGGATCCTCTAGATCGAACAAGTTGAAAGTTGTCATATTACAAGGAACAAGTAAGGTTACTTGGAATTGTAAACTTGTAAAATGTCCCGACACATAAAAGGTGATAAAGAACAAAATCTCAGATTGTTGGGTAATCCATGACTCATGGAGGTTTCAAGTTTTTAGATCAGAAAACTCAGATGTTACATAAAAATTTAGGTACAATGAAATGGAAAAAAAAAGTTTCAGTTTTTTATTCATTTTGAGAACAACTTGCTTTATTTATTACTGCAGAATTCAAGAAGCTTCCTGTGCAGTCAGTACTTTATTTTCATGACAATATTTGACTCACAGGATGGCACAAATGTAGCGCACTCAATTTTCTTTGAGCCGTCTAGTCTCGGTTCGATTCCTGTCCCGACTATAAACTGTCGAATTGGTGTCTCGCACATACAAGGTATTGCATCACAGCATACCTTCCCTCAAATGGACGTTAAGCTGGGCGTCCCATCTATGAGAATGAGTTGGTGGATGTTAAAGATCTTTCAACGAAGAGGAGGTGATTTATTCCCAGAATCCTGAACAAATTCCAAATTCCTGCCCGAACCGGGAAGGGGAATTGCATCATCAGAGCAGCCACCGACCCTTTGCCCCCAGAAATGAAGCCACGATCAGTCGCGTGTCGCACATACCCTCAGAAGGGATTGCAAAGCTTGAAAACCCAAGTTTGATGGTGAAGCAATTTACCGACAAAACCTCTTTTGTTCACCCACTTATCTAGCAAGGGAAGTTAAAGAAGAGGGAGTTTGTCACTGAAAAGGTTACATTCCTTTTCAGTGTTTTCTCTTGCATTGTGGCACACCAGCGGTTTGCCCATTTTGAATGAGAACAGAGCCCTTGTTATGTTACATATGCTGATTTGCTACTATCAGAAGCCTGCACTCTATCACAATGATGTCAAATGCCGGAGGAACTCTCTCAATCATTCCTTTGAACCTTTGAGGGTATTTTCAAGGAAGATTTGATGCACAGAATACTTTTTCTTTCGCCATACTGTGATAAGCTTAATGGAGTCTACTTTCCAAGAGAAATTACCTTTTGTTTGAGAACATCATGAAATAAGATTTGTATGATGACTTAAGAGCATTTTTTATTCTGCTTCATGAACTGATTTTGAAGTTATTGAAAAGGGGACAAAAAGTTTTTGTGTTTATTTTGTACCTAGATGCGAAGCAAATGTACAAAGTATTGTGATATCAAAAGAATGAGGGCGACTTTTCAGTTGAAAATGTCGCACAGAACATTTCCTGTCAATGTACTGCAATTGAGCTCGACATGATGAAAGGCTTTCAGTGAAAATCATTTTTGTAATAAAGCAGAACTTGCTTGTCATATTCGTAAATTTTGAAGAAAAAAAACTATCCCTTTCATAAATGCAGAGCTCAGTGATCTATTTTCATTTGCACAGTTTAATTTTATATAAATTTCTTAATTTGTAATTTTTGTATGAAGATTGCTTTGCATAGACAAGATCTTCTCTTTCTTATTTTACGGCCACAATTATTCCACCCTGTGGGGTCATCCAAGGTGAACTGGTCTGGACTGGTCCAGAACTGCTGTATCTGTGCCAAGCCAGCCAGGCCAGACAATTGACTGAAGCCAACAGGTATTTGTAGTTTTTAGATCCTCATGGAGGATCTCTAAGTCTTACTCACGTTGTTGTTGTTGTTGTTCTTGTTGTTGTGGACTTTTTGTTTCACAGCCCACAGTTTTCATCCAAACTTCGTGAAACTTGGCGTATATATGAAAAATACCCTGCGCAGACAGTTACCATCTCCGAGTTTGTAAATTCCTCCTAGAAAGAAAAGTTATGACGTCAAAATATCTCCGCTAATGGAAATCGCCAAAAAAATTATCTCCAAAACTAGGCAAGCTTTTGGAATTCTGTTTGCAGGAATCAAACAGGGCATTGGCAGAGATGAATTATCGCACATATGATATATCACTATGATGTCATATCAATTTTTATGACATCATTCCTATTTTTTGTTTCACAACCCAGAGTTTTCATCGGATCTTCGTGAAACTTGCCATGTATATGCAGAAAGCCCACACGCAGGTAGAAACTATCTCCGATTTTGAAAATTCTTCCTAGAAAAAAAGTTGACGTCATAATATCGCCGCTAATGGAAATCGACTATACCATTATCTCCGAAACTAGGCAAGCTGTTTGAATTTTGTTTGCGGGAATCAAACAGGGCATTGGCAGAGATGAATTATCGCACATATGATATATCACTATGATGTCATATCAATTTTTATGACATCATTCCTATTTTTTGTTTCACAACCCAGAGTTTTCATCGGATCTTCGTGAAACTTGCCATGTATATGCAGAAAGCCCACACGCAGGTAGAAACTATCTCCGATTTTGAAAATTCTTCCTAGAAAAAAAGTTGACGTCATAATATCGCCGCTAATGGAAATCGACTATACCATTATCTCCGAAACTAGGCAAGCTGTTTGAATTTTGTTTGCGGGAATCAAGCCGGGCATTAGCACAGATAATTTATCGCAAACCTGATTAATCACAATGACGTCATATTCGTTTTTATGACGTCATTATTAAGAGGATGAGGATTTTAGCTCATTCGAGCTTGTTTTTCAGAATGCCGGCAATAATTTGCCTGCTCTATTTGAAAACTCACACCAACAAATATCATGTCCCCCAACCCCTGACTCACAGTATCCATCCGTCCCTGTTGTACCCAACTGCTCCTGGACTCTGATATTTGCACCTTAGAAGGTGGAGAAGTTTCTTTGAACCATTGACTCTGCCGTTGGACCGGACAGCATCAGCTCATGCGTCCTAAAAACCTCCTCTGCCCTTTCTACCCTGTCATTTGCACTACGTCATCTTCCATCTGCTTGAAAATCCATCAACATCACTGTATTACAGAGAAAAGGAGCAACAACTGATCTCCTTAACTACAGACCGATCAGCTTACTTCCAATCATCAGCAAGGTCAAGGAATCCATCGTTGTAGTTGATATGAAATACTTTTCTCCAACAACCTCATCTCAGATCACCAATTTGATTTCAGACCAGGTCACATTACGTTGGACATGTTGTTTCGACTCACCCAACAATGGAAGGAGGCTTTGTCAGACATGAGATCAGGGCCGTCTCTCTGGACATATCTCGTGCTTTTGATACAGTCTGTCATCCTGCCTTGCTCTCCAAACTCTCTGCCTATGGCATCCAACGCCAACTCCACACATGACTTCATGACTTCCTCTACTCTCGTGGCCACGTGTGGCTTTCAACAGAATCCTTTCATCTCCTCTTCATGTCAAGGCTGGAGTGACCCAAGGCAGTGTTCTGGTCCCAATCCTTTTCCTGATCTTCATAAATTATCTCTCTGAGTCTGGAAAATCCTCTTTATCTATTTTCTGATGACTCCACCTTCTGCCGTGACATCCCACATCCTTCAGACAGGCAAGCTGTGGCCTCTGCCCTCTCTTCAGACCTTAAAAAGAAAATCACAAGATGGTAAAACCCTTGGAGTATGTCTTTCAATCCTGATATCTATCTCTATCTCTCTCTATCTCTCTCTATCTCTCTCTATCTCTGTCTATCTCTGTCTCTCTCTCTGTCTCTCTCTGTCTCTCTCTGTCTCTCTCTGTCTCTCTCTGTCTCTCTCTCTCTCTGTCTCTCTCTCTCTCTCTCTCTCTGTCTCTCTCTGTCTCTCTCTCTGTCTCTCTCTGTCTCTGTCTCTCTCTGTCTCTCTCTCTCTCTCTGTCTCTCTCTCTGTCTCTCTCTCTCTCTGTCTCTCTCTCTGTCTCTCTCTCTGTCTCTCTCTCTGTCTCTCTCTCTCTCTGTCTCTCTCTCTCTCTCTGTCTCTCTCTCTCTCTCTGTCTCTCTCTCTGTCTCTCTCTCTCTCTCTCTCTCTCTGTCTCTCTCTCTCTCTCTGTCTCTCTCTCTGTCTCTCTCTCTCTGTCTCTCTCTCTCTCTCTCTCTCTCTGTCTCTCTCTCTCTGTCTCTCTCTCTCTGTCTCTCTCTCTCTGTCTCTCTCTCTCTGTCTCTCTCTCTCTGTCTCTCTCTCTCTCTGTCTCTCTCTCTCTGTCTCTCTCTCTCTGTATCTCTCTCTCTCTGTGTGTCTCTCTCTGTGTCTCTCTCTCTCTGTATCTCTCTCTGTCTCTCTCTCTCTCTGTGTCTCTCTCTGTGTGTCTCTGTCTCTCTCTGTCTCTCTCTCTCTCTCTCTCTCTCTCTCTCTCTCTCTCTCTCTCTCTCTCTCTCTCTCTCTCTCTCTCTCTCTCTCTCTCTCTCTCTCTCTCTCTCTCTCCAAAAAGGACCATCTGGCAAACTCATCTACTTTATGAACAATCCTCTTGAGGAAGTACAATCATTCAAGCTTCTGGGTCTCACTATCAGCTACGATCTTTCTTAGGTAAACCACATTTCAAAGTTGGCCTTGAAAGCCAGCCGTCGACTGGGCATCCTTCATCGTATAAACTCCTTCCTTGGCACACCTGAACTATCCACCTACAAGGTTTTCATCTGCATCTTGATGGAGTACTGCTCTCCCCTCTCGGCTTGCTCACATCTTGCTCAGCTTGATGCCATGGAAAGTAAGGCCTTTAAGATTATTGGAATTCCTGTAATGAAGCTGAGTGTATGGCCTATCACTTCACCACTGCAGACAGGTCGGTGGTATCACTGTCTTCTACTGCCTCCTTTCTAGTCTTGCACACTCTGCTCTTTCCCTGTTTTGTCGCACCTCCCACCCCACCCTTCCCAAGGTTCTACAGGGCTCACACGGTCCACCATCAACCCCAACCCCCTTCTGGTGAAACAACCTAAATCCAGGATCTCTGCTCACCTCCACTCATTTGTTCCTCTTTTTTTCCTACCTGTGGAACCAACTTCCACATCTTCTTCAATCTCATTCTTCTCGCCAAGTCTAAAAGACAGCTGTTCACCACCATCATAGATTATTTCTACCCTCATTACCCCCCCACCCCCCCCCCAATCCAACCTTCCCCAATTCCTCTTCCTTCCAAATTTCCAGTTTTTCCTCCTGAGAGTTTCCTTCTGCATCCATCTTTTCTACTCCATGCATCCTCTCCTGCCCCCATTTCTCCCCACATCCATTGTTTGTCTCGGTCTCCTCCATCTTGGCCTTCAACTCTGCTATTGGTGTTCCCCCCCACTCTCTCTCTCTCTCTCTCTCTGCTATTCCTTTTTGTCCTGTTACATCCTGATCTGTTGAGTGCACTAGCACTTCCACAAGCCTCAACTATGTGTACAAAAAAAAAAAGTACTGGCAGGCAGGATGCCCATTTTCACGTCTCTCCGAGGGATGCCCTGCCTGCAAAACACTACGATGACAGTTTATAGCTGGGTTTAGATTTCAACAAGGCTGGACAGCTGAAACATTGCCACTCACTTGTCAATTCAAGTAAGTATATTTCTTGGGCAAATAAAGTATCGTCTCATATAATGTATTAAAACTCTGGTTCAAAGACGACTTGCATTTCCTTGAATGAAAAAAGAAAATGCTAAAAACATTTGCAACAATTTCAACTGGAACGGCAGTCGGTAGAGCGCATACCTCTGCCAGGCTGAAGTTTACATTTTGTATCCACTGATCGGCCCGATCTATATCTGGTCCTTAACTAAAATCAAATTGGCTTGTTCTTGTCACCTACCAAACTCATCCACCAAGTTTTGTCATAATCCATCCACAACTTTTTGAAATACTGTATGTATCATGCTATATATTGTTTTTACCCCCCTCTCAATGGTGAAGAATCACTTAAAAAATTCTTTTAATTCTCGGATCCCAATGTGGTTCAGGATCAACATCGAAACAATTCGTCCTCGTCACACTCCCAACTCGTCGACTAAGGTTCGTCCGAATCCGTCCACAACTTTTTGAGATATCGTGCTACATATAATTTTTGGCCTGATCTCTCGATGTTGAAGAATCACTTCAAAAATTGGAGTCGTCAGATCCGGATCCAAATCTTCACCAAAATCTAATCAGTTCGTCCTTGTCACACACTCAACCTGTCCACAAAATTTTGGCCAAATCCATCCATAACCTTTTGAGATATCTTGCTCACAGACATACAGACAAACAGACAGGGATGAAAACATAACCTCCGTCCACCTTCATTGGCGGATGTAATTATCCTCGATTGCAACAATTGCTTGGGTACAAATTTTCACGATTTCTCTAAATGCTGATCATTTACTGTCAGAATTATATGTTCTTCTTCCTTCCCTCATCTGGCATCTTCATTATCTTTACATGTGGACACTTCACAAAAAAGCTGCACAAAATTAATGTTGTATCAAAACAATTACCAAACTACTTGGTGAGGCATTCTTCTCCCAGAAAGAAATAAAACAAATAAGCTATGATATTGGTGCACCATGTTATGATCAAATGGCAATAATTTTGGAAATAGTGATGTTTGTTGTACATATCACACAGCTCACCACTTGTGAATTGGGATCCTGTGAAAAGGCTTAAATTTTACCTGAAATGCTCTCAGAAGCAAAAAATTTCATGCATTTGGAAATGGAATTTTAAACTCTGCCTCGACCGGCACAGGCGAATCATCGGCACCAGCAGGTGTTTTGCTTCATCCACACAAATTTGCACAAAGCAATAGGAAGCTCAACCACAAGGAAAGGATCACAAAGCTGAAACTGTATACAACAAAAGGTCTTGTATCTTCCCTTATGACAAAACAAGTATGGTGATGTTAATGCACAATCATCAGTACAGAATAATGGTAAAATGTTCACGTTGTTTGAAGATGCAGGATGATCGCATGAAACCTTTACATTTTAGAATAAGCCTAACTTCTGAATGTGGTAATATAATTTTAAGTGGTTTTCTGCATCTTCTTAAGCAACTCAAAAAGTTTATTACAGCAGAAGATCATCGATGCCGTTGCAAGTGTTAACGCAGGGATGCTCGAGCGAACCTGGCAAGAGCTAGACTATCGTCCTAATATTCTCCGGGTAATGAAGGGCTCTCATGTCGAAGGGGAATAATGACAATGAGTGAATGTACACTTTTTAAGATGCTCTTTTCAAAAAAGCAAACTACATCAAAATATTAATTCATTTAGTACAAGCAGGGTTACTTGGCATTGCCCGTTGCTGTTGTGATCCTGTTGGCATTTTGAAAAAAATCAAATTGTGTTTGTTTTTTTGTGGGGGCCTAAAACATTTCCTGACACCGACTAAGGAATGGGGTCGCGAATCAATTATTATTACGTTTCACATAGCTACAGCGGCTTAGGCACGAGAGCGATGCAAAAAGAAATCCAAAAATATCAAACTTTCTTTATCAAAATTTACAAAACCTTTTTTTTTTTTTTTTGCCTAAAGCACTCCCCAACGTTCAATGATGGACTTCTGAAAGTTTGACAAAGATCCATTTGGCCATCTCTGAGAAAAATGGCAACAGACAGACAGACAGACATATAAACATCATGATTCAGAGTTGTAACGATTTCATGTGATCACCCGGCACAGTATATATACACACATGCGGCTCCAGGGATGACATACATCAGGTGCTTCATTTGAAGATGAAACCGAGGACGGATCTTCCAAACTTTGGACTACAGGTGGGCTTCGTTCCCACCCGAAACTAATGTTAGTTGCTCTCGTTTCTCTTCCCGCCAAGGAAACAAACACTAAGGCTTCTCCAAGCAATGCATTCCAAATACACAATTTAATAATAAAATAAATTGGGAGAGGGGTAGTAAAAAAGTAACAATGACAAAAAGCAAAAATGAGATAACAAATAAATAAATAACTCCCGCACAAGATGGAGGCACAACATAAGCATGGCGGAAGCCTCTGACAAACACAAGAAAGCTTAATTAACAAGTGGCACACTTAGCTAAGCTGTGGACACACAAGGGGAGAAGGAAAGAACAGAATGAGAGAAAAAAAAAATAGAATTTTGTGGCATGCCTGGCCAAGATGGTACCACGGCAGATAGGCTGAGTGATGGTGGGAACTTTGAAACACCTGCTTGTGCTCGGTGGCAAAGGTCAGCAGGCTTGACCTTGCACAGGCAGGCAGATAGATAGATAATGGCTTGTGGCTGGACTTGTGGTGAGCGGAGCTAGTGTACAAGGATCACAGACCGCTGAAATCCTCTGTCCATGATGTCCTCTTTATGACTTATCTCCTCACGACCTCCTCTCGCGAGGTCCTCTTTTTTTATGTGAGCTTTTCATGCCTTTTTCTACTTAGCACAGCTAACTCAGTGTCTTCTTTCATGCCAAGTGGAGATCAAGGAAGTCATAACATTGGTGAAGTGGATGTTTTTTTTGTACACATGATTAAGGCTCGTGGAAGAACTAGAGCTGAATGTAAATGGGGAAACACCAAGAGCAGAGTATAAGTGGGAGTGAGACAAAGAGATGGGGGAGAAGGACACATGGGGTGGACAAGCTGCATACAAGCGGAATGAAACACAGCAAGAAGAGGAAGGGGAAGGCGGAGATGAAACAGAAAAGAAACAAACCAACTGATAACGAACAAATGAAAAGAGGTTTGGGGGAGAGGGGAAAAAAAAGTCACAAGAACCAAGAAAAGAGAGTGCTCGAGAATGGGGTCATTTGTGGTGGAAGTGATGATGAGTATGTATGGGGGATGGTAATACATGAGGTCATGGTGAACATCTGTCTTAAAGCCCTGGGACAGAACAGATTGGGGAAGTTGGTTCCACAGGCAAGAGAAAAGAGAAACAAACAAGAACGACACTAAGTGGAGTGCAAACCTCCACCAAGCTGAACAGTTTACGTTTTGTATCGCACCGATAGGCCGGATCTGTATCAGGAGGTGAACCAAAATTGAATCGGCATGTTTGTGTCACCTTCCAAACTCGTCCACCAAGTTTTTTCATAAATCATCCACAACTTTTTGAAATGTCATGCTACATATCGTTTTTTTTTTTTGCCTCATCTCTCAATGGTGAGAAATCACTGATTTTTTTTTAAATTCTCGTATCTGGATCCGATCCAGATTTTCACCAAAATCGAATCAATTTGTCCTTGTCAAACATCCATCCTGTCAACCAAGTTTCGTCTGAATCCATGCATAATTTTTCGAGATATCCTGCTCACAGCCAGAGAGACAGACAAACAAACAAACAGGTGAAAATATCACCTCCATCCACCTGTGGTTCAAGGTAAGGAGTTACTTACATTAAGGTAAGGAGCAGAGGTGAGCAGTGAGCCTGGATTTGGGGAGTTTAACAAGAAGAGGGTGACTCTCAGACCATATGGGAGCTGCAGAAACCTGGGAAGGACAGGACCAAGAGAGGGCAGAGGGTGCAAGACCAAAACGATGGTGGCATAACACATTGAGGCTACCAAGCTGTGTGCAATGTGAGAGTAACAGGTCAAACCGAGCTTCATCACGAGAGATCACAATGATTTTGATAGCCTTGCTTTCTACAACCTTAAGAAGAGCAAAGCGTGAAGCAGTGGTGCCAGCCCAAATGGGACAGAAGTACTCCATTAAGCTACGATTTAAGGCCTTGTAGCTGGTTTAGAGTTAAAATTGGCTAAGGAAAGACTTTGCATGACAAGGGATGCCGAGTTGTGAGCTACTGACTTTGGAAGCCATCTTGGAAATAAAGTTGGCACAAGAAAGATCGTGGTTGATGGTAATTCCCAAACGTTTGAGTGACTTTACCTCTTCAAGTGATTTGTTTCGGAAGAAGATGGGAGGGTTTGCCAGACTTTGCATACACTGTCCTTTCGGAGAGACAGGGTGATTGTGTTGGATTTGTCATGGTTGAAAGACATATTCCAAGCATTAGACCAGCTCTTGATTATATCATGGTCTGCAGAGAAGGAAGAGACTGCTGCCTGCCTGTCTGGAGGTTGAGAAATTATATGGCAGAGAGTGGAATCATCAGCAAGAGATAGGCAGGATTTTCCAGCTAATCAGAAAGATCATTGATGAAGACGAGGAACAAAACTGGCCTTGACAGCGAGACGAGATGAGGGGATCCTGTTAAGAACTATATTAAGAATAATGGGGGGAAGCAAGGAGAAAAAGTGCAGTCCTATCAAGTATAACCATCTCACAGTTAACCGACCGCACTGAGCCAGACGCTGGACTTCTCGTGTCGTCTGGCATGGGCTCGTATCAGTCATGACAGAGATAATGATGTCACACTCATTCAAACGATTGGCCCACAGTTTAAATGCTCCCTCATGCTTTCCACACACAAAGTGCATCACACCCACTAATTTTACATTATCACAACCATCCACAAAGTACGTATGCAGAAACGTGGTACTCCTGCCCCACACAAATTACAATATATTATATTTTACTGTACAAAAGACTCAGGCCACCACATTTTCTCACAAATTTGTAATTTCTCTGTTGCAGGTAATACAAACCTTCACCATATGCCCTGTGTATCAAACTTGACGAGACTCAAAATAATATTTTTACACCAAGCAGGCAATTCCCAGAGAGAAATATCTCACAAAACAGGTATTCCCAAATGTGGCATTCAAACAATAATACAGAAACATAATGAAATTGAAGAAGTTAAACATAGAAAACATATTGGAAGGCCAAATAAACTCTGCAAAACAGATCAGCAATACTTATTGACAAGTTCCTTAAGAAATGAAAAAAAACAAGTGATGAACTTAGACAAGAACTGCAGTCCAGACATCAGGGGTTTCAAGAGGACTCAACTACTGTCAGAAGTAGGCTGCATGGGTGAGTTTCTGTCAAAAAGCCCTTTCTGTGTAAAGGTAAAAACAAGCGAAGAGACTAAAATATTCCCAAAACATCATAGTTGTGATGCTAGTCAGTGGAGAAAGGTACTTTGGAGTGACGAGTCAAAGTTTGAATTTTTTGGAACAAAGAGAAGTCAGTATGTCAGAAGAAGCGCTGGTGATAAGTTCAAGGATGTGTGTCTATAGCCAACTATGTAGCATTATGGAGGCTCTATTCAGGTTTAGGGATGTATTTCTGATGCTGGCAGGGTGAAGGAACAATGAATGGTGACAACTAAAAGCAGATCCGAATTCACCATGGTATCCCATCAGTAAGGAGGTTAATTGGCGACAACTTGGTTTTCTCGCACGACAATGACACCAAACACTGTAAATGTCAGGAAACATATTTACAAAAAAAAGAGCAGAGTCAGGACCTCGACATCTATGAGAATGACCCACTCAAAGTCCTGACCGTAACAACACAGAAGCTATCTTGGATTGTTTGGACAGAAATAACCAGAGTTTGTGTCAAAGCCACCCAATGCTCGCCTGTTTATACATTTATCGTTTTTAAAAGACTAGTCTAATAATATTTTTTATTACGCATTGCAGTGAAGTCTGATCCAAATAATTATAAAGCAATATATGTATTTGTATATTGTAATCAGTAAAAAATATTGTGGTGGATAAAAACATTAGAAAGGAAAAAACTGTAATGGTGATGTGCTACAAAAAAGTTAAGTTCAAACCAGGTCAAAAATTTTAAATATTTGAAATAATTTTTTTATTTCAACTTCACTACATCAATAATAGACCCCAAAAGAACCTCCATGCCAAATATCAGCATCCTCGTACACATATTAAATGAATGGCAAGCTTCTAAATAACTTGCACCAAAAACGTTAACATTTTCACACTCACGCTGATGCTGACGCTCATGCTCACGCCGAGGGTATCGCTATAGCTCTCTGTTCTTCGAACAGGCGAGCTAAAAATTAAAAACTATCAAATTCAAAAGATTAATTATGGGAAATATTGCGGAATGCAGATAACAAACTCCTAATGGAATTTCTTCAGAAATTTGCAGGTAAGCATTCCAAAATGGAGAAAGACGGTCACACCAAATATTGAAATTTCATGCAATAATATTGTAAAATACAATTCATTTTTGTATCTTTAATAAAACAAGATCATTATAACACCTATTTATCAAAATATGCCAAAATGACAATAAAAAAACGTTTCCTTTCAACATGGCCCAATGCACTGTAGTGTGTGTGTGTGTGTGTGTGTGTGTGTGTGTGTGTGTGTGTGTGTGTGTGTGTGTGTGTGTGTGTGTGTGTGTGTGTGTGTGTGTGTGTGTGTGTGTGTGTGTGTGTGTGTGTGTGTGTGTGTGTGTGTGTGTGTGTGTGTGTGTGTGTGTGTGTGTGTACAGTCTTTGCATTAATGCATTGCAGTTTCAAATTTGTATAATTCAAGCAGTGCAAATGTAGAGACGAGTTGAGTTTTGCAAGAAGAACTGAAAGGGCAGTAGCGATTCACCAAATATTAATTGGTAAGTACATTGAATAATGTAAATTTATTCACTGCAAAGTAATTTCGATCATCACAATGCTTAACGTCTCTGCATTTCAGCCTAACCATCTCTCAACTCGTACAGCTTGCTTCCCAACTCTCACCCACTTTCTTTGAATTACTTGCTGTTATTCTCCCAAAGAACGGTTGAGACAAGACAAAATTATGCAAGATTTCATAACCCAAAACCAAAATATGTATGAGCAATCATATTGATCATGATAACTTCATTTGTTGAAGTAGGAAAATATAATATGATCATTTTATTCTCGTTTTGTTAACATGATGCTAAATGTTTCTTTTGAATTTGTTTGGAGAAGCAAACGGTAACAAAGAATGCAAAATATATGATATCTGACGGATGAAAGGCAGCCAGTACAAATAGTTTGAATAAGAAGTTATATGTAGTCTTGTCATTTTGCTGGAATAACATAAAAAGAAAAGTAAAACACAAAACCTAATTATCAACATTGATCAAACTGAAGAGACCAATAATTAAGTTGCATGACTTTGGACTTCAATTGACAAGGTGTACTCATATGACAGGTTTTAACCCATCTGCTTCACATCGCGTTGACGTTTATGCAAGAAGGGCAAATCTTTTCCAAGTGATAAAATGTTGCAAGGTTTGTTAACAATAGTGTTAAATGGGGTGCAAAAGCATGAGTCCACTTAAATCAATGCCAGGCTTTTTCAAATCACGATTTCAAGCACGAATTTGTCATGATATTGAGGATATGTATCCATATTCTTCATAATGACACTTTGTTTTAACAGAATAAATGAAATAAATGAAAGGTGAATGCATTTGAGAAAAAGATAAAATTCATGTGAGCAGTCTGACTCTACTCTGGAGTACATTACAACACTTTTGGGAAAAGGTGGACTCAAACAGAATCCATAAACTAATTAAATCAATCCCAAATGGAGTTTAGGCAGCTGTCAAGACAAAAATTGGTCACACTGATTATAATTGATTCCACGAAAAGACAGATTTATTTTTTCCGATTATAATAAGTGTTGTTATATCCTTAAGAGTTCATGGAAATCCCATGAAAGCTGAAAGTTTTATCAAAAGTGATGATGTCAAAATGGCCTTTCACATCATCAATGGATTCAAACAATAAAAACCATAAACTGCTTCTTTCTACCAATTAACTTCTCATTTCCTCTTTACAATTCACCTTGATGGTATCCTTTAAACAAGTCTTTATACCACTTTTATAACAAACGTTATGATTGTAAAGGACTGGTGGTATCGGTTATGATAGCACAGTGGAAGGCACACTCACCTCTGAGCTGTCCAGGCTTGGTTTGAATGTTGACCCAGTTATCAACTGTGAAGGGGCTGTCACACCTTGACGTTTTAGCCAGCGTATGGCAAGGTCTCAAAATATATGTAAAACGCTGGCGTACGCTGAACTATTGATTTTTTAAAAAAGGTTTGGACGTATAATAATGTGTTGGACGTATGCATAACGTATGAGGAACGCATACAGAACGTTTTCATCACATAAAGATACTTATACCAACGAATGCTGAGCGTGTTGTCGGCGTTCACAACCTATGCCCAACGATAGTCTAACTTATGCATATCGCGCGGCAACGTATCGCTGACGATCACGTGGCGTAGGCTATTAATAGGCTGCGGCTCGACGATTCAAATCATAACCGCACTAGACATCGAAGTGTGAAGCCGCTGTCACACCTTGACGTTTTAGCCAGCGTATGCCGATGTATGAAAAATTTGCCGAGCCAAGCTGGCATACGTTGAATATGTTATGGGTAAGTTTTGTATGCGTGAGAACGTCGATACATTTTCAGCATGTTGAAAATTTCTCGACATACTCAACGTATGACACACGTTCCGCATACGCTGGCATAAGTTGTATTATATGCACGTTACGCAATCGTTGAAACACGTCGACACACATCGAGGTAATGGTTAGTGTTAGTGTTCCAGACTCCCTGTTTTTTTTCTTTTTCTTTTCTTCGGTATGACGGTGATGTTGACACTTCAATTTCGAGTGTGGTTATGATTTATATCGATGAGCGGCAGCCTATTAATTATATTATATTATAACTGCACGAGAAATCGAAGTGTCAACATCACTGTCATACCGAAGAAAAGAAAAGAAAAAAACAGGGAGTCTGGAACACTGACGCTAACCATTACCTCGATGTTTTTCGACTTATAAGTAACGTGTATCAACGTGTGTCAACGATCGCGTAACGTGCCGACAACACGTTACTCATAGGTTAGAAATAAGTTTCGGGTACGCTAAACATTACCTCGACATGTTTTGACTTATGAGTAACTTGCAAGTAACGTGTGTCGATGTGTGTCAACGATCGCATAACGTGCCTACAACTTATGGCCAAGCGTATGCGTAACATGTGAGTCATACGCTGGCTTACGTCAAAAAATTTCAAGCATGGAAAATTTGTCTAACACCTCGGCGTACAAAGACGTATGCCAGCGTACTACGAAAAAAAATCCAGCGTACTACGACGTATGCCAGCATGCTCTTAATGTATACAAACTTACCCATAACGTATTCGACGTGTGTCAGCGTACTACGACGTATGCCAGCGTGCTCTTAATGTATACAAACTTACCCATAACGTATTCGACGTATGCCAGCGTACTATGACGTACGCCAGCGTGCTCTTAACGTATATAAACTTACCCATAACGTATTCGACGTGTGCCAGCGTTTCAGCTAAATTTTGCATACGTCAGGCATACGCTGGCTAAATCATCAAGGTGTGACAGGCCTTTATCCTGGTGTTTCGCAGGTATAATGAGACATCAATTGATGTGCTGTCCTTCGGATGGATGTTAATCACGACCACGTTAATAGCATGGTTTGATTATAATATTTGATTATAATAATAATTATTGATGTTCAAGATCCCACGGTGTCTTTCATGAAATATAACCGAGTAAATTATGCCTAAAATTGTGCAGAGCAAATAGTCTGTCTTTTTTGGATATCACTTGACACCAGGTTACACTGCTTGCTGGGAAGTACAGCCCTAAAACTATAAAGAAATTCACATTTCCAGATTGTTCACATGACACACATGAAAGAATGACCGTCGTCGGTTTTGAAGGGCCGTCGTGATGAAGAATGTACGTTTGCAATGTGATGATGAAACAGCTTCCTGACCATGAAATATCCATGCGATGGCCTGCATACATTTAAAATCTATTTTTCATACCTGCTTGCCCATCTTTTACCCTTGTCTCCATTTACATTATAATTCCTGCGAAAACGGCAGATTCTTGAGCCTCCCCTTCCCCAATTATATTTTTTCCAGGCAATTCTCTCCCTGTCTCTGTATCTGTCTCTGTCTCTCGTCTCTTCGATGATTCCTATAATAAAATGTCCTTAATTTAACTCCATCCACCAGGAGGGAATGGAATGTTTGGAATGACACTTTTGGAATGTTCAATTGGAGATCATTCTTAATCAGGAAATTCTAAGTTAGCATTTATGGAGGTATCCTTGCCTTAAAGCACCATATAAAAGCTATTAGGCACTAGTAACAGAACATTCTCCTGCCCTTGAAGCATTCGGCATGTACATCATATAGCATTAAATATGCACAGG
Organism: Eptatretus burgeri; assembly: GCF_056783735.1. Taxonomy (NCBI): domain Eukaryota; kingdom Metazoa; phylum Chordata; class Myxini; order Myxiniformes; family Myxinidae; genus Eptatretus; species Eptatretus burgeri. The sequence continues at coordinate 99,751,134 of NC_140961.1, forward strand.
GAAAGAAAACATTGGAGTCACTCACGTTGACCACTAAGGCACCGGTGGAAACCATGAGCCCATAGGAAGGCCAGACAGACTGGCTACCTTTGCCACATGCTCTAAATTATTCAGGAGCTCGAGTCAGATCGATGGCGGATGAGCATGCGCCTGCAATTGACGTTAAACGTGATCGGATCAAGTCTGACATCGAAGAAGCAGAAACAAGGTGGTAGAAACATGTGTTCCATGTATAATCACAATATAGCTGGAATAGCAGCTTCAGCTGTCTCATTTGAATTTGATGAATCCGACTGGAGCTCACCTTTGCTATGATGCCCAGAAGGAAGTGTTGCACTGTGGAGTCTACCTGATCTTGTGGAGGATATTAGGCCAAATGCTCGACTTTTGTGAAGGAGATTGGCCAAATGTTAGGCAATCACCTGGTATTTTCAGAGTAGGCCTTTGGTCAGTTCCATTGCTATATAAATGCGGTCAATTGATTCAGTAAATGATGTGTGTTTCATATAAGTATAAATGGGCTCAATACGCTATTATGTTTCTCCAGTGAATATCGCATGTTGAAAAAATTAAATCTGACATTGCTTTATCAAAATTAATTGATTCATGTCAAATATAATGTGACAAAAACATTGTAACATTGCACAGCACAGCACAGCAAAACCGTAGATCATCATCTAACCTCATCCTCCATAGACGTGATCTCTTGTTACCCAATTAACCCTCCCGCCAACCCCTTTGGCTTTCAAATTACGATGTTTCCTTCACTATATACTTACCCCCTCCTTGTCACTCATCCCCCTGGGTCTGCGTGTTGCCCAACTACCTCTATTGTCCCTGCGTTGCCTTCTGTGATCTTGCTCTCCGAATGAGCCGAGCTTTTGTGTTCAAAATTTTAGAAAATCATTGTTACATGTGCTCTATTGTTGATACAGAGGGAAATTGAACACTTTTTGGATCTTATCCCTACTTTGGGAGATTAAACAGAAGGTTTTAGAAAAGGGTTATATTTTAAAATAGGTAAACATCCACAATGGTCTTAGCTAATATTGTATTCAATTGCTTTTTTCCATTTTATATTTTGGTCAAAGATGATGTCATGACCAATCAATCTTTATGAGATATTAATTCTTAATCATGGTCCTATTTATATTGTAAAATAATTTTGTTTTTGTTGAAATAAAAAATACATTTTTGAACAAAGTATGGATTTTAAATGTATTTAAATGGACAGTACTGTCGAAACGCGCAATTTGCGGATTTGCTATTCGCGGACTCCACATATTCGCAGTTTATAAAATGTGAGCTGCTTCGACATTTATGTCCCTGTGCGTCACATATTTGTGTCGTTTTTTTTTGCGAGTGTATTCATGGTTTTTCATGGGATTTTTGATTTTCCCTCATAAATCATGAAGCGTCAAGAACCTCTTCTCCCTTTTTCCATTGAAACAATGGCCTGACATTCACGGATTTGATATTAGCGGCATTTTGTAGGAATGTATCCCCCCGGTATTGACATGTGTATGGGCATGTGGCTCGTTTTCCTGATGCTGATCCTGCTCACTCACCAGATTCTCTCAGCGAGGAAGCCTCGTGAGTGGAGGAGGCCAATGGGCCAACCACGTGCCTCGTGGTTGCAGCAGGTTGATCAGCATCTCGAGTAGATGGAGATGGGCCAGGCATATACCTGCGGGATGGCCAGATGGAGGCCTCTGGAGTACAAGTGGAAAGTGGACACAACGAAGTGCTGCTCTGGCGCATGCTCCCATACCTGACCTGACCTAAACCCCACGAATAGCGGGGTCTGACAGCATTTCAATAAAAATAGTGAACTATTTATTTTTATATATATATATATATATGTATATATATATATATATGTATAAAAATATGCACAGTATATACATATGCATAATCAAAGCTCCTGGAAGACCGAGAGCAGAATGGAAGGGAACACAATGGAAAATGGGAAATACAAATAGCAGAGTCGAAGTGAGAGTGAGATAAAAGGAAGGACACATGGGGGTGAACAAACTCCGCACAAACTAAATGAAACACAGCAGGAAGAAGAAGGGGAAAGTAAGGATGAAACAGAGAAGGAACAAACCAATCAACCAACAACAAAATGAAAAATCACTCAAACAGTGACAATTTGGCAAAACAGCACAAAGTAGAATGGCACTCGGTAGAGCGCATACCTCTGCCAGGTGGAACAATTTACGTTTTGTATCCCACTGATGGGCTGGCCCGAACCAAAATCCAATCCGCTTGTTCTTGTCACCTATTCAACTCATCCACTTTTTGAGATATAGTGATGAATTTAGTTTTTGGCCCTATCTATCAAATTTAGAAATTAGGCCTTTGTTGACCTTTTGATTTTAAAATTAATTGGTAGTTGAATTCAGTGACCTGACATGAAAATGCTCTTCAAATTTCAAGTCAATCGGATGAAAATGGAGTATTTTAGAAAATTTGGCCCAACTTGGCCTTTGGCATATTTTAACCATGTGGCCTATGCTTACCACAAAATGAACAGGTGGTTGAATTCAGTGAGCTGATTTGCAAAACTCTTCAAATTACAAGATAAGTGGATGAAAATTGAGGATTTTAGAAAATTGGCCAAATTGACCTTTTGGTCTATGTTGACTTTTTTGCTAATGGTGACCACAAAATAATAGGTGGTTGAATTCAGTGACCTGAAATGTAAATCCTTTTCAAGTTTCAACTCAATCGGATGAAAATTGAAGATTTAGAAAATTTGGCCCAATTTGGCCTATGTCGACCTTTTGGCCTATGTTTACCTCAAAATTAATAAGTGGCTGAATTCATTGACCTGATGTGCAAATTTCAAGTCAATCAAATGACAATTTGGCCCAAATTGGCCTATCTCGACCTTTTGGCCTATGTTTACCTCAAAATTAGTAGGTGGTTGAATTCAGTGACCTGAACTGCAAATGCTCTTCAAATTTCAAGTTAATTGGATTAAAATTGAGGATTTTAGAAATTTGCCCTCTTGACCTTTTGGTCTACGTTGACCTTTTGATATATGTTGACCTCAAAATTAAGAGGTGGTTGAGTTCAGCAACTTCATGTGCAAATGGTCTTCAAATTTCAAGTCAATTGGCTAAAAATTAAGGATTTTAGAAAATTTGGTCGAAACTTGCCATTTGGCCAAAGTTGATCTCAAAATTAATAGCTATTCGAGTTCAGCAACTTCATGTGCAAATGGTCTTCATATTTCAAGTCAATCGGATGAAAATTGACAATTTTAGAAACAATTAAAAAATTTGGCCTTTTTTGGGTTGACCTTCTGGCCGATGTTGACCTTTTGACCTGTGATAACCTCAAAAATGAAATCGGTGGTTGGATTTACTGACCTGATATGCAAATCCTGTTCAAATTTCAATTTAATCGGATGAAATTTGAGGATTTCAGAAAATTTGGCTCAAATTGGCCAATGTAGACCTTTTCGGTCGACCGAATTTTACGAAACTTCAATGCGGACTGTTGCAAGGTCGGTGACATTAATCTCTGAAAATTTCAGAATGATCAGTTGAGCGGTTTGGGGTGGAGTCGAGCAGACAGAAAAACAAACAAACAAACAAACAAACACACAAACGGAGGCGATCAACATAATTCTAAAAAAAAAATATTGTTTTTGCCAAGTAATGAGGTGAGGGAGAAGGGGTAAAATCACAATAACTGGGAAAAAGGGAGTACTTGGGAATGGGGTCATTTTGGCGAGAAGAGATCATGATTTGGATGGGAGATAACATGAGGTAATGGAGAACAGCCATCTAGAAGGCCTGGAGGGAAGAATGGGAATGAACACTCAGCTTCTCTGCAGGAGATCCCAATGATTTTGAGGGCCTTGCTTTCCACGGCATCAAAAATGGCAAGGCAGGGGCGCCAGCCCAAAGGGGAGAGCAATACTCCATCAACCTGTGAATGAAGGCTTTGTAGGTTGTCAAAAGTTCAGACTGGCCAAGGAGTGAATCAGAAAGATCATTGATGAAGATGAGGAACAAGATTGGGGCCAAAACACTGCCTTGGAGCACTCCAGCGTAGATAGGGAAAAGGAGATTAGAGTGTATGTGCTACATTATTATTATGTCTTTTCGCGCCAGATTTGTCTTTTATTTATTATTGGCATCTCGTCTTACTTCCCGTATTTCTTTAGTGAACCATTTTATTCGAGAGAAGCGTTTTCCTGCCTTTTGCTTCCATACGCTTGAACAACCACCAGGTTCGGCTTTTATTTGAACGATCCTTGGGGTTTCATAAGGAGTAATTAATAAGAATGCAAGAAATTTAAACACCGTTTCAGCCGCTCGTGGTGGGGCCTGTACTCCCGACTCAGAACGCCTGTCGTCGTTGGGCGTCTAATTTGCCAATATATATATATATATATATATATATATATATATATATATATATATATATATATATATATATATATATATATATATATATATATATATATATATATATATATACACATGTACATGTTGTCGCAAAGGAATAAAAAAAAGAGCTATGCCATTTCTGTGGCCTCACAAGCACTTACAAGTTTATCTTGTGAAATGGAGAACCTCTTCCCTTTCTAACCCTGATTTGTGTTTGTTTTCAAGCAAAAAATGGCCTTTCAGCAAATTAGCATGGCCATATTAGTCAACCACATGCAAGGCCTCATAGGAAGATAATTGGTTGTCAGCTATAACTGTTGTGTGGATGTTTAGCTTTATAAAGAAGTTTTTTGCTGACTCTTCAGAGAAAATGGTTATCTAAAAAAGGTTTTAGGACCCAACTGGGCTTTAGCTTGGCTGGGGGGTTATATTTTGGGTGTTGTTCATCCGTTCATCCATCCGTCCTTACATCCGTTCCGAGCCTCTTCTTGAAAATGACTGAACATATATTATATATTAGAGAGAGAGAGCGACACCGACACACACACACACACACACACACACACACACACACACACACACACACACACACACACACACACACACACACACACACACACACACACACACACACACACACACACACACGTAGAGACAGCGAGAGAGCGACTAAGGTGTGGGATAAGAGGGCTGCATTTTATGAGGAGGGGGGAGCGAGTAGGGTCTGAGTGAGACAGAAAGGTGGGGGTGGGGGGGGAAGGAAAAAAAAAAAGACAAGTGAGGGGTGCAGGTGGGGTTCACAAAGAGAATGATACGTGACGCTTAATGATCGAACATGGAAAAAAAACCCCCCAAAAAACATGTCAGAACAGCTGTACACACAACAACACAACAGAGTTTATAAAGTAATCTGCTGGCACATCTGCAAAAACTTTGATATTCCAGTTCCAGAAAATTTGTGGGAAAATGAACCAAAAGCAATCACTGAAAACAATGAAGTACCGCTCACGTACGACCTTATGATCCCATTGAGTGTGAACATTGAAAACAAAGCGTTGCGACCAGACATCATACTTACAGTAGGTGCAAAAAAAAAAAAGAGAAGATGGCATTGCAAATTGAGGTGTGAAAACCAATGATTTTGGACTAACGATGCAGAAATCAAGAAAATGACCAAAATACCAAGATCTCAAGCATGAAGTGAAAAGATCGTGGAAGCTGAAGAATGCCAAAGGTGAACTGGTGATGACGAAAAACCTCATGGGAATGATGAAGAAGAACCTCACAGAGATAATAAAAACCATCCCTGGGAATATCATGACAAACGAACGAGTTGGAAGCTGTCCTGGGTACAGTAACGATCCTGAAGAGAGCCCGTAGCACAAAACTTTGAAAAGAGAACACTTCACGGCTTGGTCCATGAATCATGACCCCGAACCGAAATAAAGATGGATACATTGAGCCCACCCTCGGAGGACTCTATTCCACATTCTGAAACCCCATATGTAGATACCAATCAACGACACACACACACACACACACAGACACACACACACAGACACACACACACACACACACACACACACACACACACACACACACACACACACACACACACACACACACACACACACACACACACACACACACACACACACACACTAGTATAGAAGATAACATGATATTTCAAAACATTGACCGATTCGGACAAAATCTGGTGGGTAGGTTGGGTGTGTGACAAGGAGGAAATGATAAGATTTTGGTGAAGATCCAAATCAGGATTCAGATACGAGAAGCTTTTTTAATTTCGCTATTGATTTTTCACCATCGAGAGATAGGGCCAAAACAATATATAGCACGATATTTCAAAAAGTTGTGGACGGAATATGACAAAACCAGCTGGATGAGTTGTGTTGGTGATGAGAACAAGGTGAAGGTGAAGATGAGGTGAAGGTCCAAATCCTGATGTGGCCTATCAGTGGGAAACAAAAACTGTTCAGCCTGTTGGAGGGAGGTATGCGCTCTACCGAGTGCCCGCTTTAGTTAATTATTCATTAATATACACTTAACCAAATCCACTACATAAATATCACCTTGAATTATAATTATTTATTTATTTCCCTTTTACCATTCCACTACCGAAGTTCCACCTTGAATTTATTTATTTATTTATATACATGTTATACCATCTCCACTACCAACGCACAACTTTCGATTCTATATTTTTGTATCCCCATTACCATCTCTCCTCCCAACACACAGAACTATGTTAAACTGGACATCCCTTTAGTTAGTGGATTTGAAATAATTGAGAGTATCCTTCGTGAAGAGTAGGGAAGTTATCACTGGCACCCTTGGCCAAATTTCATATTCCTGCTCTTACCTACAGGGGACACTGCATCGGCGGCACAGCTGCCCTCCCAGCAATGATGTAATCAGGAGCCACAGACTTCATACAAAGTGAGATGAAATGATTTATTTAGTTATTTAAATGTAAAATCGATACGTCCCACTTATAAGTTGTGGTTGAGGGTTGTGCCATCAACGAGGACTGTCACCCTTGATTTTTCTGAATTTGTATGGAAAATGATCATCAAAGATGCTATTTGTTGATTTTGTCACATTTGTTGCTTTTAGCGAATGAAAAATACATTATAGCAACTATTCAGATTACTTGATAGATGAGCTGAACTGCATTACTGGAAAGATGGTCCACACATATAATGCGAGTACATACATCTGAACATTTTATTGTGATATAAATGGTAATAATATTATTTTCCAGTGATAACTGCATGGCAGGTAATATATTGTTCTTTGCATCTTGTGCTTTTTGATCATACACATATCGATTCATTTCCCTGCTGAGAATTTTATCTGCACATGCTGATTCCGTTTCAATGTGTCATGGATGCTACTTCAGTCTCTGCATAATATAGCACGGAATCTCATTTTGCAGATAAAAATCCAGCATCAGTTCCCTTTTCATTCCCAGGTTCCAAATTGTAGAAACTAAAATTACACATCAAGTGAATGGAACGTGTATATGACTGATGCAATCAACCAAATCCCCTTTCTGAGTCTGCTTCGGTCATATTATTGATATCCTTTTACCCTGAAGCAAGGTCTCAATGGTACATGATAAAGGGTGCTGGCAAACAAGAAATGCATCGGAGGCCACCGATAAAATCCCAGAAAGGTTTGGTGGAGAATGACACGGAAATTCTATAATTAAAACAGAAATGGAAGTTTGGCATTATTGATCCATTATTTAATCACACCACAAGGTCAACATTACCCTTTCCATTATAACTACTGGAAAGTTTGAGCAAACATTACCTTTGTAAAAAACTGTACAGATAATTCCCAAAGACTTTTCTGCACATGAATAAAAAAAGCTTTCAAAATCCAAAATTACATTGGAAGGATTCGGGAAGAACCGGTAATGGCTCATTTGTCATGGGGCGCCTCAGCTGACTGTCCGCCCTCCTTTGCAGCTAAATGAAGAGATTCGGAGCTGTGGAGATGGAACAAAGGCCACAGCATTGCCTGCAGACCATAACAGAGAGACTACTCATGGGCTTGACAATAGTTTATTAGTAACATGCAAGGCACTTGACTTATAAAGAACAGTGGATTAGCCATATGCCTCCAGTGCTCTTACGCTACCTTCTCCACAACACACTTTGTACATTATAGCGTTTGTTTCATCTGATGCATGCTTTATTGTTCTTTAAAGCTCAACTCATATCCAGAGGAATGCTAAAGAAAAGAAATTCACCAACAGAGCTGGAAATATTGTGGTTTGAAGTATCAGGTTTGTTAGCACAAACCTGTTTTTATGTTTTTGGTTCTGTTTTTGGAAATCAATGCCAAGTTTTACTCCAGAAGATGAACACACATGACTTCCACGTGTAAAATGGGGAACTGAATCCTGAGATAAAGGAACATTAATCAAAAAAAAAAATATATATATATATATATATATATATATGTATACATTAGCACAAAGGAATATTATCCTCGGGGTTTTATTTAAAAATTTACAAGCACATCATATAAATATTTTCCAAACTCGCCCACACTTTGCTTTGAGTCTCAGTCATCATAAGATGGATATTGTGGTTACATAAGAAATTTCATACAAATTATCCTATTTCTTCCCTTCATACACATCATAATATCAGTGTTCCAGTAAGTTTACTTTTTGTAAACTGTTCAACATTGATATTTACAATATATGTATGAGGTGTGTGTGTGTGTGTGTGTGTCATGTTTTTTTTTTTGTGGAGTTCTACTGGAGCTTTCTGATGTGGAATGTGATGCACCAAAATGATTGTCATGATCTCCTGAATTGATTAGGTTAATTAACTACAAAGAACCCAGAGGAATTCCCATGTTTTAAACACATGCCATGTTAAGGTGTAGAGAGCAGCTTAATATGTCCTTCCATGGCATGGCAATCTATTTAAAAAATAAATGATAACATTGAAACAAAGAGTATTTTAATTAATACAAACGATATTAACAATCATAATAGTCGTATAATTTGCAAATCTTATGATGATGGAGCAAACATATATGGTTATGTAAGTATGTATGTAAAGGAAGTGCATATATTTGTGACCAAAACGTCTTCTTCTTAAAATTTTCTTTAAAAATTTCACCATGTCGTTCATATATATTTAAAGCTAACCTAAGAAACACATTCGTGATTTACCTGCTTTCATCAGCGCTAATGTTTTTTTTGTTTTTTTTTACTTTGACTTGATTAATCAAGATTGAAATCAAGATCTGGGCAAAAGAAAACATACGATGTAAAAAAACTCGGAATACAAGGAAAGCGGTGTGTTGGGGGCATATCTGCTCTGGAAGGCTGGCAGTTCAAATTTCCATTCTAGTTTTTTGACAAATTTGTGTTCCAGCTCAAACTGTAAATTAAAAAAAAAAACATAGCTCGAACTTCCAGCTCGAACTGATATAATTTAAATCAAATAATTTGTGTTGAGTTCCTTTTAATTTGTATGTGTTGGGTTCTGACTTCTGATTTACAGTATATATTCAGTCAGAACACAAAACATATTTGGCTAACCTCCCCCTACCACCCAGCCCCATCCACCCCATACCCCCACAACCCCCGAACCACTATCATCCCCACTAACCCACACCCACCCTTCCCTCACTCACAGAGAAAGCGGGCATGGTCAAAGATGCCTATGCCTCTGCAGCGATGTGTGATGAGGCGTGCGAAGTGCACCGATCCACACTAGTAATAATACCAAGCCGGGAGGTGACGATGGTTCGCGGGAATTATTGAGGAAGCCTGACCATAAAAACCTCTCTTCCGTCAAAATTGACCAAATCAAATCGGATTTTTGATATGTTGTACTTATGGACATTACGCACAGCTTCTAGGAAATGAAATTGCGAGAAAAAATGGAGAAAAAAAAAATAAATAAAAATAAAAAAAAGTTCAAGTGGGCGTGGCTCCACCCACAAGGGGCGTGCGACGCCCCTCATACAAAAAGACACAACTAGACTATGATATCGAGCTTGTGTCCAAGTTTCATCAAGATCGCATCAAACGTCATGGAGCTATGCTCTGGAGAGAGTCACAAACAGACAGACGGACAGACACACAGACACAACAAAAATAGTGGTCACTGCTGGCGCCCGCGAACCAATAGTGGTCACTGCTGGCACCCGCGAACCAACAAACGTAATTACTGCCTTGGCCCAAGCACATTTGGGTTTGGTGAAAGGCAAGCTGATCCTCAAGCAGTGGAGAAGGCAGATATGCTACAAGGCCATGAAGACCAATTAAAATTTGGTCCAATGGACAAACAGGCCCACAAGTTTTTCAAAAATCTCAATCATTATGCTACTTTCCTCGACCAAGTATAAGCTTAATCTTGAAGTTGTCATCCTGCCGTAACTTGGTTGAGGAATTCAATTATCATATTTCATTTACAGGAAAACTACAAGATAAATACATCCTAACATGTGATCTGTATTCACCTTGAAATGACCTTGGATGTATGCACAGTATCCGTAAGGCCTTTGTTTTGAATTAAAATGCACACAGCCAAAACGGGCAAGCTTCACCTTTGGCACTCAACAGTGGAGCAGATTATTTCCCTCCACTAGATTGCTGAAAAGCCCCATGAGTTCAACAGACCAACCTTTTCAGCTTATATATGTTGACATAAAGAAGGCAGTTGACTACCACAACAGAGACTGTGGCACCTGATTCAAGCTTACGGAGAACCCACAAAAATAATCAACCTCATTCCGGGAATCTTTGACAATACAGAAAGCTGTGTTTGTGTCGGGAATGTGTTCTCAGATACATTCATGTTTGAAGGAGGTATATGCCATGAATATGGTCTTTTTCCAACATTATTACTTCCAGCAATGGACTATGTCAGGAACAACACTCTCCAGCCAGGAAGCCAAGACTGCGGGGTAAACGTGGCCCAAACTACACTTGCACATACTTTTTGACATAATTTTTTGACCTTGACCTAATTTTAAAGTCATGACCCAATTACATACATTTTAACATTTTTCACCAAAATTTGACTAAGGTTTGTGCGATCAGAATGAAATTGCCCTCTCTCGATAGCCTAGATCAAGCCACGTGCATGCTTATTTTACATAATGCCCCTCCGGGTTATAGGTCAAGGTCAAATGGCGATCTGAAAAAAATAACGCTTTTTGCCAATGTGGAATGTCAAAGACCACTTGGCCTTCCGAGATAATTTTACATCATAATAGTGCACCTGCACTGAGGTTTTGCATGTGATATTTGTTTCATGTTCTAGACTTATTTTTTTCGGGTTGTGATAATAATCATAAAAGACCTTTTTGATTATAACTTGAATATTTTTTTTTTTTACCAATTTTCATGGTGTTGAGTTTTATGGATAGATTGTAGATAGGGAGATATTTTCTTTGTTTACATACACTCTCACAAAAGGTTGAAGATCAAGGTTATATGGTGGTCCATACAAAATATGGCCATCATTGGATCACGGGCCAAGGGTAAGCCTCCCCCAGTCTGCGGAGGCTTACCCTTGGTGATCATTGTGATCACAGGAATCGAGTTTTTAATGTTGTTGTGTTTCATTTTTTCCATCGACTTAAATTCTATTAAAAATGCTGTGAATTAGTGAGTTCTCTTTTACGATCTCGTGTATAACCAAGTGCTGTCACCAGAGGTGGCGTTCAGAGCATGAAACCCATGCCATTGCACGGGTCGCTGAGATAACAGGGGGCTCCCACACGACCGATCGTGGTTCACAATCTTTCAAGATGGGCCCCCCAACGGTGGGGTCTCACTTTTCCGACAAAACATATCAACTTGTGAGTGATGACAAAACAGCATAAAGGGAATGCTCCATCTCAAGAAAAGAAAGCAACATCTTGTAATGAATTGATTTAAAAATATTTTCCCCTGATGTTTAACTGGACAGGACCATCCGACAATTACAAAATTAGAGGGTGAGGTTTGTATTAGTGGAGAAAGCAAGTGGAATAATAACTACATTTAATGCATACAAATGCAACAATAACTAAAATATAATTTCTATAATTCCTAATGTTAATAACCTTTCGATATTATTCAGCAAATCCACACTACAATTTATTGTACGATGACAAGGTGCTTGCACGACTCCAGAGGTTCTGAAAAGCGAAAAATAGCTCAACAAAAAACGAAAAGGGTTGAAAATCGCCCAAAATTAAACTTTTATCATAACACAAATGGCAGAACCAGAAAAGGGTCCGAGGGTCGAGCTCGAGCACATGTGCTGAGGCATGTTCCATTACCAAGCAGCTAGCAAGTGCTCGCTCGGTGACTCAAGCACACAAGCAAGCACTCCAACCAAACAGATGATAACATGAATGGCTAGCGAGGCAA
>NC_140961.1:99770960-99798460 GCF_056783735.1 Eptatretus burgeri
ATGGCTGCTTCAGTTCCAAAATAATTAAATTATATTCATCTCGGTTAGAAGAGAGAAATTTAAATGACTGGATATTAAAAACAACCAAAACTACTTTTTCACCACTGCTTGCCTAATCACATTGGCAGAGAGAATGTGATGACCTTGGTCGAGGAATGCTCTGGAATATAAAACAAGTCCAATTAATGCAGACAGCATTATATTTGGATGAAAGATTTAGACGAAAGATGCTGTTACTTAGATTTAGATGAAAACCTTCACCTCTAATAAAATATCATCATTTAGCTTGCAAAATCGAATTGCTGATTATAAATATTTTCTTCAATCCAAGTTGACATTTCCAACTACATACTAAAACTCCTCTTTGATACTTTTTAGAAAAGAAATTATTTTATTGTGTTGTGAAAATGGACTACAAGAAGATAATAATCTAGAAAGATAAAGTATCTGGAAAGAAAGAAATGACATGAACATCTATCTATGAGGACATGGCACAAACAGTCCCACAGGATGTTAATTGAATGTCACAATGAAAAGCATCGTCACATCGTTACTACATCGAATTTGAATTTCTCACTAATGGTTTACAGCCTCATCAATTCTTTGGTCTGTCAGGCCAGAAAATAAAGAAGATAAAATATAAATGTGTTATTGAATGTAAATTTATTATTATTATTATTTCCACAAAGGTTATGGCAACAATATAATTTGTTACACTTCGTTTCTGCCTTTCAGAGAATCTATGTCTCCATTAATCCAAAAAGTCTCTTTTGCTCTGAAAATAATTCTTAGGACTTAAGTGAGTGAATCAGACTGAAGATGTGATTGTCTTTTTTTTTTTTATAACTCAAGAAATGAAAACAAAACCTTGAGGGAGTCAGCTTGACTCAGAAAAATAAACTTTATAAACTGATTTATCGCAACAGTTGGGGAGTTTCTGGGTTTTTAAAGTGAAAAAGGTGACAAAATATTATAAGGTGTTTTATCCATTTATATATTATTTTGAGTACAGTATTTGTTATATTTTGGATATAAAGCTTCCAGGTAGTTTGCAAATTTTTACATTAACTTTGGCACAAAACAGGAAAAAGCTCTTCATCCCCTCCCAAAAAAACTTGTGGGAAGCATGATGGCATTGATCCTTTTGGAATGTGATCCACCATGTGGATACTGAAATGTTATGGTGAATTTATTGTTCATAAAGTGCTCTATTCCAGAAAACACAAGATTCTACTTGAGAGATTTGACTCTTGGTCTCAGATTATTTGTTTGAGCTTATCCACGAGCTTGAGCTCATATACACACAGATATACAGTGGCCTGCAAAACTATTCACCCCTCCAATGCTTTCACATTTTGATGCCAACTGAGCTTATTAGTCCCCTACCGGTTTAACCGGAGGGAACTATAGGTTTGCTCTCTGTCCGTCCATCCATCGATCCCACCTGTGATTTTTCAGACTTTTTCCCATACCCTTTACAAGCTTCAACTGAAATATGGTACCTGGCTTTATTGTGATGAGTTACAGAACAAGGTCGAGTTTCAGAGCGTTTCATCAATTTTTCCACAGAGTTATCTTTATGAACTTGCAAAATATCAAATCAGTAGGGGACATGTATTGTAAAGCAATTCTCGCTCTTATTTCATGATGTTTTCAAATCTTAATAACTAGGGTCTTCTAAAACTGCTCCAAAGTAATAAAGCTACATCTTCTTCTTCCTGTTCTTCTTCAATGGCCACCATTATTACACCCTTATTGTGGGGTCAACCAGGGGAAGTTTGGCCAGAGTCTTCAGGAATCAGCTGGCCAAGCCTTACGTTCGACGAGATCGGGCAGGAATATCGAATTTTGCTATGGTGCTGGCGATAGCTCTCACTCTTCACAAAGGACACCATGAGATCTTTAACGTCCACCAACGAATGATGGCAGACAGGACGCTCGTATAATGTTCATCCGAGAGACAGCACACAAATTACTGAATCACCCTGCCTGTGAAATACCAGACTGACAGTTTATAGCTGGGTCGGGAATCAAACCTGGGCTAGACAGCATCGAGAAGAGTGTGCATATCTCCTGGCCATCCTTTCAGCCGAAAGTGATAAAGCTAAAAAAATGTAGGTAAAATGTAAATAAGTTAGATTAAGAGAAAATCAGGTGATTCTCAGTTGCATAAGTATTTAAACCCTTTCCTTAATTAATCCTAAATCACTTTGGGAGCAAATTATTTGTTTGAAAGGTTACAAAATAAGTGTAATAGGATTCACCTGCATGTAATCAGTGGTTTAACTTAAAAAAAATTAAGCTCCCTCAATTATCTAAGGAGTTTTAAAGTGCAACTCGACAGTTTTAAGGTCAAACAAGAAGGTAAACATGAAGATCAAGGGCCAATAAACTTTCCAAAGAAGTCAGACATAAAGTGGTGGAGAAGCACCATTCAGGAGAGGGTTATAAGAAGATTTCAGTCACTCATTATCCCTTTGCGTATGGTGAAATCCAATATTAAGGAGTGGAAAACGTGTCATACCACCCAGGCTCGACCCAGATCACATCACACATACAAACTCAGCAGCTAGGCAAGCAGGAAACTGGTTTGGAATGTCACTGTAAATCCAACAATAACTTTGAAATATCAAGAAGGCTCCATATGTCCAAGATGTGGGTCAGTGTTCGTCAATCAACAATATTCCATTCCCATCACAAAGCTAGCCTCCATGGACAGGTGGCAAGGAAGAAGCCATTACTGAAAAAGACGCATATAAAGCTTGAATGAAGTTTATGTAACAACATCTTAATGAGACTGCAGGTATGTGGAGAAAGGTTTATTGGCCAGACGAGACAAAAATTGAACTTTATGGTCTAAATTCAAAGCGTTATGCCTGGCGCAATCCGGACACTGCACATCACCCAGTCAACACCATCCCTACTGTCTGTCAAGCATGGTGGTGGCAGCATTATGTTGTGGGGCTGCTTTTCATTAGCAGGTAATGGCAAGCTTGTCAGCTTAGAAGGGACAATGGACAATGCAAAGCACAGGAGAATCCTCAATGAAAACCTGCTGGAGTCAGAAATGAATCTGAAACTGGATAGGAGATTCACTTTTCAGCAGGACAATGATCTGAAGCACAAAGCTAAAACCACACTGGAGTGGCTGAACAAGAAGAAAATAAATGTTCTTGAGTGGCCCAGTCAAAGTCCTCACTTGAATCCAATTGAACATTTATGGTGAGACTTGAAGATTGCAGTCCATCGACGATCCCCATCAAACTTGGCAGAAAATACAGCAATTTTTATGTGAAGAATGGGCAAATATTTCAACAACTCACTGTGCAAAGATGGTAGAGATCTACCCAAAAAGGCTCATAGAAGTCATTGCTGAATAAGATGCTTCCACCAAGGACTGACCTCAGGGGCTGAATACTTTTTCTACCAGTGAATGTTGATTTGTATATATATTTTTTGCAGGTATTCCTGACATGTAACGTCAACTGTAAAAGTGTTTCGTTTGATCTCTTCAGTTATGAATAAAAAAGTTCATTTCTAAAAATTGGTTCTCCATAATTTGAAATTCATCTATAATCGAAGCATTACCGATCTAAATGTGACTCACCGATCGCACCACATACCTTCTGGTTGATTGGTTTACATTGGCAGGAACAATCGTCTGGGTGGCAGATGCACGATTGTTCTTTGCAGATTATGCGATGTTACCATGTGAGACATAATCCATGGCTGATGTCCACCAAGACACCATTACAGCCAGTTGGTATGATTTTATTATGTTTATATATATATATATATATATGTTATCTTATCTTCTAAATACATGAAGTAGTAGTATATGTTTGTTTGTCCTCTTATAACTCAAGAACAACGCATCCCAGAACAAAACGCAAGGCATATTAGGAGTAGTTTACCATTAATTACACAAAGACTGTAACCAATTCGACATTGGTGAAACTGGAAAGAAATTTAAAACAAAGGCGAGATGGACGTGATAGAGAAGTTAGTCTTGGAAACGTGACAGTCAGCCATAACATGTCATTGCCTGCAATCTGGCTATGCATTTGACTTGGATGGGACCCGTCTCCTCAACACAACGTACACCAAATGACAGATTGATACTGGAAGCATGGCACGTCAAGAGTTAAGAGGGTGGTCTAACCGGGGAGACTGTGGACATCCCCACACTAAACACATCTCTGATAAGAATGGCAAAAATGGATGGTGAAAACAGCTTGATAAGGTGAGCAACAAACAACAACACTCGATCCCTCATACCACGCCAACACGTGTACAACACCCAACTGAAACAATAACAATCAAGCAATCCACACCACTATGTCCAATCCAGACACAAGCCCAGCCATGTTTGTGCTGGAAACACAAAAACAAGAAGTAGTACAAACACCTACTCACCCCCACACAAACAATACCAGATCACATACAATACCTCGATAATCAAGTAATTGACCAAATATAGACATGGAGTATCAGGAGGAATCCAAATAGAGAAAGATGGAGTCATCAGGAGGAACCCGGATCGGATTTGGGTTTCGGCTGCTCCTCCTCTACTCTTAAACCCATCCAAGTGCAGCTAGGTGAACTTCAGAAAAAAAAACTCTTTGCAGGATTTAACCCTTTGTAGACAAAGAAAAAGAAAGAAAGAAGTGGAGATGTGGGACAAGAAGAAACCATGCACACCAACAGAAAGCGCATGTGCACGCACACGCACACATTGTCCAGAAATACCTTCTCAATTCGTACCTTACCACCAAAGAATGTACGCAGGAATCCACCAGCACACAAATCAACAACAGGACCTCTATTTATAATTAAGTTCCCGTTCTGGTAAATACAGGGTGGGGCATTTATATCTGACACATTTGCAATATTTCTCGCCAGAAGCAGGCTTGGCATAACTAATTATTATTTTCTCTGTTTTACAGATAATGCTTGACATTTTTTTTAGTGAAGGAGCACTTTAAATGCAATATGCATAAAAAATTTTTTTAATGCAATGAGTATGCCAATTTCACAAACAAGGTCATCATGACAGATGAGGCACACTTTGATTTGGCAGATTTAACTCCACCAGATTTCTTCCTATGGGGTTTCCTGAAGGGCAAAGTTTATAACAAACATCCAACATCGATCGATGAATTGAAGGCAAACATCACCGCAACCATCCGCTCTATTGATCAAGAGACATTGCTTGCGGTAATGAACAATATGATGGTCCGCTGTTGTGAATGCACGAATTCGAAAGCGGCCCATTTGTCTGATGCAATTTTTAATAAATAAAGAATCAAAATTGATTTTAAAAACTTCACCTCTGTGCCTATATTGTATACAATTTTTTAAAAAAAATTTGGTTTAGAAACAAAAAAGTTATAAGGATAATTAAACCGTCAGATATAAATGCCCCACCCTGTATTAATAGCACACTTCCGGTTGATTAATTGATTAATTAAATATATTAACAAGAAAAAACCCCTTTATTTACTTGTTTTCTTTCTTTCACACAACTTCCGATGATACGGGAACCCTTTTACACAAAAATCAACCAAAATTAAAGAAGATTACAATGAGGTCCAAAAAACACTCACATGACCGAATCAAACTCTTTGCACAATCACTCATCTCAAACAGGATGGAAAACATGTTCTCAGCACGAATCACAAAATTATCATTAACAGAACAAATTCAAGCAAATCTAATAAACTGAGATGAAAACACATTGTTTGCCAGTCCAAACTGGTACATTACGAGATGGAAAGGCATACAAGACAACAGGAAAACTAAAATAGTCAACTTTATGATTCACATTAATTTTTTATTTAATTGTACTGAAACAATTATTTCCAATTCAAACTAGCACTTTGCACTATCATCATCACTACTCTTATCTGCTATTCGGCTTTCTGGATAAATCGTATGAATCAGCCGATCAAAAAACATAATTAATCACACATGTGTAAGCTGTTGGGCTGCACATCATAAATATGTCAAAAAATCCTGGCATGCTCCACTATTAATCTGAATCTCTTTTCTATACTGTTCACAAGGAATGAAAGAGAATAATAAAGTCAACATGAATTAACTGCAAATAATTGGGTTCATCAGAGCACATCTTGTACTCGTGTGGAATACGAAAATAACTCGAGGAAAAAATAAAAAAAAATTAATCCACAAGGATGCTGAAGCTATTTCCCTTTCGATTCATCGAATCACTAAAGAGATGACATAAATGAACATATCATTATGTCCCAACAAACAGAGTAATGGAGTTTGTTGAGATTTAAACCAATTTTGTTTTTGCTTCATAATTTTGAGGGTTTTGTATCCATGGGAATGCAAGTTGGGAAGAAATATAGTTTTATGGAATGTTCTTTTGGAATAACGAAAAAAAGCGCACAGATTTAGACAAATTACAAAAAGAATAATAAACTCTAGTTCATCTGTAAGGGTTACAATTATTTCCATGTTCTTGGGTGGTTGGCCAGGAGAAGTTTTTGGCCAAAGTCTACCACGGACCGGCTGGCAAGGCCTGACTAGTGAGAGTAGGAATTTGGAATTTGTTCATGGTGCCAGCAATAGCTCGTCTACTCTTCATAAAGGACACCATGGGATCCTTAACTTCTACCAACTAATGCCGACAGATGGGACACAAAGTTTATCGTCCCTCTGAGGGAACGGCACACATATTGATGAATCACCCTGCCTGTGAAACACCTGGATGATAGTTTATAGCTGAGCCGGTATTCAAACTCAGACAAAACAGCTTAGTGGCGAGTGTGCGTACCTCGAGGCCATCTTGCCAGGCTGAAAGAATAATAAATTAATAATGTAAAATCTATTCCTCCCTTCTCCGGCCTATGGAACCATGTACTTCCAGAGGCTGTTCCGTTTCGCTCTTCCCTCGAGGACTTCAAGCAAGCAGTGCACCGCCACCTCTTGTCATCTCCGATTCTAATCCCAGATCTTTATTACCCCCATTAAACTTCCCAATCCAACCATCTTACTTGCTAGTTTGTTTCCTCCCCTTCCCTGTTCTCATTTCATGTTCATTCATTCCCTTGATGTTTGTTCCACTGTCAGTCTTACCTTGCTCTACCATGAACCTTGCTCCTGGATCGGAAAAAAACCCCCAAAACAAAACCATATACAAGGAACATTCCAAAGGTACTTGAACAAGATACTCGCAATAATCAAAGGAAAGCCAATTTTTACTTTTAGTTATCCAATATACAACTACTGTATATAGATGAGCAATTAATGATAATATAATACCATTCCTTTCATGCCATAAAGGCACATCGGGCTGCCATTCAGTTTCACTGGCAAGTACAGTCCTGGATGGGTCGCCACGACAACGCATGTTACCCCAAATGGTTATTACCCCAGTACACTGATACTCATTTCACCAACCTCAGAAGGATGACAGGCTGAGTTAAACCCACCTGGTGTTAATTCAACACAACAGTCGACAGGGGATAAAACCAAAAGGTCCCAAACCAACATCACGAAGCCAACATCAGACTCGATGAGCATTTAGTCAGGAAAGATATATTTTCTGGTAATACATATTGCACATTGAAAATTATATAAAGCATCAACATTTTTTGGAGTTTTATATCTTATTTGTAGAACATTTTGAATGCCACAGGTACTTTTGAAACAAAGTCTGTATGATCATGAGACACCTGCTTTAAAGCAGGTGTCCAAAACTGCATTCTTTAAGCAGGTGTCCTAGTCACCTGCTTTGACATTGCAGTCTAACATACTGACGTTTGGCATAACTACAGAGTTATCAGCAGAAAAATGTGTTCACGTAGACATAGACGCATTAGATTGTGAGTCGTACTATCATCAACTCAGCCACGATTGGGATGTGGTTACATAAGAAGAAACAAGTTCGGTTGGCCACTCCAAATGAAACTGCATTTTCCACAATGAGCGGGAGGCAACGGTGTGGATCTATCATTTACACATGGATGTTAATTTGAGATACGTTACTGTTCAGTTTGCAAAACAAAGTGTTTGAAATGCAATACAAGATGAACATCTCACTGAGCAAAATAAATTTGTTTCACACAAGTGTCTTTTAATGAGACAGTGAAATTACCATGGAAATGTCTCGAAATATGCACTGGGAAATTACTTGCCATAATAAATTAAAGTTGGTATTTTCATCTGAATATAATGCTCATTATCCTGAGATTAAGGTTCATAATCCCATGCCCTGTGTCAATTTGTCCATTAGGATACAATGCCTTTTAATTTATGCATACATTGTATAAATGTATTTTTTAGGAGAGGAGGAGGGGATTGGGACCACACTCTGTGCAGAGCGTTGGTGCTGCTGAAGCAGTTTCCTTGGCTATTCGACACAATCCTGGATGGGTCGCCACTCCGCCACAGTATACCAGCATACTGACACTCATTTTGCCGACTTCGGAAGGAGGCTGGCACTGACAGGCCGAGTTAACCCCACCTGGTATTAATTCAACAGCTGAGCGGGATTTGAACTCAGGACCCTCGGATCCAAAGCCCGCCACCCTAACCATCAAAACCAACACCAGGTATTTTTATGTCAGGCAGAATTTTAGGTCAGTCGGGCTTTACACCAAAGAGAACGATTGACCGTATCCTTGTTCTTCGGGTCCTCACCGAACGCAGAAGAGAGTTTCGGCAGGGCCTATGTTGACTTGCAGCCTATGTTGATCTCTGCAAAGTGTTCGATTCGGTGAATCGGGATGCCCTTTGGAGGATTCTTAGTCTTTGTGGGGTGCCACCAAAATGGATCGATCTGATGTCGAACTCTACTCTGGTACTGAGCGTGTTGTGAGGTGTAGTGGTTCCATCTCAGACTTCTTCCCAGTTGTTACTGGAGTTCCTCAGTGGTGTGTACTGGCCCCCACACTTTTCAGCACTTGTATGGACTGGATTCTGGGTGGGATGTCGGAGAGATCAAGCTGTGTTGCATCGTTTGGGAATGTGAAGGTCTCTGACCTTGATTTTGCAGATGATTCAGTTTTCTTTGTGGAGACTCTCGATATCCTTTTGGGGGCTCTCCATGTACTGAACGAGGAGTCGGAGCTGCTGGGATTATGGGTTTCCTGGGACAAAACTACGATCCAGGCTTTCAAAGACATATTGGATGCTGTTATCTTGTCAGTTCCGATTTGTGGTGAGGATGTTGAACTTACAGAGAGATTCACTTACCTTGGCAGTGATGTTCATGTCTCCGCATGTTGTGAGTCAGAGGTTGATAGACGTCTGAGTCAGACCTGGGGAGTCATGGATTCACTGGATCATGGGGTGTGGCGCTATCAGTAACTATGCAGGAGGACGAAAGTGTGAGTCTTGAAGTCCTTGGTGCTTCCAGTCTTGCTGTTAGGGTTAGGTTACCCTAACCCTAACAGCTTGGAATCTGACCAAGGATCTGAGATGGAGACTTAACTCCTTCGGTGCCAGGTCTCTTCGGAGAATCCTTGGCGATCGCTCGTCAGACTTTGTGTCCAACGAACATTTGCTGAGAGAGAATTAGATGAGATTTGTTATCTGGACAGTCCATGAGCGTCAGCTGTGGCTGTATGGTCATCTGGCTCATTTTCCTCATGCTGATCCTGCTTACCAGCTTCTCGCAGTGAGGGAGCCTCATGGTTGGGGAGGCCAACAGGCTGACCATGTGCCTTGTGGTTGCAGCAGGTTGATTGGCATCTCAAGGAGATGGGGATGGGTCAGGCATCTGCCTGAGGGATGGTCAGACAGAAGCCCCTGGAGTGCCGGCGGAATGTGGATGCAGCAACATGCTGCTTGGCGCATGCTCCCACACCTGCCCTGACCTGAGGATAGCTCCGAGGGAGATGCAGGGACTCAATTCATGATGACTACAAACTGTCAACCAAGTGTTTTGTGGGCAGGCAGTTGAATCAATGAGTGAAATGAGATTTAGTACAATCTTTCGGAAGGATGTCAGGTTTAATATTCTTTCCATTAAGCATTTGCTCACTGGGGATGCTAAATATCACATGGTATTCTTTGTAAGAGGCGGTTGTATGTTGGCACCTTTGTCAAGTTCCAAATTCTTGCTTCAAACGTTTGCACCCTGTGACAGAGTGACAACTTTTCCAGGGTTGTTTCTCACCTTCTTGTGCATGCGCCCCCAAGGCTGTGCAAAAACTACGGGAATACCTTTATCTTGGCTTGATTAAATATATGTACAAGCTTCTTTCTGGGCCTTAAACATTGCATGAAAATATTGTGAATGTGATGCATAGCCTAAATACCTCGTAGATTCTTGAGTTGCTTTTGCCATTTCGAGTAACAAGTATGTTGGTAGCATGTAAAGGTTTTTAAAGTTGCCCTTTCAACTCATAATATTTACCTAACAGGTATGAAGAGCTGTTGCTGCAAACTTAGTTCCGATATTTTTGCTCTGATAGGGCAAGAAGTAAATGTGGTTTGTGACTATAAAGCAATTGAACTCAAAGTATCAAGCCCATGCAATGAAATAACTCACCATCAGAGAAACTTAATTATAATTGAGAAGGAAACTTAATTGTAATCTTCTGACATCATTTATAAATGATAAAAAGCACAGTGGTTCGTCACTGTATGAAAAAAAACCAAAACCCTCGTGATGCAAAGCATTTTCTCAAAATGCAAAGCATCGCGTATTATGTAAATGTGAGCAGCAGGTATTGAAACGCAGTTGTCATCAAAATGTCATGACGGAAATAGCTGACTAACCTTGAATGTTGAATGGTTATTCAATGCCAGACATTGGGTGGCACTGACTTCACAATGAGCTATTTATGTTTCGTCAACTGTGGATAATGTACTGAGGAAATGGAAGACAACGGGTCGTGCCAGTGTTGAAAATACGACAGGCAGGTGAAAATTGTTAACTGATCAAGCCAGAAGAAATGTAAACATGGAATGGCAGACTATTACACCTGGTGTCCACCAACATTAAGTACAAAGTGTTCATGAAAGGGTTCGATCTGCACTTGTTGCCAAAGGATGAAGAGCAGGCCATCAGAAACTGATTTTACGCTGGCGAAGTAATAACTCTGAATGTGTTGCTGCTGTTCCAAAAGTTTTGGCAAAGTAAATTGTGTTAAACAAGGTTGTGCATTAATTTTAAAAAGGTTTATGTGTACGAGTATAGAAATATATATAATATTGATACAAATATATATATATATATATATATATTTATGCATATAAATATAAATTTTTATACACATGTATATCTTCTCCTTTCGGCGAGCTCCCGTTAGGGGTCGCCACAGCGGATCAACCATCTCCATTTCGCTCTATCCTCCACATCTTCCTTTGACACTCCAACCACCCGCATGTCCACCCTCACCGTATCCATGAACCTCTTCTTTGGCCTTCCTCTTCTCCTCCTGCCTGGCGGCTCCATCTTCAACATCCTTCTCCCGATATACTCTGCTTCCCTCCTGTGCACATGTCCAAACCATCTCAATCTCGCCTCTCTCACTTTGTCTCCAAACCGTCCTACCTGCGCTGTCCCTCTAATATACTCATTTCTTATCATATCCATCCTCGTCGCTCCCAACGAGAATCGCAACATCTGTAACTCTGCCACCTCCAGCTCCGCTTCCTGTCTTTTTGTTAGTGCCACCGCCTCCAAACCATACAACATAGCTGGTCTCACTACCGTCTTATATATTTTCCCCTTCACTCTTGCAGCTACCCTTCTGTCACAAATCACTCCTGAAACTCTTCTCCACCCACTCCATCCTGCCTGCACTCTCTTTTTCACTTCTCTCCCACACTCTCCGTTACTTTGGACAGTTGATCCCAAGTATTTAAACCAATCCACCTTCCCCACCTCAGCTCCTTGCAACCGCACCATACCACCACCCTCCCTCTCATTTACGCACATGTACTCCGTCTTACTCCTACTATCATTCCCCTTCTCTCCAGTGCATACCTCCACCTCTCGAGGCTCGCCTCAGCCTGCTCCCTACTCTCCCTACAGATCATGATGTCATCCGCGAACATCATAGTCCATGGGGACTCCAGTCTGATCTCGTCCGTCAACCTGTCCATCACCATTGCAAACAGGAAAGGGCTCAGAGTCGATCCTTGGTGCAATCCCACTTTAACCTTAAACCGGTCTGTCATTCCTACCGCAAACCTCACCGCTGTCACACTGTCCTCATACATATCCTGCACGATCCTCACATACTTCTCTACCACTCCTGACTTCCTCATACAATGCCACAACTCCTCTCTTGGCACCCTATCATAAGCTTTCTCTAAATCCACAAACACACAATGTAACTCCTTCTGGCCTTCCCTATACTTCTCCATCAACATTCTCAAAGCAAACATCGCATCAGTGGTGCTCTTTCCTGGCATAAACCCATATTGCTGCTCACAGATCGTCACCTCTCCTCTCAACCTTGCTTCCACTACTCTTTCCCACAACTTCATGGTGTGGCTTAACAACTTTATCCCTCTGTAATTTCCACAGCTCTGCACATCACCCTTATTCTTGAAAATCGGAACCAGTACACTTAATCTCCACTCCTCCGGCATCCTCTCACTTTCCAAAACTTTATTAAACAATCTGGTTAACAACCCCACTGCCATCTCTCCTAAGCACTTCCATGCCTCCACTGGTATATCATCTGGGCCAACCGCCTTTCCACTCTTCATCCTCTTCATCGTAGTCTTCACTTCATCCTTACTGATCCACCCCACTTCCAGATTCACTATGTCCACCTCTTCCAACCTTCTCTTTCTCATTTTCTTCATTCATCAGCTCCTCAAAGTACTCCATCCACCTTCTCAACACACTCTCCTCGCTCGTCAGCACATTCCCATTTGCGTCCTTTATCACCCTAACCTGCAGCACATCCTTCCCAGCTCGGTCCCTCTGTCTTGCCAATCGGTATAAATCCTTTTCCCCTTCTTTTGTATCCAACTTCTCATACAGCTCGTCATATGCCTTTTCCTTGGCCTTTGCCACCTCTGTTTTTGCCTTTCGCCGCCACTCCTTGTACTTTCTGCCTACTTTCTACTTTCTTCATCTCTCTGACTATCCCACTTCCTTTTCGCCAAACCCTTCTTCCTTATACTTTCCTGTACTTCCTCGTTCCACCACCAAGTCTCCTTATCTTCCTTCCTCTGTCCAGATGTCACACCAAGTACCTTCCTAGCTATCTCCCTCACCACTTCTGCTGTAGATGCCCAATCATCCCACCCATCTTTAACACCATCCAACCCCTGTCTCACCTCCTCCCAAAATTTCACGCAACAGTCTTCCTCCTTCAGCTTCCACCATCTGGTCCTTGGTTCAGCCCTCACTCTCTTCCTCAACCTCACCTCCAAAATCATCCTACAGACCACCAATCGATGCTGTCGAGTTACACTCTCCCCTGCCACCACCTTACAGTCATTAATCTCTTTCAGGTTGCATCTTCTGCTTAAGATGTAATCCACCTGTGTGCACTTTCCTCCACTCTTGTATGTCACCCTGTGTTCCTCCTTCTTCTTGAAATACATATTTACCACTGCCATTTCCATTCTTTTTGCAAACTCTACCACCATTTGCCCTTCCACCTTTCTCTTGTTGAGACCGTACCTATCCATCACCTCCTCATCCTCTTTATTCCCTTCCCCAACATGCCCATTGAAATCTGCTCCAATCACCACTCTTTCATCCTTGGATACACTCTCCACCACTTCATCTAACTCACTCCAGAAATCTTCTTTATATTCCATCTCACACCCCATATGTGGGGCATATGCACTGATGACATTCATCATCACCCCTTCAATTTCCAACTTCACACTCATCACTCGGTCAGACACTCTCCTCACCTCCAATACCCTCTTGACATAATCTTCCTTCAGGAAGCCCCCAACACCATTTCTCCTTCCCTCCACACCATAATAGAACAGTTTGAAACCACCTCCAATGCTCCTAGCCTTACTCCCCATCCACTTGGTCTCTTGTACACACAGTATGTTCACCTTTCTTCTCTCCATCATATCAGCCAACTCTCGCCCTTTGCCAGTCATCGTCCCAACATTCAGAGTTCCAACTCTGACCTGCACACTTCTACCCTTCCCCCTCTCCCACTGCCTCTGGACATGCCTTCCCCGTCTCCTTCTCCTCCTTCGCCCAGCAGTAGCACAATTTCCACTGGTACCCTGCTGACCACCGGTACCGGTGGCGGTCGTTGGTAACCCGGGTCTCGACCGATCCGGTATGGAAATTAGTTTTGTTGTCCGCATAATTATTTGGCATAGGTTTTTATGCCGGATGCCCTTCCTGACACAACCCTGGTCGCCTCTGACGACACACAGGGATATGGTACACCTATTCTAACCGGGGCATATAATATTTATACATATAAATATGTTTTTATATATATATATATATATATATATATATATATATTATATGTATCTATATATATATATTATATGTATCTATATATATATATATTATATGTATATATATATATATATATATATATATATATGTATATATATATATATATATATATATATATATATATATATATATATATATATATATATATATATATATATATATATATATATATATATATATATATATATATATATATATATATATATATATATATGTTTTTATATACATATATATATATATATATATATATGTTTTTATATATATATATATATATATATATATATATATATATATATATATATATATATATATATATATATATATATATATATATATATATATATATATATATATATATATATATATATACAGTGGGGAGAACAAGTATTTGATACACTGCCGATTTTGCAGGTTTTCCCACTTACAAAGCACGTAGAGATCTGTAATTTTTATCATAGGTACAATTCAACTGTGAAAGACGGAATCTAAAACAAAAATCCTGAAAATCATATTGCATGATTTTTAAATAATTAATTTGCATTTTATTGCATGAAATAAGTATTTGATCACTGACTCACCGACTGACTGATATTAATGTTTGGGACGTCCTGGGTGACACAGAAAGCTGAAATTTTGCTCGCCGACAGACATCAAAGCCCATACACCAGGAAAAAAAAAGAATCACTGAAACGTCGGAAAGTGTCCAGAAATGATAATATAAATAAATGAAAATATAAATAAATGAAAATAAATAATTCGAAAAAAATTAATGCAGACGAATAACCCTTAATCATGTGTGTGTTTGTGTTTTCCTTGTACGTTTCCCAACCCCTTTGCCAATAACCTCAGTTTACTGTAATACCTTATTTTTACAGCTGGAAGATCAGAGTCACAATAAAAACTTTCAATTCTTAAGCAAATTGATGTAAAAAAAAAAAAACACGAGTTTAATGAATGGTTGCACTATTCTGTACGACTTTAAACAAGGAAATGAGGAGGCCATTTGGCCCAAATTTGCGATGTTGCATTCCTAATTATTATTTTTTTTCTGTTACAGGTGTAAAACATCCGTTTCTGGAGTCGGACGTCTTCTTGACATCATAAAATCCAAATAACCCGATCTTGATCAGGTGAAGCAACATTTTAAAAATACGATCCAAATGATTTTGTGACTCGGAAATGCAGAACTAGCACGTCCACTAGACCATTGTGCCCCACATCTACTTGCACACAGCATCTCTACTGCTATGATATTCTAAGTTCTAGCCAATGAAATGGAGTGAAATATCCTGTAGTCATTTTGTGCCAAATCATGTGGCTACGTACAGTTTGTTAACTTGCTTCAAACATACAAAAGTACACCACATTCTTCTGCATTATTGTTGCAAAAGTCCTTCAGTGTCACTATGGGTTGTCACATAAGGCTCGATATTCCCTGAACAAAGTCTCGAGCAAGCAAATCGATTTGCAAAATGCCTTTGGAATCCTCAAGAAAAAAAAAAATCACCATTCACAGTCCAGCTGGAGTTGCTGTTTACATACTATGTAGGATGACATTTGGCATTATTTTTTTATGATATTACTGAAAATATTGCTTCTCTTCTTGCTCAAAGTGATGAAAAAGGTTGATCTAAATTACGCATTTGATTAAGAGAAAGTCTTGAGTTACGAATCTTGCTAATGTGGCAAAACTTTGCAATCATGATGCATAATTATCGTCAGTTTCAGTCATTATTTTTTGACGAACAATGTACAGGTTTATTAATGTTGTGGGTGTGTATACGTTGATACCTGCAGTGTTTATTCCCACTGGGTGATGTGCCAATAATCTTTGCGAGCTCAACATCATTTAGAATCTTGATGTTGTGGAAGGTCATTTCATGTTTTTTTTTTTTTTTTTTCGGAATGGCTCAAATGTCACAAATCTTATGGACATCCATCCAATTGAATCCTCCAAAGCAGTTGAAGACCTTTTTTTTGTTTTGCTTTGACAACCTTCGTCACAAATATTTTCAGGTAAACTCATCATTTTGATTATCTGCGCACCTTTATTCATTGTCCAAGACTATATTCTCAATAACAGGAGAAGCACTTGGATTGTTTTACGACGGTTTAAATCAAATGAATGTTTTTACAATCAAAGTAATGGATCATGCCCTGCATTGATTTTTGCACAAAACTGGCTATCTGTTTGCTCATCGGCACTTCGCGCAATTGGGCCATGTTTCAAAACTCCATGTTAAATGGAGCGTTGTTGTGACACGTCACGTCAAAAGTGAGTATAGAATGCAAATCGTGCAAAAAAAATTTCAGTGGCAAGGCCAAATGGGCATTTTATCCAAACACAAAGGCTCAGGTGAGATGTTTCTGTCACAGAGTGATGTTCTCCTGGGGCTACGAGAGACAAGTGTGCCAGCTGGACCAAATGTGACCACCCAGCGAGCAGAGTTGCCCACATTTGAAAAGGACAATGGGACATTGACAGAGCAATCTTAGAGCAAATGCTGCAGCATGAAAAGCAAAGACTCCAGCATGGCTTGCAACTTCAGCAGGAAAATATTGGCACATAACAAGCTTATGCTAGACGCTCATATAAACTGCCAGGGTGGAGACGATACCTCTGAAAATTATGTTGAATGCATCAACATTAAATGGTTTATCTCAAGTATCTCGTTTGGTTAACAACAGTACCTGTGAGGGATAACTATGCTGTGTGAGATTTAGTTTACTTTTGCCAAGGCATAGATGTTAACAGGCAGACCCAAATAAGGCCATATGAGGTTTACAGCACTCAGAAATGATATGGGCAAAAAAAAAAAAAACACCACATCCCTTTCTTCGAAATAAAAGCATTTGGTTGATAATATAGTATTTTTGTGGGAATGGTGATGGGGGTAATGGGTGTAAGATAGATATGTCCTTAATAAACATTTTTCATCAGTGTGTGATTTCTGTGTGAAAATGATAGAGCATGTCGACACATGAGGGAGAGACAGAGACAGAGACAGAGACAGAGAGAATATTTAGCAGCTGAAAAATCTGACCACTCCCCACTATAATATATCTAAAAAGCTTCCTCCACTTCTCCCTCCTTAATCCTCAAAGTAGTTACCTCCACCACCGAAGGTGGAAGGAGGTTACGTTTTCACCCCATCTGTCTGTTTGTTTGTGTGCAGGATATCTCAAAAAGTTGTGGATGAATTGGGATGAAACTTGGTGGACAGGTTGGGAATGCGACAAGGATGAAATGGTAAGATTTTGGTGAAGATCCAGCTACGAGAATTTTTCAGCGATTCTTCACCATTGAGAGATGGGGCTAAAAATTATACATAGCATGATATCTCAAAAAGTTGTGGATGAATTTGGACGAAACTTGGTGTACATGTTGGGTATGTGACAAGGAAGAATTTATGAAATTGTGGTTAAGATACGAATTCGGATCTGGTAATTTTTTTAGTGATTCTTCACCATTGAGAGATAGGGCTAAAACGATATAGAGCACGATATCGCTAAACGTTATGGACTGATTTGGAAGAAATTTAGTGGGCAGATTGGGTATGCGACAAGGACAAATTGATTCGATTTGGGTGAAGATCCGAATTCAGATCCGTATCTGAGAATTTTTATTTATTTTTAAAGTGATTCTTCACCATTCAGATTGGGCCAAAAACAATTTCCGAAGTGTGTTCAAAAAGTATCCAACCTTAATTTTTCGTGCGTAAACAAATGAAGCTTGGGAGGTGTGGTTTGGTGCATGTACATAGGCGATCCTAATCTGTATTTGTGAATATTTTCCCGCCAGCAGAAGCTGCCCGTCGCCGAGAGATCGCCGATGAGTGAGGAAGTGTAAGTGAGCGCCGTCGGATTTTCGTTTTTGACAAAATGACGGATCACTGTGGTCTCATTGTCAGTGATCAGTGTGTTGAAGAAGTTGGGATCGCTGTTCACAGTCTCCAGCATGTCCTGTGCGATCTCCAAACGGAGTTGCTTCTGCCCCATCGTTAGCAGCTTTGGCACGAACTTCACCGAGATTCTCCTTAAGCCCAAATCCTCAGTCACAATGGAATGAACCGATCCAATGCTGACGCCCACCTCATCTGCAAGTTCTCTGATCGTGATTCGACGATCCTGCATCAGCAGGGTCCTCACTTGGTCAATGACGATCTCATTTTGGGATGTTGAGGGCTTACCAGAACGTGCTTCACTTTCCACTGATGTGTCACCATCTTTGAAGCGGTTGTACCACTCTTTTATCTGTGTGGTGCCCATTGCTTCGTTCCCGAAGGCCTGTTGAATCTTGCGGATCGTTTCCACTTGGGAATCGTCAAGCTTTACACAAAATTTGATGCAGTAGCGTTGTTCAAGTTTTTCCAACATTTTGTCAAAAACGAAAATCCGACTGCGCTCACTTAGACTTCCTCACTCATCGGAGGTCTGTCGGCGACTGGCAGCTTCTGCAGGTGGGAAAATATTCACGCATACGGATTAGGATCGCCTACATGCGTGCACCAAACCACGCCTCTCGAGCTTCATTTGTTTACGCACGAAAAATTAAGGTTGGATACTTTTTGAACACACCTCGTATAGCATGATATTTCAATTTTTTGTTCGCATCAATTTGGTCTCCTGGAGAAGGCGTGGCATGGCAGAGGAATATGCTCGACTGCATGCCCTTGCAGTTCCCTTTGTAATCTGTTTGTTTGTTTTAAAACTATTTTCTCCAGCTTCGAAAATCCCAGCAAATATTCCTTGAGGAAGGCGAAATCAAGTCTTTGCCACTGTGTGCAAAGGTAAGAGCTGCATCCGTGCTGGCAACCACTTGGAGCCGCTGGAAACCACTCCTAACCACAGAAGTGGTGAGAAACTATGAGGGGCTGGATGAGGGAGCCAATGAGCACATGGTTGTGAGGTTATAAAGAGCAGAAGGACAGAGACAGAACAGACAGTCCGAAGGGACAGAGCGGTCCAGCTGTTCAGCTGTGCATTGTGCCAGTTGAGTTGAGTCCTGCAAAGACCAGCGAGTTGGATGTGGCAGACAGCAGGAGAGAACCAATGGAGCCCAGACATAGTACCACCAAACATGTCTGTCTGGTTTTTTTTTTTTTTTTTTTTTTTTTTTTTTTTCTCTCTCTCTCTCTCTCTCTCTCTCTCTCTCTCTCTCTCTCTCTCTCTCTCTCTCTCTCTCTCTCTCTCTCTCTCTCTCTCTCTCTCTCTCTCTCTCTCTCTCTCTCTCTCTCTCTCTCTCTCTCTCTATATATATATATATATATATATATATATATATATATATATATATATATATATACATATATATATATATATACATATATATATAGATATACATATATATATATACATATATATATATATACATATATATATATATATATATATATATATATATATATATATATATATATATATATATATATATATATATATATATATATATAGATATATATATATATATATATATATATATATATACATATATAGATATATATATATATATATATATATATACATATATATATATATATATACATATATATATATATATATATATATATATATATATATATATATATATATACATATATATATATATATATATATATACATATATATATATATATATATATATATATACATATATATATATATATATATATATATATATACATATATACATATATATATATATATATATATATATATATATATACATATATATATATATATATATATATATATACATATATATATATATATATATATATATACAAACCAACACCAACCCCACACAAGCATTGCATGGCAACCAAGTTTATCTCCATCTTTTAACCTATTTATGTCTTTGATTCTTTGCGGTGTGACTGATTCAGGTATGCGTAAGCCATCGCAGTTCGTGTGAGCAACATGGATTTATTGTATCAATAATTATTGTCAGAGGTGTGTGCGTTATTTGTTCTTCCTATCCGTCTTTGCATTTTCATTATTAAAAAAACCTGTTTCTTACCACTGGAATGTCGGCCTAGTGTACGTTTCAGAATTGGGAAATAATAACCATGGCAGGAGTCAAACTCCTGGCCTTTTGAAAAATTGGCGTCAAACATCATGAGGAGGGTTAAAAACTGCAACACTTCATCCTGGGTACATCGCTCGGCACCCATCCTTTTGGACAGACAAAATGTCTATTAGCAACAGATCTCATTAGAGCTTCTGTATATCAGAAACCAAAAAAAATCTGTATGGCTTTCCTGGCAGAGGACATACGGTCTCAGAGGACCATCAGTCAGTCACTAAATTGGTAATCATCTGGGTGGAAGATTTGACCTCGTATTGACCCCACGATCCACTGCTATAATATTCATATGCATTCAAGGACTCATTTACCAATATGGGGCTTACATCAGAGCCTTGATATGACTCAGAGTTCAGTAGAGTGGTAAACAATCAAAATGACTTTCTCACTAAGAGTGATCAACCACATTCTAATCACATTAGTGACATTAAAATTTTATAGGGGGAACTGAGGTTCCATTGTTACAAGGGAGCATTGGGCCATCCCCTCTCGCAGCTTTTATTGGCCAATGATATTAAGTGCTATTATCTGCAAGAGCGGGCATTTTATAATGCACCACATGCCCTAGTGCCTCCCAGTTTCCCCAGCCATCACATGTGCTTCATATATGACAAACATAATGTTACCAATGCATTCCCAAAGCTCTATGCACCTACACCAAACTCTAGTTTTTCATGAAATCCGATGAGCTTCTTATCTTCTAGAGGGCTCTAAAGGGTGATGAATTGCACACGAAACATGCACAGAACCATTTCCCACTCTTTTAAGAGAAATAAACCCACTTGGATTTTTTTGCCATTCCATTTTTATACCAATCTCTTGGAAATCCAGTGAATCTCTTAAACTTGCTAAAGCAGACAGCACAATCTTTTATCTAGTTCAGTCTCACCAGTGCTTCCTCCCTTCGTGATGAATCCCTGGCTGGAGCTCTCTCTCGAAAAAAGTGTTTTTTGTGACACATTTACTGCTATTGTTGAGCGGCCTGTTTGCATCGAGCGGAAGATTGCACACTGGAAATGGGAAAGTCAATGGCAATCACTGCAGAAGCCACAGAAACATTGCTAATATCTCACAATTCCACGATCATCATAGCACCTTCCTTGCTTTCTACCTTTTCATGGTTGGATGGTTAAAGGTTATTAGTTCATCCGTCCTCTATATAATGTTAGGCTTCAATGAATACTTTAAATCACAATATACTTTACAACTCTATATTCTTCAGCCTACTGGCTGAGTACTCAAGGCAGGTTTCAAAAAAAATCCACGTGTAACGCCATGGAGGTTGGGTCTAATGTCAGCTTTTTGGTTCGGGTTTTACTGCAAGTGAAAAGAATCGGTCTTATTTTTCAGGAATTCCAAGAGGTGGAGTATGATGAACAGAAAAACATAGCTCTGCTGAGCTGGAACAGTGAACGACAGCAGATGACAGAGCACATTAATCTTGGCCAGGTGCTACGCATGTGGCGATTGAATGACAGCTCTGATGGTACTGATGAATTACCTTCATAGGAACAAAAAAAATCCAGCTCATATGCAAATTAACTCTATTCACTTACGCCTGAAGATGGAATTGTTACTATATTCTAAATATGAAAAGGGGATTTGCTGAATGGCTACGTGGCCATCATGAAGCAGCTCAAACAGTATTAATAAAGAAACAGTTGATTGAAATATAAATTGATGCTTTCTCATATTGATCTTGTTTTACATTTAAATATTTAAGTTTCATCATCTCCCATGGAGGATAAGAATTGTAAAATTTATTTGAGGAGGTATGTGCTTCATTGCACTAAAGATAATAAACACAGGACAAAAAAGCCTGGAGCAGCGAACACAATAAGGGAATGGCAAAGTGCACATATTGGGCAGATATTTTGCCTGTGAAGGCAAGTTACAAAAATGCACAGTTGGAAACTAATATGCACAAGGTCAGGTGTAAGACTGAATGCATGCATGAGCCAAAAACCACACTCAATATAGATTTATATGTAAATTTCAATCAAAATATTGCTGCCAGAAAGAAAAGTAATCCTACTCAGTGAGTAAATCAAGCACATAAGTTGTATAAATGGGTTTTCCAATCATTTTTAAAGCACATTTGATAGTCTGCATATATCTCAACAAGATAAAAATGGAGATATGAAAATAGACTTGATGAAATCAGCAGCACAATTCTACAGCTTAAATTGTTACATGGAATAAGCTTTTCCTCTCTGTGTCATAAATTCTCTCTTGGATAGAGAGATGACTGTACACTGCATTATACGGTATGTATGTATGCATATATATATATATATATATATATATATATATATATATATATATATATATATATATATATATATATGTAGGTGCATGGCTCACAACGTGGGTACACTACTGTTACACAAAGGGCAAAAAAAAGTTGAGGGAAACATGAAATGCAACCCATTATGTTAATCTGCATGTATTCAAACAGCTAAATCTAAAATTTTAGACCTGCAGCACGTCCGGTTTTAAAGTTACCACTGAATATATACAACACTGTAAATACACGTTCGAGTTTGGCGTCACCGTTATGTATGGAATCAGATGAAAAAAACAACGTAAATATTATATTTTGGGATAAGAAACAGATAATTTTTACTCTGCCTTTTTAAACAGGCTCAATATGTGACAGGAAAAAGAAAAAAACAACGCATTTTGAGAGAGTCCGATGTTATAGATTACAAAGAAACCACAGACGACTTCAGTAAAAAAAGAAAGCCACACTTGTAAGCAAAAAAAAAAACGTTAAAATCGAATCTTTCTTTCGAACTTTTGAAAATAATCACTTTAAACATGAAAAGAAAAAGATATAATTCTTATCTCTCGGATCCTCACGAAGCACCAGAAAAATTCTAGCATTGGTTAAAATGAAGAATTATCAGACAAATGCGAGTCACCTCGTTCGGCTCGGCGTCCTCATGCTGGATTCGTACGTTACGGCTCTCGCAAAGACACAGACACGAAGACAAACGCTGCGCTCGACGGCGAATGGAAATGTGCAGACACGCTTGCAAGTGCCTATTATATCCATCAATCGGGGAAGTTTGCAAGATGGCAAGATTTTCAAATGCTCACATTATTTGCGTCCGACGAGAGCTGATGATTCATACATAATGGGACCGACACAAAAATCAAGACAGGATTACTTGCGGTCCAAATTTTATTTTCTGATCACATTTTTGATCTATATTTTTCTGCCGTTACTCTGTAATATTTCCAAGAAATTAAGGGCGATTTGGAATAAAAATCATAAGAAACATTATCAACACTGGACTCATTATTTTTATCGATGCAGTGGACACTAAGCGTTATGTACGAATCCATTATTTCATCAGATAGGGTAAATGCCAGAAACCACAAATAGGGAGACAGAACATCATCAAAACATAAAAGAGACACCAAAGTTCACATTCTTAGTCACCACACTCAAAATAACTGTCACATAAGAAATGTACAGTAAAATAAAAATTTTACCAATCAAACTGTAACATTTCTAAGGTTAAAATACCCATATTCTGTTGCTTTAATTCATCTTCAATGATATTTCTGGTTTCTACAGGTTCCCCAAGATGTCTACTTTCATTTCTGACCATTGACGGTTTGTCTAAATACCTCATAATAGTTTTATGTAGAATTTCCCACAAACAAACCACAGCATACCCACTTTGTGAGCCATGCACATATATGTATGTGTGTAAATATATATATATATATATATATATATATATATATATATATATATATATATATATATATATGATATAGACATACATATATGATATAGACATACATATATGATATAGACATACATATATGATATAGACATACATATAATATAGACTGTCATGGCCAAAAGTATGACACCCTTGCACTTTTTTCAAATAATGCACCATTTCTTCCAGAAAATTGTTGATATTAAAAAATATTTTAGCATCCACAAATGTATTTCTTTGGTTTGCAGAGGAACAAAACAAAAAAGCTAAAAAAACTCATTAAATCTAAGCTTATTCCACATCGAAATCCTAAAATGTCTCAGACAATATTGTTGGCACATTTTAGAAGTGGTGAGAAATATTTTGATTTCAAGCAGGTGATTCCCCTTTACTTTGGAATTGAACTCACCTGCGGTGAGTTGCAGGTGCCCACAATATGAAAAAAAAAATCACTCATTCAATCAGTTTGAATGGAGAAAAGGAGTCCTTCTGCTGTTTTGTGTCACTCTGTGTACCACAATGAGCATGGAGAAAAGAAAGAAAACAAAAGAATTGTCTGAGCAGGTCAGACACAAGATTGTAGTGAAGCATGGACAATCTCAAGGCGACAAGTCCATCACCAGAGACTTTGATGTTCCTGTGTCTATCGTACGCAGTTATCAGGAAGTTTAAGGCCCATGGCACTGAAGCCAACCTCACTGGACATGGCTGCAAGAGAAAACTTGACATAAGATTGCAGTGAAGGATCATTTGAATGGTGCAGAAAGAACCTCGATCAACTGCCAAACAGATTCAAGCTGACTTTCAGACACAAGGAACGACAGTTTCAACTTGTACCATTTGTCACCAACTTGATGAAAGGGGATTCTATGGCAGGAGACCGAGGAGGACCCCACTGCTGAGAGAGAGACATAAGAAAGCCCAACTGGAGTTTTCCGAAACACACCTGAACAAGTCCAAATCCTTCTGGGAGAATGTTCCGTGTACAGATGAGACAAAAATAGAGCTTTTTCGTAAAGCACATCATCTCTGTTTACAGAAAACAAAGTGAAGCCTTCAAAGAAAAGAACACCTTTCCTCGAGTCAAACATGGAGGAAGTTCAGTCATGTTTTGGGGTTACTGTACTGTCTCTGGCACTGGGTGCCTTGAATGTGTGCATGGCATCATGAAATCAGGAGATTACCAAGGCATTTTGGAGCGTAATGTTCAATGCAGTGTCAGGAAGGTGGGTCTCCATCGAAGGTCATGGGTCTGGCAGCAGCATAATGACCCCAAACGCACTTCAGAAAACACCCAGGAATGATTGAAGACAAAACGCTGGATTGTTCTGAAGTGACCAGCAATGAGTCCAGATCTAAACTCCATTGAACACCTGTGGGGAGATCTGAAAACAGCAATTTGGAGAAGGTACCCTCCAAATCTGGGAGAACTGCAGCATTTTGCACAAGAAGAGTGGGTCAAACTACCAGTAGAGATGTGTAGGAAGCTCATTCATGGCTTGAGGAAGGGCTTGACTGCAGTTATTTTGTCCAAAGGCTGTGTTACCAAATATTAAGTCGAGGGTGTCAATAATTTTTCATTGCCATTTCTTTTTATTTTCCGATTTAAAAGGATGTATTAATTTCTGAATGAAAAACAAAGGTTCTGTAATATAACAGTGAAACAAAGAATTGTGGAGACCAAATACTTTTGTCAATTTCAACTTATTTTACATGATCAAAAGTATGTGGACACCCGCTCGTCCAACACCTCATTCCAAAATCATGGGCATTAATATGGAATTGGTAAGGGCGTATCCAGGCTGAGGCAGACCAGGCAGTTGCCTCGTCGCTCATTTCCTGAAATATGATCTGGCCTGAGCCCTCTGGCCATCTGAGCTCCCAGGGGAGTAAACTATCAAAGCTACCTGGCAGTGCTCTGAATACTCTTATCACAATACCGAAATAGGACAATACGCACCCCCCCCCCCCCCCGACAGTGACTGAACAACCCTCCTCCCAGTACACTGCTCTCGTGAGGCACCAGCTCGTGCACTTGGCTCTGTTTTTGTCGAGAGTCTTTTATATATAATAGGGGCAACCATTTGATATCCGGGGAGGGGAGGGGAGTGTGAGGGTGTGGGGTGGGGTTACCATGGGGGCTAACATGTTTTGACACAAACAAAATTTACTGTTTGACTGTATGGATATATATATATATATATATATATATATATATATATATATATATATATATATATATATATATATATATATTCATGATTAATGTGGTTGAAATTAACATTAACATTCTAAAATTTTGAGCATTGAAATTAGCCAAGAATAGTTTTCTGGGCATCAAAATGCATTGGCTTCTGGGGGCCGCTCAAGACCCCCAGACCGCTCGCAGTAATGGCTTCACGCTGTTGGCGCTCGCAATGCTGCGATATGCGCACCGTCACATCAACCAAGTTCATCTCTTTTCGCCTCATTGCTTTTGGACATCTGGCTACGCCCTTGATTGGTCCCCACTTTGCTGCTTTAACAGCCTCCACTCTTCTGGGAAGGTTTTCCACGAGATGTTAGAACATTGCTGTGGGGATTTGTTTCCATTCAGCTACAAGAGCATAAGTGAGGTTGGGCAATGACGTTTGGTGATTAGGTCTGGCTCACAGTCTGCGTTCCAATTCATCCCAAAGGTGTTCGATGCGGTTGAGGTCAGGGCTCTGTGCAGGCCAGTCAAGTTCTTCCACATCGATCTCGACAAACCATTTCTGTCTGGATCTCACTTTGTGCTTGGGGGAACTGTCATGCTGAAACAGGAAAGGGCCTTCCCCAAACTGTTGCCAAAAAGTTGGAAGTACTGAATCGGCAAGAATGTCATTGTATGCTGTGGAGTTAAGATTTCCCCTCACTGGACCAAAGGGGCCTAGCCTGAACCATGCAAAACAGCCCCCAGACCATCATTCTTCCTCCACCAAACTTTCAGTTGGCACAATTCATTCGGATAGGTAGCGTACTCCTGGCAGTCGCCAAACCCAGATTCGTCCATCGGACGACCACATGGTGAAGCGTGATTCATCACTCCAGAGAATGCATTTCCACTGCTCCAGAATCCAATGGCGGGGAGCTTTAAACCACTCCAACCGATGCTTGGCATTGCACATTGTGATCTTAGGTTTGTGTGCGGCTGCTCTGCCATGAAACCTATTTGACGAATCTCTCGACGGCTTCTGAGTCTACTGATGTT
>NC_140961.1:99803460-99808460 GCF_056783735.1 Eptatretus burgeri
TTGGTAAATGTTTCTTTTGTGGGTATACAAGACACCTACGTAACAAATGCCCCGATAGGGATGCCACATGCATGAACTGTGACAAGAAAGGGCATTATGCCAGGGTATGCAAATCTACTCTTAGAAGAAATAAACCCACTTCTGCGGCTCTCTACTCACAAAAGACAGTAACAGCAGCTTCACCGGGGAATCTATCCAAAGTTATCATCAACGTACGAATTAACGGGCATATGGCTGAGGCTCTGATTGATACCGGTAGCTCTGAAAGTTTCGTCAACAGCTCACTAGCGAAAGGCAGGAAATGGAAGATCCACCCAACAGACAATACGGTATGCATGGCCTCCACATCACTACAGTCCCGCGTACGAGGGTACTGCAATGTTGAGTTGGACGTAAAAGGCTACACGTATCGGGATGTAAGGGTACTGGTGCTTCGTGATTTATGCGCAGATGTAATTTTGGGTCATAATGTCCTCAAGCAGCACACGAGCGTCGAAATACCCTTTGGAGCAAGCAAACCTCGTCTAATTCTAAATGCTCTGACCACCGCAGAGGTATCGTCCCCCTGCTGTTTGCTAACTTGTCGCCGGACTGTAAACCGATAGCGATCAAATTGCGATGATACATCGCCGCCGATATGAACTTCATCACTTCTGAGACCAAGCGATTACTGAAAGAAGGGATTGTAGAACCGAGCGATTCGCCATGGCGCGCGCAGGTGTTGGTGACCACCAACCAGAACCACAAGAAACGAATGGTTGTAGATTACTCACAAACGGTCAATTGCTTCACCCAACTCGATGCCTACCCTTTGCCGCGCATAGACGAGATGGTCGAACGCGTGGCCAACTACAAAATATTCAGCACCATTCGATTCGCGAAGCGTCTATCATCAAATTCCCATTCGAGAGGAAGACAAACCTTACACCGCGTTCGAGGCAGGTAGACGCCTCTATCAATTTAGGAGGATTCCGTTCGGTGTCACTAATGGAGTAGCTTGCTTCCAACGAGTTATGGACGACATCATCTCGGATGAAAACCTCAAAGACACTTTTGTTTACCTGGGCAATGTCATGGTGTGCGGTAAGGATCGGAGGGAACATGATACGAATCTGGACAGATTCTTGAGCATTGCTAGAAAATATAATCCGACTCTCAACTACGACAAATGCGTATTCTTGGCAAAGTCAATTGATCTTTTCGGCTACACAATAGCCGACGGCACGATTAAGCCCGATCCTGAACGATTGCGCCCACTCCGTGAGCTACCCCCACCTCATGACCTGTAGTCATTGCGTCGGGTGATTGGGATGTTCTCGTACTACGCTAGATGGATTCCCCAATACTCTGAGAAAATACATCCCCTGGTGCATT
This sequence comes from Eptatretus burgeri, assembly GCF_056783735.1. Lineage (NCBI taxonomy): Eukaryota > Metazoa > Chordata > Myxini > Myxiniformes > Myxinidae > Eptatretus > Eptatretus burgeri. Next base: position 99,804,835 of record NC_140961.1, read on the forward strand.
GCAAAAACTTCCCGCCAGATGCTGCTGTTGTAAAAGCTTTCCACAGCCTCAAAGATGATATCAGTAATTCCGTGGTATTATCGATCGACAGCTCGGTGCCGTTCGTGGTGGAAACGAACGCTTCCGATCACGCAATCGCCGCGACGCTCAATCAGTCCGGACGACCCGTCGCGTTCTTCTCGAGAACTCTCTCTGGAAGCGAGCAGAGACACTCGGCGATAGAGAAGGAAGCGTACGCTATTGTCGAAGCCCTACGTAAATGGAGATATTATTTACTGGGCAACCACTTCACGCTCGTCACGGACCAGCGATCCGTTGCCTTCATGTTTGATGGGAAAAATAACGGGAAAATTAAGAACGAGAAAATAATGAGATGGCGGATAGATCTATCTTGTTATAGTTCCGACATTGTTTATCGGCCTGCGAGGGAAAACCCTGCTGCAGACACCTTCTCTCGGGTCTACTGTTCAGCGACAACCGGTCGGGCTTTGCAAGACCTTCATGTGTCTCTGTGCCACCCAGGGGTAACCAGAATGGCACATTTTGTGCGCAGACAAAACCTTCCCTATTCTATCGAAGATATTAAACAAATGAGTGCTTCATGCCCTGTTTGTGCTGAACTAAAACCCAGATTCTATGGCGCCGCTTCTGGCAGGTTGATCAAGGCCACTTCACCCTTCGAGAGACTAAATATCGACTTCAAAGGGCCCTTGCCGACCGAGACAGACAACAGATACATACTCACTGTTGTTGATGAATACTCAAGGTTCCCATTCGCATTCCCGTGCTCGGATATGACCTCGGGCACTGTCGTGAAATGTCTCTCTGACCTCTTTGCCATGTTTGGGAAACCTTCGTACATACATTCAGACAGAGGACCGGGTTTCATGTCGGCCGGGCTAAAACAGTTCCTATTTGAGCACGGCATAGCAACTAGTCGAACGACGGGTTGCAACCCACAGGGTAATGGGCAGGTGGAACGGTATAATGGAGTCATTTGGAAAGCCGTAACCCTGGCGCTGAAATCGAGAGGACTGGGGCCCGAGCGGTGGGAGGTTACCCTTCCCGATGCCCTGAATTCCATACGCTCTTTGCTCTGTACGTCCATCAATGCTACTCTGCACGAATTAATGTTTACTCACCAACGACGATATACTGGCGGCAAATCGGTGCCCAACTGGCTAACCTATCCGGGAACAGTGTTCATGAAGCGCCCGGTACGACAAAGCAAGTATGAACCAATGGTGGAGAAGGTCAAACTCATCGATGCTAATCCTGAGTATGCTCATGTTAGACTTCCTGATGGCAGGTTCGCCATCTGGAACTGTGTCGGTTCGCCATCTGGATCCCGCAGGTACTCCTCCCGCAGGTACTCCTCCATCTGGTACTCCTCCATCTGGTACTCCTCCCTCTGACATTCCCTCCCCAGGTGTTTCCCCCTCAGGAACTCCTCCACCCGAGAATGGTAGCGACGGAGCTACCGCATTCCACCCGAGAGCGATCGAGGAGTCATCCCCGGCACGAGTCGAGGCTCCCCAAGAGGATCGGAAGCCTCCCTCAAGTGAAACCACCATTTACTCCTGGAGAGGTCGACGGATAAAACCCCCTCGACGACTCGATCTGTAAAGGGGATTATCGGCATCCCTCGATGGCACCTTACCATGCTCCTATAACTCAAAATAATCCTCACTGCTTGAAATGTATGCTTCTGTAGTTTAAATAGTTCGCACTGCTTGAAATGTATGCTCCTATAGCTTTGAAGTAATCATGGTGCGTTAGTTGAGCCTCTAGTTACATTTTAAAGATGGGGAGAATGTGATGAAATAAAGGATGAAGTGACGCGCGATCACGTGTCGCACAGCTCGCACACGGGACAGATAAAACCGAGATGCCGCGCGGTCGGTGGGATTGTCCCTGGGGCAATGTCATTTACGGCGGTGGTTCACTTGGTGCTCGTTGAATGGTGAGAATTGAGAGTATACCGGACTCCGTGCTTATGCTGGCTAATTGCTGATATATTTTGCGGTGATCGACTGCACATGTATTCCTTACTGCACATGTATTCCTTTTGTGTCTGTAGAGTCGGCTTCAATCAAGTGAAATAAAGCCTTATACTCCGAAGGCCTTTCTCTCGCATTCACTTCACCGACCGAGGTAAGCCCTTTGCTGTTTCACAGGTACCTCACTCGTGAATATATGTATATGTATATGTATATGTATATGTATATGTATATATATATATATATATATATATATATATATATATATATATATATATATATATATATATGTATATGACATAAGAATTGACCGAAACTTCTTTTTCTTTCTTCTTTCCAGATCAAATTCTGAGATATCTCTATATATCTCGATATATCTATATATATATATATATATATCTCTCTATCTCGATCTCTCTCTCTCTCTCTCAACTCCAAGGAACATTTTCAAATACAAAATACAGTTTCAGCAACAACTTATTTTGAAGTTTATCAAATAATTGCTCTTGCTAAGAAGCCTCACATACTCTGTGAAACCCTAATGAAGCCTTGTGCAGATGTGATGGTAAAATTACTGCTCAGGGAGGACCAGACAAATAAGTTCAGAAAGACAGGATATGTCTATGAATCTTCACAGTTGAACGACAAATTTTAGAGCTCAGCAATGATATTGACAAACATGTAGCAGCTGCAACAAGACAAAGTCTTCTTTTTTTTTCATTCAACTGGATGAATCAACAGACATCATTTCATTTGTTCAGCTAATTTCATACATTCGCTGCATCGAAGATGGAAAAATTAAGACAATTCTTGTTTTACAAAGCACTACAAACTACAACATAGGCTGAGGACATTGGCAATATCCTCAACATTTTTTTTCAAAGTTTATGAAATTGACTTGAATCACCTCATCATGTTCTATACAATGGATGGGGCAGCAGATATGATGAGGATAAAAAGTGTTTTTTTGAATGAAATTGAAAAAGATCACTCAAATTGTTTTGGAAACCACTGTTGCATTCATGGGCATGTTTTGTCTTCAAAGCTAATGCCAGAGGAACTTCAAACCATTTTTGATAACATTGTGGCTGCAATTAACTTTGTGAAATCCAGTGCAACAACTCTAATATTTTCCCACATTGACACCAAGACAACAATGAGGTCGAGTTTGAAAGGCTGTTTTGTTTTAAAGCTGTAAGATCTCGGACTCTGGAAAATCCTCTATTTCTCTTTGCCGACGACTCCACCCTCTGCCGTACCATCTGTCATCCCTCAGACCGGCAAGCAGCAGCTTCTTCACTCACTGCAGATCTGGATAAAATCACAAACTGGTCCAACATGTGGAACATGTCTTTCAATCCAGACAAATCTCACACTCACTATGTCTCTTCGAAAGGACCGTTTAGAAAACCCCCCCATCCACTTTCTCAACAATCCTCTGGAAGAAGTCTTTTCTTTCAAGCTTCTGGGTCTCACTATCTGCAATGACCTTTCCTGGGAAAGTCACATTTCCAACCTCGCCTCAAAAGCCAGTCGCCGACTGGGAATCCTCTGTCGTGCAAAGTCCTTCCTCGGCCCTCGTGAGCTCCTGACCACTTACAAGGCTTTTGTCCGTAGCCTGATGGA
>NC_140961.1:99815960-99838460 GCF_056783735.1 Eptatretus burgeri
AACCTGCACAATGAGGTCATAAACTGGTCCTACCACCCAAATTTTATCAAAATCAAACAACTGCAAGGGGGTCAAAAACCCCCGACAAACACACACACGGACATACCGACACCACGACCAACAAATAGGGGTATAGATAGATAGACAATTGACAACAAGACAACAATAGACAATAGATTAAAAAAATAATTTTTTAATCGAAAAAAAAAAATTCGATTTTTTTTTTCCCGACTCGATCGACTACCCAATAATTACAGATAAAAACTACAACGGCATTTGGTAGAGCACATACCTCTGCCAGGCTGAACAGTTTACGTTTCGTATCCCACTGATTGGCCAGATCTGCATCCGAAGCTGAACCAAAATCGAATTGGCTTGTTCTTGTCAACTACCCAACTCATACACCAAGTTTTGTAATAATCTGTCTACAACTTTTTGAAATATCATAACAGAATATCATTTTTGGCCCTGTCCCTCCATGGTGAAACATCAATGAATGTAAACTCCGTCCACATTTGGTGGCGGAGGTAATAAGTCACATATTACAAACAGGTATGTGTACTTAAATTATTTGGATAATTCGACCTGGGAATGAGGGATATATCTCAACAAGTGAAATCATGAGGTAAGTGAGAAATCTGACAGGTGCGACAATTTCAGAAGTTAAACTAACAACCAAAAATCAACAAGCAAAGACATTACTTTGTTCACTATTATGCCACAAAGCACAACGAAATAACTACTTACCTAAAAGGGAAATCCACATATTATGTATAAAAAAAAAGAATGGGAAAGACCAACCCCAAAAAAACTCTCCACTCCTTGTTTGCATCACACACAGACCTTTACACCCTTCCCCTTAATTATATCTCTTCTCCCGTTCCATGTATTTCTTTTCATATATATATATATATATATATATATATATATATATATATATATATATATATGTATATATATATATATATATATATGTATATATATATATATATATATATATATATATATATATATATATATATTTATATATATATGTTGTTGTGGTTACCAGATTCGCAAACCACCATTCAGGTCCCTTAGGTGAGGTATCTCGGTAAGTGCATGTGTAGTTGGGCCCAAACCCGTTGTCTAGTGGGAATACATGTCATTTATACGTGCTGCGACTCTTCAGGATAGCCGTTTTTCTTTACTATCTTTTATTTTGGACCAACCGCCATGATTACCATCACAACCACAACATCAACCACCAACCACAACGCCGCTTCACCACAACCGCCACGACCTTCCCGTCACACCTCGCAACCGTAGCATCGCCACCGTTCTTGCCCCGCTGTGGGTACCGGTGTTGGACTCATGCAGAACGCGCGTCGAACAGCGTGTACAAAATCACGGATTTTCTGCTTCAAAAACGGATCAAAAACGACACACGCCCACTTTTTGCCGTCCAATCGGTGAGCGAGGGGCGAATTGGCCCCGCCCCCAGGGCGATCGATATATGCAAATTTGTGGATCAAAAAGCCTTCACGCCCACTTTTTCTCGGGCCAATGGGGAGCGAGGTGAAAGGTCAAAGGGAGGGGGTCAAAGGCGAAGTGACGGGGGGATAAAAGGACGGTGTTCGTCAGTCAGAAAGAGTCGAACGAGGAAGAGTCGCAAGAGAGAACGGAAAAGGAGTCAGCAGAACGAGAACGAGAAGGAGTCGGAACGAAGAGAGTCGAGAACGAGAACGAAAGAAGTCTGGAGCCCGAAGCCTGCAGTGGCTGGAGAAGCTGAAGAGAGTCGGACGAGGGAGGGGTGCCTGCCGGTGCCAGGAGCTGCACGCCCGAGGGAGGCCGGCAGCGCGACCTGGCCGAGGTGGAGACGCACACCAGGGATAATAAAGATCCTCTATACCCCGAGCATCAGCAACCCCCTCCTGTTTCCCCCCGCGCTGAGATAGTGCGACCAAGGGGGCCCCGCTCCCACCCCCCTGCCAGGCACTGTCCACGAGGCCCGCGGGCTGCGGGCCCATCGCCGCTGCGCGTCTCATCACCAGACGGGTAGGCCCGACCCGGTCTCGGCCTCAGGCCGCCTCATTCTTGAGGGTATTTCTTTTCCTTGGTTTTGGGTATGTGTTGTCGGCGCCGTCTGTGAAGTAGAATTGTATAAGTGTTGCCGTGTGCTCGGTAGTCGGTATTAGCTCTGCACTGTGTTTTCACTTTTATGTTTGCTTTTTGTGTAAATGGAATTGTGTTTTCTTTTTTGTGTGCATTTGGTGGAATTGTATTTGTGTGCTTTCTGTTCGTCGTGAATAATTGTGCTTTATTGTGGAACTGCCCTCCCGCTTCGCTTCGTCTTTTCCTCCATTGAATCCTCATCTTGCTTCACGTAAAGGGTTGGTAGTGGGCTGAATACGCCCGATAATTAATCGAACCGTCGAGGTCGACGATAACACCGCTCGGTTATTCTGATAGTACGGAACGGGTCGCTTAAGTGGCCCGTGTCCGAAGTCGACCTGCGGCGAGGTGCGATCGCCCGGTCTACCCTCCGCGTGGGTACTTAGGTAGTTCGAATTTGGCGAGCAACCCTATCCCACGCGGGGGCTGATTGGCTCGATCGCGGTGAGACCGAAAGGTCCACCCGTGACTGGTTCCCGGCGTTAGTCCGAGAGGGTCACGACTGGATTGTCCGTCCGGTGGGCGACGTGCCGCGATTCGAGTTACGTGGCCGTCGCACGCCGGCGGGCGCGAATCCGCAACACTGGTGTCAGGAGTGGGATATAAACTCATCGCCCTCCTCGCGGCACTGGTATTGGAGAGCGGGACAACAGGCTCTCCTGTCTCCGGCTAAATTCACGGGAATCGGTCCAGGGGTGAGAGAAGCGACCTCCGATTCCCTCCAAATTACGAGCGAGCGAAATTAACCCTTCACGAGAAGCAAGATGGCGTCTCAAGGCGAGCGTGTGCCGGGTGGATTTGGTATGTGTAATAGTAATGTAGAATCCATGGCTCAGGACGAGATCACCATGCAAGAGAAACCCGTACCAGAAGGTTGGGAAAGGCATCGATGCAGTTCATCTGGTCGGTTTTTTATTATAACCCCACCGCTAAATGTAGTCAGTGGGAGTGGCCAGGGCAGGTGACAATACAGCACGTTATGGAACTCGTGCAGAGCATAAATGACAAACTGGATTACAGGAATGCTGAAATGAAAGAAAGGAACAACGAAATGAAGAGAAATACGCAACAAATGGAAAATAAAAAAATGGATGGAAACGCACTCAAGTTTCTAAACCAAATGAAAGAAATGCGGGGTGAGATGCAGAGCATAAGGGCATAGGCCTGCAGGCAGGCATTATGGCAATGGCGAGGGAGCGAAACGCGGACCACGGGCGAGAAAATGGCGCTGCCACGTGCTGGGACGAACGAGCTGGGGGGAGTGCAACGGCTGTCAGGCCCGCGGTCGGGCGGGCGAGAAAATAATTCGGGAGACGTGTAAGACGAGACACGAGGTAAAGAAGGTATTAGAAAAATTAAAAGAAAAGCCAGGAGGAGACAGAGGAGGGATTGAAGGTCGAAACGGTGGAGTGTGAGAAAGACTTCAAGACATGAAGAGAGTTGATAAGCTGGGACTGGAGGGAAAACGGAGACAGAGGAACTGGGAAGACGGGTAGAAAACCACAAGCGCAAGCCGGAAGAACAGTTAGAAGCCAAAGCAAAGTCTGAGTGTGCGGAGATGAGAAAGGAATTGAAAAGAAAGTTTCTGAGTTACAGAAACACCAAAACAAAGAGAGGGAACTACAAAACGAACTGAGAGTGTTAAAAGAGGAAAGGAAGAGAACGGAAAATGAAACTTTAAGAAACCACACTGTACAGATCGAACAGCTGGAAGCGAAGGCCAGACTAAAGAATGAGGAACAAGAAAGAGTAATGAAGGAAGAACGAATAAGACAGGAGAAAGAAATCAGTCAGTTGAAAGAAATGACGAGATTGCAGAAGGAGGAACAAGAAAGACAGTGGAATAGAAAACTGAAAGAGTATGAATTTGAAACTGAACGAAAAAAGGAAAAAAATAGGTTTGAATACGAGGAGAAAGTAAAGGAGCAAGGAATGAAGCAGGAAGGAGAAATCAGGAGATTGAAGGACACAACGAGATTGGAGAGGGAAGAACGAGAGGAACAATGGAATAGAAAACAAAAAGAACATGAATTTGAGGTTGACCAATTGGAAGAAAAGCTGAGGCTGGAGTACGAGATAGACAAAGAACAGCGAATGAAACACAAACAGGAGATGAACCAAATGAAGAAAACCATGAAACTGGAGAAGGAAGGACAGGAGAGGAAACGAGGAAGAGTAATGAGACAGCAGCAAATGAAACACAAAAAGGAGATTAACCAAATGAAGCAAACCATGAAAACTGGAGAAGGAAGGACAGGAGAGGAAACGAGGAAGAGTCGTGAGAGAACAGCGAATGAAACACAGGAAGGAAATGAGCCAATTGAAAGAAACGATGAGATTGGAAAACAAAAAGCAGGAGGAACAGTGGGAAAGAAAACAACAACTCTATGAGTGTGAAATTGAACAACTAAAACGGAGGGAGAACGAACAGCTAATGGGGCTCAGAGAGAAAGAACGACTCAGATGGGAAAGGAAAAGGAACCAGGAAGAGACAGAAAAAGGAACCAGGAGAGAAAATGTATAGAGACACGGGAGATAGAAAAATAGAGGAGAGACAACACGATGAAGACGGGGTAAGTGACGCACACACACACACGGAGGTAGTGGAGGATAATGGGGGGTGGAGGCTCGCGGGAGCGTGTGGGGACCCAGTGCGAGCACCTGGATGGCCTCCTCCAGGAACGAGGGGAGCGAGTATGCCCTTGAGGCGAGTCACGACCAGGTGAGTTCGGTCGTGCTTTGCGAGGTTGAGGGGACGGGTGCTGTGGACGGTTGCATGGAGAGCTTGGGGGTATAGAGGCCCTGGAGACCCTTGTGGGGACACAAATCCCCAGTGTGGTTGTCCCTGTGTGTGTGGTGCAAGGTGTGAGTGCGTCCCCGTGTGTGGAAGCGACCCCGTGTGTGAGTGGTGTGGGTAGCGATGGTGCCGGAGTGCGTGCTTCCCAGCACGCCGTGTGTGGATGAGGCACCGTGTGGGAAGAGGCCGTGTGTGTGAGTGAAACGGCCAGTGTGAGTGAGGCACCGTGGGTGAGTGCCCCCGCGTGTGTGAGTGAGGCACGGAGTATGGATGAGGAACCGCGGTTGAGTGCCCCCGCGTGTATGAGTGAGGGACGTTGTGTGGAAGAGACCGCGTGTGTGAGTGTCGCCGTGTGTATGAGTGAGGTACCGCGGGTGAGTGCCCCCGCGTGTATGAGTGAGGCACGGTGTGTGGATGAGGCACAGCGGCTGAGTGCCCTCGCGTGTGTGGGTGAGGCACCGCGGGTGAGTGCCCCCGCGCGAGTGAATGGAGCACCACGTGTGAGTAGTATGGTTTGTGTGAGTAGTGAGGCACGCGTGAGTGAACGGCCGTGTGCAAGGTCGCTGGGTGCCAGGGAGACCGTGTGTGTGAGAGAGCGGTATGAGAGGGAGATGTCGGTGGGCATGCGGGAGCGCGGAGCCGCTACCCCCCGTGTGAATGTGATGGAGTGGACTGTGGTAAGGCCGTGAACACGCAGGTGTGCGTGGGTGGAATGGAGACGGAGACGGCGACAGAGGAGAGAAAGCCGGGTAGCGGCTGTAGCTGTTTCGAGGACTGTGCCGGGTTCACTCCAGCAGTGAGCACGCGGTTCGTGCTGTGCAACGCACGAGACCGCCACGTGCTCGCTTGCGAGTGAAGTCCCGGTCCGGAAACGCACGCGGTGGATTTGCCGATCCCGCGGACGGACAAAGTTTAGGCAGGTAAATGGATTTGGACCGGACGGGTTCTCCACGCCGATCGTGTGTGTTAAGCTCCAACGGGCAAAGCACATGTGTTCGCGTGGGGAACCCCCTCGAGACGTGGGGCTTGTTTTTTTTATGCGCACGGTGACGTCATGGCTGCACGTGGGGTTGGAATCCGGCAGGAGGGGTATCTCTGCCGGATGGTCCCGTCCAAGGAGGGACGAGGAACACGTGCAGCTGCATGACGTCACGGGCAGATGCAAAGTGCGCGAGCTCTGAGTTGCCGCGCAGGTGCTGGGCATGAAAAAAAAAAAGGGAAAAACAAGCCTCACTTTCGGGTGTACAGGATTCCTGGGCAAAGGGGTGGAAGACCCCCTTGGCCTGGGCACAGGATGAAAACTAGTTAGGGGGAAGGGTTAGCTTAGTTAGACCGACTTCATGGGGCAGGGGTAAGTCCTCATGGAGTCCGTGGAATGGATTAGGTCGAGGGATTTAGTGAGATTTAGGTTGGGTAAATAATTAATGGGATTATTTTGGAGACATGGACAGACTTATGAATGTGTAGAGGGGACGTAGCTTAGCTACGTAGGTTAAATGGAACGTGCTACTAGTTTAAGGGACGACGTGGGAGCACGAGTTAGTTAGGGGAGGTAGTTAGAAGGATGGCAGAGTTCAGTGGTGTGTGTGTTGAAGAGTTGGTGAGTTGTGAGGTGAGTACTTGTTGAGTGAGTGAGGCCAGCGGGCCTGTGTGTGTGGAGTGAATGGGGAATGCATGGTGCGATGATTGATTGGGGGGAGGAGTGACTCCCGCCCAAGGGACCCCGGGGTCAGTATAAAGTAAGTTAGCTGGGTTAGTCAAATTGAAAAATGGAGGTCGTTTTGCTGTTGGTGGGAATGTAGGCTCGAAACCCATTTAGAGGGGTGCAGGAGCCCTGTTGACGGGCTTGGGAGCGTGGCTGCGAAAGGTGAGTATCGCTGAGTGGGTACCCCGGGCACCAGGCTAGTCGGCCGTGGTAGGCCAAGGGCCCATGGGGGGCCGGGATAGCGTAGTGGGCACGGGTGCGCCTGCTTGGTGCGGGGGCCCGGGGCGCCATTAGCCGCGTGGGCAGTGTTGTGGGCACGGGTGACCCTCGGAAAGGGGCCCGGAGGCCGGCCTGCCACGTGTGCGTTTCAGGAGGTGCCATGGGGGCACTCCCGGTGTTAGGGAGCTGGTAGGCTCGGAGGCAGTGTAGTGCCCGGGGGTGCCATAGCGGGAGAATCGGCAGAGGGTCGTGCCTGCCAAAGGGAGCCACGTGTCCCAGCCAGGAGACCGTGTGAGGGCACGGAGAGAAATTGGGGGCGAGGCCCGAAATTGTAAGGACACCAACACAGGCGACGGGAATCTGGGTTGTTAGAACCAATAGTTTAAGCGAGAGGCGCTTGTTGAAAGCCCCGGGTAGTTTAACAGTTAAATGGTTAGGATAGATTAGGGAGATGTACCCCCTCCGCACCATCCATCCCCTCGCTGTCGTTGTGGGCCGCTGGACCCACTTGGTGTTAAGATCGCCGAACTCTGGGGAGGCCATTCTGAGGCTTCGTTGGGCCCTCGACACAGGACGTTAGCTCTCCCTTGTTCTCCGGGAAGGGAACGTAGGGGTTGGGAGTAGGCTAGGTGGGACAGGATAGGTTAGCCGAACAAGGACGATAAAGGGGGTTAGGGGACGATTTATAGTGGGGGAGTAAAAATAAAAACAACAAAAAAATAAGTTGGGGCTAAATTGGGGTTTGACAAATTAAGGGAGTGGGTATGTACAGTGACAGGCAAAGGCGATAGGTTGGGAGGGAGACAGGTAGGTAGGTCCGAGCCCGCCTTCCAAGTGGCCAGCACCACCGCACTCCCTCCACCAACCTCCATTGAACGGCAAAGGCTGGCCAACTTCATCGGCTGGCCGTGTTTTGCTTCAAGGCGGAGGCCGGCCAACTTCATCGGCAGCTGTGTTCTGCAAGGCCTGTGCCGGCCAGTTCATCTGCTGGCTGTTTTTCTTCAAGGCCTGTGCCGGCCAGTTCATCTGCCGGCTGTGTTTGCCTGCAGCGGCCTTCTTCTGCGGGCTGTGTTGCCTGCACCTTTGCCATGCCATGCCCACTGCCCATGTTCACCAGCCCCGTTCAATTTTGCTTTGCCCCCCCCTGTTCATTTCCATGTGCGCCAGGATCAAGGCAACAGTTTGCAAGCTGCGAGAACTGCCCTGTTGGCAGCTACAACACGGGACTGCGTTTGTGCAGCCCATGCACCGTTGTGGTTCACTGCATTCAGTTCAAACCGTTCATGCATCCATTCGTTGTGTTCATTGCGTGTGCCACTTGAGCTGGCACGGAGACTGCGTTGTGCAGCCCAAGCACCGTTGTGGTTCACTGAGTTCAGTTCAAAAGGGAAGGCCTTGGACTGCGTGTGAGCAGCCAGCCACGTTCCCTGTCACCTGCATTGTTTTGAGCCAGAGACTGCATGCGGGCAGCCTGGCTCCCTGCTAACTGCTTTCTTTTGCAGAGTTCAATGATCCTGGGCCATGGTTTAGTGTAAGATTTGTAAGTTAAGGTAAGATGTACTGTACATATGAGTGCGCCCCCGGCATGTTTGTCTTAGCGCCGGCAATTTTATTTAAGTCGTCCATGTGAGTGAGTTTGTTTAGATAGTTACGCAGCCCTCAGGTTATTTATTTTGGGGACACGAATACCATGAATGTCGCACTCAGGGATCCGTAGGTAAAGTGTACTAGGGGAAAACTACACATGATGGCACACGAAAATTTGACGACTCGGGACGAGTCTGTAAAAAGGGAAGGGGGTAGTGTTGTGGTTACCAGATTCGCAAACCACCATTCAGGTCCCTTAGGTGAGGTATCTCGGTAAGTGCATGTGTAGTTGGGCCCAAACCCGTTGTCTAGTGGGAATACATGTCATTTATACGTGCTGCGACTCTTCAGGATAGCCGTTTTTCTTTTACTATCTTTATTTTGGACCAACCGCCATGATTACCATCACAACCACAACATCAACCACCAACCACAACGCCGCTTCACCACAACCGCCACGACCTTCCCGTCACACCTCGCAACCGTAGCATCGCCACCGTCTTGCCCCGCTGTGGGTACCGGTGTTGGACTCATGCAGAACGCGCGTCGAACAGCGTGTACAAAATCACGGATTTTCTGCTTCAAAACGGATCAAAAACGACACACGCCCACTTTTTGCCGTCCAATCGGTGAGCGAGGGGCTTAATTGGCTCCCGCCCCCAGGGCGATCGATATATGCAAATTCTGTGGATCAAAAGCCTTCACGCCCACTTTTTCTCGGGCCAATGGGGAGCGAGGTGAAAGGTCAAAGGGAGGGGGTCAAAGGCGAAGTGACGGGGGGATAAAAGGACGGTGTTCGTCAGTCAGAAAGAGTCGAACGAGGAAGAGTCGCAAGAGAGAACGGAAAAGGAGTCAGCAGAACGAGAACGAGAAGGAGTCGGAACGAAGAGAGTCGAGAACGAGAACGAAAGAAGTCTGGAGCCCGAAGCCTGCAGTGGCTGGAGAAGCTGAAGAGAGTCGGACGAGGGAGGGGGTGCTCGCGTCGGTGCCAGGAGCTGCACGCCCGAGGGAGGCCGGCAGCGCGACCTGGCCGAGGTGGAGACTCACACCAGGGATAATAAAGATCCTCTATACCCCGAGCATCAGCAACCCCCCCTCCTGTTTCCCCCCGCGCTGAGATAGTGCGACCAAGGGGGCCCCGTTCCCACCCCCTGCCAGGCACTGTCCACGAGGCCCGCGGGTTGCGGGGCCATCGCCACTCCGCGTCTCATCACCAGACGGGTAGGCCCGACCCGGTCTCGGCCTCAGGCCGCCTCATTCTTGAGGGTATTTCTTTTCCTTGGTTTTGGGTATGTGTTGTCGGCGCCGTCTGTGAAGTAGAATTGTATAAGTGTTGCCGTGTGCTCGGTAGTCGGTATTAGCTCTGCACTGTGTTTTCACTTTTATGTTTGCTTTTTGTGTAAAATGGAATTGTGTTTTTCTTTTTGTGTGCATTTGGTGGAATTGTATTTGTGTGCTTTCCGTTCGTCGCGAATAAATGTGCTTTATTGTTGAACTGTTCCTCCGCTTTCGCTTCGTCTTTTCCTCCATTGAATCCCCATCTTGCTTCACGTAAAGGGTTGGTAGTGGGCTGAATACGCCCGATAATTAATCGAACCGTCGAGGTCGACGATAACACCGCCGGTTATTCTGATAGCAATACGGAACGGGTCGCTTGCGGCCCGTGTCCGAAGTCGACCTGCGGCGAGGTGCGATCGCCCGGCCCTACCCTCCGCGTGGGTACTTAGGTAGTCTGAATTCTGGCGAGCAACCCTATCCCACGCGGGGGCTGATTGGCTCGATCGCGGTGAGACCGAAAGGTCCACCCGTGACTGGTTCCCGGCGTTAGTCCGAGAGGGTCACGACTGGATTGTCCGTCCGGTGGGCGACGTGCCGCGATTCGAGTTACGTGGCCGTCGCACGCCGGCGGGCGCGAATCCGCAACAATATATATATATATTTTTTTTTTAAATTCATTCCCCTCAACACTCCATTCACCTTTATATTATGTCAATAGCCCCTAAGAAGGCAATCATTGTAATTCATACCTTATAATTTCGAAAGATTGGAGGCAGTAATTTGGAACATTTTCGAGTATTGCCCAAAGGCCTACTCCTGCAAATGTTGATCAAGATAAAGATGCCAAATTAGGGTTTATAACACAATCAAAGAATCCATGATCTCGTTTGTACAATTACCCTACCAGTGGGATCTATCTTATCTCGAAATCAACTGTTGTGCGAGGCCCTCAAATTAGAGAAAACAATATTTAAATTGTAGGATGGATGTAATGGATGGGTTATAAACATCCTGCGCCAATCTGGTTGGGTTGAAAGTCTGACGCTTACATGTGCACTCAGTCAGGGAACGTGACGTTGATTAATCGAACAAGTACATTCCATAGTGCCCATAAACATCAAGAACCGACATATGCAGGTTCTGGCACTCATTTCCCTCTGCTCAGGATTAAAAGCCAACATGGCTGTGACTGGGAAATCCCAGTGACATGTTGTCGAAAAGGCCTGTATTTGTCGGACCACTTGAGTGATTGATTATTTCTGTGCAAGCCTTCTGATGCAGTAAGGAATAGAAAAAGATGTTGGGTTTGTATTGATGATCAAATAAGGTTTGTGACAGGGATAAGGGATAATGATATCATGCCACTAAACCCTTCCTGTATGACATTGAAACGAAAAGCTGGTAATTAAAAAAAAAACGACACCAGGGAACAGTAGTTACACAAAAGCATTGTATTTCAACAACAATAGCCTGATATGAAAATTATATTTATGTACAATGGACACAGCCTTCGATCATATTTCTGCACTTCATTTCGGTTTGATCAACCCCAGAAGACAACTATGCTCTCTTCATAGCACTGCATTCCATCTGATGTGTTCAACATACCTTCTACCATGACAGCCGAGTATCACCAGGCAGCGATGCAAACACAAAGCTGCTGCGTCCTATACACCAAGGCTCCGGCGGTTTCCAGCATTGAATATGGTCAAGAGAAACGAAGTGATTTGTACCGAGAACGATGGTGAGGTATAGATGCCTTCAATAATTAATCAGAACAGATACTGTGATTGGCTGTCTGGCCGTGGAATTAGTGGCAGTTAGCGACACAAGTGAAAATAACTTCAAGGAAAGAGAATTGCTGAGAATGTTTGCTTTGTACTTAGGAATGTAATTGCAATGCTCTTACTTTGTTTCTCGACATAATTCAGCACTTGGTGAAAACCCTTCAGCTTGGATGTTGTTTTCTTGTTTCGCTGATGGTACACATCCAACATAACCCCCTGGAAAAGCTGTTTTACTAAACCCAGAGGAAACAAATTACATTTTTATGCTGTTTTGATTTTGTTTTTGCATAATCCAATTATAAAAAAAAAAGAAATCTTTACTGGGATTGCTGCATAATCCCAATATTTACAACTCCAATTCCAACTAAAAAGTATTTCCTGCACTCACACAGAATACAATAGTACCGATAAGTCAAAAACTTTACTCGTATTTTTCAACTCTTAAATTCAATGACTCGTCACTGATTTCTGTTGTTCATAATATCGGTTTGTTGGATATTTCCTCCACCACCGAAGGTGGAAGGGGTGATTCACCCGTTTGTCAGTTTGTTACTTGAAAAATCAAAGATTTTTCAAGTATATCGGTCAGTCGATTTGTTGGGTCGCCAAAATAGGTGACCCTTATTGTCAGTAATTCTGTCTGTTTGTTTGGATGTTTGTTTGGATGTTTGTTCGTTTGTCATCAGCATAATTGGTAGTAAACATGGGCGGATTTTGACCAAACTCGGGTGGTAGGTACATCTTATGACCTCATGCTTTGGAAATTGTGATGGTTGCTCGGGACGCTTTGGTTCCCTAGCAACAGCCGAAAAACCTTCAAAATCGGTACCGTTCACGCGAAATCAATTCCGAAAGCCATTATGCCACGTATGGTTATGAAATTTGGCACGACTGATCGACAGGTGATGCTTTATCAAATATATTCCGGTTTTTGTGATATATGGAATACTGTACCCGCAGCGCCCCCTACAATTAGGGTATGCGCGAAAATTGGCGAAAATTGAAGGCCCCCTAGTGACCAGGTGAGTGCATCGATACGAATGAAACTTTGCAGGTTCATGGTACTCAATGAGTACTACAACTTTGCTTCAGGACATATTGACCGATTTCGCTTAGGTCAGGGTCAAAGGTCAATTAGTGCAAAAATCGATAATATGCGAGAGCTGGAGGTGCCTTCGTGCCAAATGCTACTCCTCCTTGGGTTATGGTCGGATGGTCATGAAAATTCACACTAATCGTCTGGAATACATTGTGCACAAACAATCGAGCCGGATTTTCGATTTAGATCTTTGTTCACCCACAGCACCCCCTCGAACTTTGGGGATTTCCCATTTCAAACCGCATTTTCGGTACTTTTCATTCAAATGGATACCAAGTAGTTATCAGGAGATGGACCTGGATGAGATTTGATATGCATAATCTTAAGGTGATTCCCTATCCGCTATATGACATCCATTATGCTCTATATCTTATAGTTTCCATGCTCGGCGACCCATCGCCGCCTTCCGGCTTGTTATTCTGTCTGTCTGTTTGTTTGTCTGTTTGTCAATCGCCTACAGTTCACAATTTTTAACCGAGCTTCACAAAGTTTCACCACACGGTTGAGTTTGTCATAGGCAAGAAGCCGATTATTTTTAAGGTCAAAAGGTCAAAAGGACAACATAGGCCAAAGGTCAACAAATTTGTCATATTTCTAAAATCCTCAATTTTCATCTGATTGACTAGAAATTTGAATAGCGTTTTCATATGATCTTACTGAATTCAACCACCAATTGTTTTTGAAGTCAACATGAGCTAAAAGGTCAACAACTAAGATGAGATTTCTAAAATCCTCAATTTTCATCCAATTGACTTGAAATTTGAAGAGGATTTATATTTCACGACACTGAATTCAACCACTCATAATTGAGGTCAAATTTGCTTGATGGATTTTGGAAATATCATACTCTACACAATGTCTTTTCTCTTGTTTATCTGTGTGCATGAATTAAAGTAGCCAATTATTTTTGAGGTCAACATTGACCAAAAGGTCAACATAGGCCCAAGGGCAACAACTAAGGTGGTATTTCTAAAATCCTCAATTTTCAGGATAAAATGCAGGATATCTCAAAAAGTTGTTGACGAATTTGGATGAAATTTGGTTGGCAGGTTGGGTGTGCGACAAGGACAAACTGATTCGATTTTGGTAAAGATCTGAATCCGGATCTGTATACGAGAATTATTTAATTCATAAAGTGATTTTTTTCCCCACCGCCAAAGAGGGCCAAAAACTATATATAGCACGATATCTCAAAAGGTTGCAGACAGATTCGGACGAAACTTGGTGGACAGGTTAGATGTATGACAAGGATGAATTGATTTGATTTTGGTCAAAATCTGACTCCGGATCTGGATACGAGAAATATTTAATCCTTAAGCTGATTCTTCAACATTGAGAGATAGGGCCAAAAACGATATATAGCATGATATTTCAAAATTGTATTGGACCCGTTATGTTCTCGTGGATCAGGCGTTGTGGGTGGAGGTCTGCATTCTACCGAGTGCCCTTCTCGTTGTTGTTGTTGTTGTTGCCAATTCTGCTGCTTTGATGGTTGCTCTTGTTCTGAGAATATTTTGATCTTCCTTTTATCTGGATTAACAGCAAAGTAAAAATAATTTTTACTCCTCTTTACCAATCACTGCTTGTTCTAAGCATATTCAAAGCAAAAGAAAGCTATGCGCGGGCTGTCCTGCACGAGGTATTTCTCTAATGGAGTCAATCCTTTTGTGGTAATGTTTCCTCCTGGCAATTTAATGACAGATGCTTGAACAGGCATTATCTCTGATGAAATCTCACTGGCAAGACTTTAAAAACAGCAACATTAATGCTCAGAATGCAGCACACTGATGGAGAAATGGTAAAAATAAATAAATTAATAATCTATATTTTGTTGTTGGTCCAGCACTCCTCTGGGAGGCACCAGTGTGCTCATCACTTGTCACGAACGTTTGGCAGACTAAAAATAAACCTTGAACAGGTTGCTACTGCATGGCAGCTGCTAAAGCAGCCATCAACCATGGCAGGGATTTAGAATTTGTCCAGAATACCAGCACACAGTGGTATAGTGTTTTTTGAGATGTGCCTTGGCATCTTGGCACCAACAAATGGGAGAGCCAGCTTCAAGTCCTCATTGAAAAGGGCAGCACACTCATTGATGTAAACCCCTGCCTGCAAAGGACCACCATTGTGACAGCATATTGGAGGGTTCGAAAGCAAATCCAGAGTTGACTGTTAAAAGAGAACACACGACCACGGAGCTATCCCGTCAGCACTGTTTGGAATATTTAACTAACCATAATTATAAAAACGACTCTGTTCCATCAATAACTATTAAGAAGTATTGTAAAGTTATTGCATAACGTTATTTAAATGATGGACACTCAGGATGTCACAGAAATAAATATAATTAAAGAGCTTGAAGACTCAATTTCATTGGATTTTATTTTTCCACAAAACAGTGAGGCTGGTGGGAGGGAGCCTTCATACGGTGATCCTGTTACGGCATACGTGTTGGACCCATCCCTTAGTCACTTCCATCGGCAAGTAGTTTTATCTCAGCAAGGTTACGGAAGGCAGGTTCATCTCACTTCCGAATTTTCCACATGTCCCTGGACCAGGGAATGTTAGCCCTTTGTTATGGATACTCCTATGAATGATAACTGTACTGATCCACAGAAACATTGACACTTGAATCACACACAGAGCATCGATAGGAATACAAAACTTAACTTTTGTAAGCAAATGGGATGCACAACATGGAATTTTCTAACTCTCTGTCAAGATGGAGCAATTCCTCTTTTTTCCCGAGAACTCTCTTGCTTGAGGATTGATCAAGCCGGTCTTCATGAGAAACGACTCGTAGATTGGGGTAAGACACTGAGTAAGGGGAATGATTACCTCTGGTCAGGCAGAACTGATAAGTTCTGATAAGCACCAGAACTGATAACAGTTCAGAACTGATAAGCACCAGGCATAAGTAGCCCGAGCCCTGGACCAGCCAACATTGAAGGCCCTCACCCAATGGAATCCCTTGTCGTCTCACTTGATCAGCCAGGTGCCAACATCGTCAATACCACATATCTGTCTTGGTTTGCTCAGTACCCACTGTACTGGGCGACAAAGCTACAAAGGACAACTTGTAAGTCTCGCTTGCATCTGATGAACTTTCTCAAACAAGCTGTCATGATGAAGTCGTTGTACTGAGGGATTTTAATGTGACAATTGGATCAGACCACATTGCCAGGAGAGGTATCATTGTCCGTGTTTGTTTAAGCACTGCAAATCACAATGGCACCCACCTACTTGACGTGTGCATTACATGATCTTTGTGTCAGCAGCTCTTGGTTTCCAAAAAAGACTGCTCTACCAGTGCTCTTGGTATAGCAATGACGGATTTACCCTCAAGTCCATTTAATTGGCTAAGTCCAGATTGTGTGCGGATGCTTCTCATGTATGCAATCCTGCAGGGTTAACAGAAGTGCTCACATTGGTTATTGTGACCATCGACTCCTGTTCTTCCCTCTCCTTCTTCACCTCAAAGTAAGACCTGAGATACCCAGCATTTGTCACGTCAATGCAGCTGCTTTGTCAGATCCCCTCACTGGCTACAGATAGGGTTGATATATCAAAGTTTCATCCTTCTAACCCTCTCTAAGGACCCTGAGACTGTATGGACAGACCTGGACATAACTACATCAGTCTGACAAAAGGACACTTGGAAAACCCTTCTGTGCAAAAACAAAACAAAACAAGGGTCTGTAAGACTACTCTTGACATTATGGCATCCAGAAGGTGAACTCTGCTGAGAGATGATCACAGTGAAACAAAACGACTGACTTGTGATTGAGATCAGGCACTTCAATATCTCTGCTTATTGGGAAAAGAAGGCAGAAACCCTCAAAGGCGCAAGCATTGCTCACGGCCAGCACACAATCTACAGAGAACTTCTTTCTTACCTGATCCACACCAGATCTTTCTTCCACACCAGAGATCAATTTAATGAGGTCAAGGATGCAAATGGAGGAAAGCTGACAAATGCTGAGGACTTCTTGAATAGATGGTAACAGCACTTCTCTCACCTCTTGAACAACCAACTTAGTGTGCGAAACTTCACGGGACAACCACTTCTCGTAATGCTGTGAATGATCCAGATTGCAACACCAGCCTTGCGACTCCCTGTGAGGTTAACTTCTACCATCAAAAGTTAAAGAACTGGTGGACACCTATAACACTGAACAACGAATTTCAAACATTTTTTTTTACTGGAGATGTGTAAAGTGATTAAGACTAATTTGGGTACGCTGATTTCAAAAATCATAACCGTTTTGCTGTATCACGTCAGGATTTTCAGGAACAGAAATATTCCCATTGCCTAGAAGTCAGGATTTCAATGAAATTTACATATGTCTTTAACATGTCTATTTCGTACAATTGTTGTTAACTTGTGTTATATTTCTTTCTTTCAGATAAAGATGAGTAGGCGTTCCTGTACCAATCATCCTGACAACTTCTGTTATGTCTGTGGTCGGTATACCAAAAAAGATCAACAGCGAAGTATATCTACAGCAGTGAAAATGAAGGCCGCCTACTTTCACTACTTCGGGTGTAAGGTGGGGGACCAAGAACAGAGCTGGGCACCACACATCTGCTGCACAAGCTGTCACACAACCTTGACTCAGTGGTTGGTGGGCAAGCGCGCGAGCATGCCATTTGCGGTGCCCATGATATGGCGTGAGCCGCAGAATCATCATGATGATTGTTATTTCTGCTGCACAAGCATCGCCGGCTTCAACAAGAAGAATAAAGGTCACATCAAGTACGCTGACTGCGTCTCTGCTCGTAAACCTGTGCCTCATGATGACGAGAACCCCGTTCCAACACCTCCAGCTGATCAGAACATAGCTGTAAGCAGTGGTGAAGAGGATGGTGATGATGAACCTTTTGAACCCGACACTCAAGAATCACACCTTCTGAACCAGGGAGACTTAAATGATCTTGTAAGAGATCTCTCGTTGTCAAAGGCGAAGGCAGAGCTGCTTGGATCAAGGCTGCAGCAGTGGAATCTACTTGAACCTAACACCAAGATATCCTTGTTCAGAGCACGTCACAGAGACATGGCTGAGTTCTTTGAGATGGAAGACACGATGACATTCTGCAGTGACATCAACGGTCTGTTGAAAGAACTTGGGTGTGATCACGATCCTGCAGACTGGCGCCTCTTCATCGACTCGGGGAAGAACAGCTTGAAGGCTGTTTTGCTCCACAATGGCAACGAGAAACCATCAGTCCCACTGGCTCACGCGTTCGGCATGACAGAGACCTATGAGACTATGCGGCAGCTGCTTGATTCCATCAAGTACAATGACTTCAACTGGCACATCTGCGGAGACTTGAAAGTGGTGGCGCTGTTGTTAGGGCTGCAGTCAGACTACACGAAATACATGTGCTTCCTTTGTCTCTGGGATAGCAGAGACGACAAGAATCACTGGACGAAGAAAGATTGGGAAGAGCGAAAAGAGCATGTACCTGGTCGACACAACGTGAAGCATGTCGCCCTTGTCAACCCAGCCAAGGTTTTCCTTCCACCACTCCACATAAAGCTCGGCTTGATGAAAAGTTTTGTACAGGCAATGGATCTGAATGGGCGTGGGTTTTTATACCTCAAGGAAAAGTTTGGCAACACCTTGTCGGAGGCCAAGATCAAGGCTGGTGTCTTTGTTGGACCGCAAATCCGACAGATTATGAAGGACGAAACTTTTCCGACAACTCTAAACCCCAAAGAGCTGGCAGCGTGGAGGAGCTTCAAAGCTGTGACGGACAACTTCTTGGGGAACGAGCGTGCGGACAACTATGAAGAAATAGTGCAGCAGCTGCTGGAGTCCTTCAGGAAACTTGGCTCCAGGATGTCCCTGAAAATCCATTTCCTACACCAGCACCTGAACTTCTTCCCTGACAACTTGGGAGCAGTCTCGGACGAGCACGGCGAGCGATTCCACCAAGAGATTTCACTCATGGAGACGCGTTACCAAGGGCGGCACAACCCGAACATGATGGGCGATTTCTGCTGGTTCCTGCATCGTGAAACTGACACAGAGCAGCACAAACGCAAAGCCAAATGCCTAAAGCATTTTTAATTACATTCTAGTGGAGTTTTTCTGTAATTTCTATAATTTTGAAGCATTCATGATGAAATAAATAAATAAATGAATTTTTGTAAATTTCATTGAAATCCTGACTTCTAGGCAATGGGAATATTTCTGTTACTGAAAATCCTGACGTGATACAGCAAAACGGTTATGATTTTTGAAATCAGCGTACCCAAATTAGTCTAAATCACTTTACACATCTCCAGTAAAAAATTTTTGTTGTTCAGTGTAATCTGCGGTGTGACTGCCGAATTCAAAAATAGTGGACATGCAATGGTTGAAAGTTACATCGTTAATATGGTTTCGGTTACGAAGACTATACCCATTAATTGGAGGAGGAGATTGGGTCCATACTCTGTGCAGAGCATTGGTGCTGCTTAAGCAGTCTCCTTGGCTATCGGGCACAACCCTGGACGGGTCGCTACTCCGACACAGTAAACCAGCGTGCTGGCATTCATTTTTCCAACCTTGGATGGATGACAGGCCGAGTTAACCCCACCTGGTATTGATTAAACGGCTGCGCGGGATTTGAATTCAGGACCCTAGGATCCAAAGCCCACCACCCGATCCATTAAGCCAACACCAGGCACGAATTGGAGATGAGTAATAATCCTTCCACTTTGGAAAGGGAAAGGAGACCGGCATGTGTGGAGCAATCAGAGGCATCACACTCATCTCTATTATTTGAAAGCTCCTTGCACGAGTCCTCCTTGCCTGAATTGGACCTGTGTTCCGAAGTCCCACCAACCCTGAACAAGGATGTTTCTGCATTGGTAGAATCACCACCGAGCAGATTTCTGCAATCCGCCAACTCATTCGGAAGACCAAGGAGTTCAATAAGCATGTGCATACATTGCATTTATTGAGTGCAAAGCTGCTTTCGACTCTGTTTTCCAAGATTCTCTGTGGAACCCACTCATAATTTGTTGTGTCGCATGTAATCTCTTCTGTCTTGTCAGATTATTAGACGCATAAACTCATACATGTGTGAAACATGGAAGGGAACTTTGGGATGAATTTGTTATGCAGTCAGGAGTGCATCAAGCTTGTGTCCTTGCACCTCAGATATTACCTCCACCACCAAAGGTGGAAGGAGGTTATGTTTGTTTGGTCCTTGTCGAAAAATTTTTTCACCAAGTATGTTGGTCTGTCATGTTTGTCTGTTTGTCACACACTTTTTGGCCACATTTTTCAAGCAATCATTCTGAAATTTTTTTTCACAAAATTTTTTCCACATCAGGATCCTCAAATTTTTTTTAAGTGATTCTTCACCATTGAGAGATCGGGCCAAAAACAATATCTAGCATGATATCTCAAAAAGTTATCGATGGATTCGACGAAACTTGGTGGACACATTGGGTGTGTGACAAGGACGAATTGATTCGATTTTGGTGACGATCAGAAACTGGATCCAGATCAAACAATTTTATTTATCCGGATCCGTAGACCATTGTGTGGCTGTACCCTGTCGAAATTCCAAATTCATGCCCCGATTCTCCCGAGAAAGGCAAACCACCAAGTGAAATTCTTGCCATGGGAGTGCTTCGGCAGCTCAAGAACCTATCCTCGGTACAGCAAACCACCAGGCAGAACAGGAAAATCAAAGTCTCTGGGAAGCAGTATGAAGATGCTCAACTTCTCACTGCTCCAGATTGATAATTATAGATAGGTCAGGGCACTTGCTAAGTAAGCCTCATGATGCTCGGCCACACTAAAATCATCCCATATCTTATCTTTGGATGTGAGTTTCCACCGCTTCATTCCTCTGCCAAATTTTCTTTTTTTCCCCATCTCACTTTAAAGTTTCTTTGTTCTTTTCTAAGTTTACTTTTTCTCTTCATCTTTTTGCTGTGCACTGTTTGACCTCCAGTTTAAATCAATTTTCTGTGGTCTGCAATAGGTTCAATGATAATAATAATAATAATAATAATAATAATAATAATAATAATAATAATAATAATAACAAGAAATGCGAGCAGTGATGATCAATTTCCAGGTAGGTTGGCACTTTCAAGGTTGTTGATCCAGCGTAAGATGTACCTCGACTTTAATTTGATATGTTCTATTGCTCAAATCATATATGTGTACTAAATCATATATTTAAAGTTTCATATCGATCGGTTAAGCTGTTTCAGAGAACATTTTTTATTTTTTTTTCCTTCAATTCAACATGGCTGCAAAACCACGTGTTGATGACATCATCACTGTCGACAAATTTTCTTAATGGGTCGTCTATCAAACCAGCAGTTTCATATTGATCGGTTGAGTGGTTTTGGAGA
Organism: Eptatretus burgeri; assembly: GCF_056783735.1. Lineage (NCBI taxonomy): Eukaryota > Metazoa > Chordata > Myxini > Myxiniformes > Myxinidae > Eptatretus > Eptatretus burgeri. The sequence goes on from NC_140961.1 coordinate 99,836,952, forward strand.
AGATTTTAAAAAGTTTTTCCTTCAATCCAATATGGCTACCAAACCACGTGATTGATGACATTATTGTTTACATTAAATTTTCCACATGAGTCGTCAATCAAATCTGTAGTTTCATATCTGTCAGTTGAGCGGTTTCGGAGAAGAGGATTTTTAAAGGTCTTTTGTTCAATGCAATATGGCTGCCAAACTAGATGATTGATGATGTCATAATTTTCCAAACCTTTTCTCCATCAGTACATCATCATATATTTAAAATTTCACATCAATTAGTGAAGTGGTTTCAGAGGACTTAAAAAAAAGTTTTTCCTTTAATCCAATATGGCTGCCACACCACGTCACTGATGACATTATCATTATCAACAAGATTTCTACACGGGTAGTTGATTGTATGTGTGAAGTTTTGTATCGATCAGTTAAGCGGTTTTGGAGAGGATTAAAAAAAAAAATTTCAATACAATATGGTGGCCAAGCCACGTGACGGATGGTGCCATCTGTCAAAAAAATAATTTCCACATGGCTAGTCGATGCTTTGCTTAAAATTTCGCAACAATCAATTCAGCAGTTTCTGATAAGATTTTTCAAGTTTTTCCTTAACTCCAACATGGCCGCCAAACTGTTTGGCCAATCAGAACCATTTTGAAATATGCATGAGATCATCACCTTTTTCATAAGTCGACGAAGTTTGATCATCATCGGTATAACAGTTTCCGAGATCGGGCTTCCGGAAAATCCGAAAGAATAATCATAATAATCCCAGCAACAACAAAATGTCTTCCAAGTCAACTTGGAACCCTAATAATCATCATAATAACCTGGTTTGACTCAAAAAGGGCAGGCAGGATAGCTTAGATACTGTACATAGACTCAACTCGGATCTGTATAACCTGGGATCTAATCTCAACCCAACAATCAAAAAAGATATGTAAAGATAATGAAGGGTAGGAACAAGGTTTTAGCAGGTTGATTGATCACTGTGTGTGTGTGTGTTTTCTATTGGATTAGCATTAAGCAGAAGGATCTGTCTGCTAGCAGTGGTTATTGGTGGATGTTTAAGAATCTTCATCGTCTCTCGTGAATAGTAGGCTAGTTATAGCCAACATCCTGACCAAATTACAAATTCCTGCCATCTTTAGTTGAATGTCATGTTTGACCAGCCAGTCCGTGAATAATTTGGGACAAAAATACTCCCAGGCTGACTCCACAGGAAGGTGGAATAATTGGGGCTGTTGATGAAGTAGGAGTGGTTGTAGCAGTAGCAGTAGTAGTAGTCGTACAAGAAATAGTTCCAATAGTATTCGACTCAAAACTCTTCCTTTCCATTTTCTTGTAAAATCTTCGAACTTACACACGTTCGAGACTTTTGATAATGACGGAGCAGTCTTCAACGCAGGTTCTGCATAAATGTGTCCCATGGTTGACAACTTACTGGATAAAATAAGGTGTGTGTGTGTGTGTGTGTGTGTGTGTGTGTGTGTGTGTGTGTGTGTGTGTGTGTGTGTGTGTGTGTGT
>NC_140961.1:99848460-99885960 GCF_056783735.1 Eptatretus burgeri
TGCAGAAGCTAACAGTCGCTGACAGACCGCCGATGAGTGAGGAAGTGTAAGTGAGCGCCGTCGGATTTTCGTTTTTGACAAAATGACGGATCACTGTGGTCTCATCGCCAGTGATCAGTGTGTTGAAGAAGTTGGGATCGCTGCTCAGTCTCCAGCATGTCCTGTGCGATCTCCAAATGGAGTTGCTTCTGCTCGATCGTTAGCAGCTTTGGCACGAACTTCGCTGAGATTCTCCTTAAGCCCAAATCCTCAGTCACAATGGAATGAACGGATCCAATGCTGACACCCGCCTCATCTGCAAGTTCTCTGATCGTGATTCGACGATCCTGCATCAGCAGGGTCCTCACTTGGTCAATGACGATCTCATTTCGGGATGTTGAGGGCCTACCAGAACGTGCTTCACTTTCCACTGATGTGCGACCATCTTTGAAGCGGTTGTACCACTCTTTTATCTGTGTGGTGCTCATTGCTTCGTTCCCGAAGGCCTGTTGAATCTTGCGGATCATTTCCACTTGGGAATCGCCAAGCTTTGCACAAAATTTGATGCAGTAGCGTTGTTCAAGTTTTTCCGTCATTTTGTCAAAAACGAAAATCCGACTTACTTCCACTTACTTCCACTTACTTCCACTTCCTCACTCATCAGCGGTCTGTCGGTGACTGACAGCTTCTGCAGGAGGGGAAATATTCACGCATACGGATTAGGATCGCGTACTTACGTGCACCAAACCACGCCTCCCTAGCTCCATTTGTTTACGCACGAAATATTAAGGTTGGATACTTTTTGAACACACCATATATATATACATACGTGTGTGTGTGTGTGTGTGTGTGTGTGTGTGTGTGTGTGTGTGTGTGTGTGTGTGTGTGTGTGTGTGTGTGTGTGTAAGTTCAAACTCTTTCTAACTTTTCAAATAATTCAAGCTCTTTCTCATAATACATGCTGTTGTGGCCAAAAATTATTGACACCCTAGCACTTTTTTCAAATAATGCACCATTTCCTCCAGAAAATTGTTGAAATTTAAAAATATTTTGGTTTCCACACATGTAATCCTTTGGTTTGCAATGGAACAAAACAATTAATGGAAAATTAATTCAGCAGCCAACGGGGCTCAAACTCAGGACCCTTAGATCCCGCGTATGGCAGCTTCACTGCAGGTTAGCTGTCATTTTATTGGGGCATGACTATGCTGCTGACGCTGTGCCCCTGTACCAGTACACTGGTACTCATTTCACTGACCTCAGAAGGATGACAAGCTGAGTCAACCCCACCTGGTATTAATTCAGCTGCCAACGGGGATCAAACTCAGGACCCCTAGATCCCAAGCTCGCCACCGTAACCACTAAGTTCGGCTTACCATTAAGTGATGGGGCAACAACGACATATAGCACGATATCTCAACAAAGTTATGGACGGATTAGGACGAAACTTGGTGGGCAGGTTGGGTTTGCAACAAGGAAGAATTGGTTTGATTTTGGTAAAGATCCTAATCTAGATCTGGCCTATCAGTGGGATATAAAACGTAAGCTAATCAGCCTGGCGGAGGTATGCACTCCACCAAGTGCCCTTCTATTTTTACCTGCTTTTACCACCTATGCAGACCGCTAATTTTATGCTGAATTTAGTGATCATATTCTTTCTTTCATGATATTTTTACCCCTGTTAAACCACCCCACTCCCCAAACTTCCATTATTATTTCCTGAGAGTTTGCTCTTGTATCCATCTTGCCCACCCTCTGCATCTTTTCTTACCCCTCATTCTTGGGAGCATCTCTTGTCTGTTCTTCTCAATCTGTTTTGTCTTTCGGCCCGGCTGTTAGCGTTTCCTTCTCCTCTTTCTGCTATTCCTTTTGTTCTGTTGTGTGCTGATCTGTTCTGTGTTTTAGCTCTTTCACGATTCTCAACTCGAGTCCAAAAAAGGTGCTGCTTTAATGCCCGTAGGATCGGATGTGAAACTATGACGATCCATCTGCTAGCATCATTGGTTTATGAACATAAACAATTCAATGGTCTTTTGCAAAGAGAAGGCAATTTAAAAGCATCTCTTGGCCAAACTGTATACAGTATTGCAGTCCTGGTTACCAGTTTTTTGGGAATTGCAAATTACCAACTGCATTCCTTGCCAAAAGACTCCCTAGAAATGGTGTTGACTAATCATTATGATTATAGCCATACTGGTGTCGATCCATTTCAGAAATTGTCTGCATACTACATACTCAAAGAGGACCAATGGTCCTGTTGCTCACCTGGCTGGTTGGCAAAAGGTGGAGTGATGGATGGATGAGGGTAAAAAAAAATAAGAGCTGGACTTAAAATACAGCACACATTTTAGGTCAAATAGTATTGGCATGACGCTCAGTCATGCCAACTCCCTGCTATCTATGTGTCTTAGTTTTTAAGATATTGCTCACTACTGATATGATGTCACTTCCTGTTGTGTCAAAATTAGCCCTATTTGATAAGGTGCAAGCAACTCCAAGGTGTCTGTAATAATTTTTTTGTTTTTCAAGATATTGTCCACTTTCTGTATCATATTGTGTTTTGGATCAGCTTCTTTCAATCAAACGTTCACATTGGTCATCGATCATATATTTGAAGTTTCACATTGATCAGTTGAGCAGTTTCAGAGAAGATGAATTTTAAAGGTTTTACCTTTGCTCCAAAATGGCTGCCAGACCACATGACCAATGAAGTCATTGTTATCAAATTATATTTCCAAAGTGTAGTCCATCACATTGGTAAATTTTGCAATTATCGAAGCAGTTTCAGAGAAGATGATTTTTAAAGGTTTTCTTATGATCTAACATGGCTGACATACAACATCACTGATGACATCATTGTTCAAAAATAATGTTTCCCATGGGCAGTCGATCACAAATTTAAATTTTCACATTGATTGTTTATGCAGTTTGAGAGAAGAAGATTGTTAAAAAAAATTTCCTGCAATTTAAAATTCCAGCCAAAGTGGATTGAAATTCAAGTACTTTTGGGACTTCAAACCTTAAGGCCCAGTCACACCTTGACGTTTTAGCCAGCTTATGCCGATTTTTGTAAAATTTGTCTAAAACGCTGGTACATGTCGAATACGTTATGGGTAAGTTTTGATAACATTGAGAGCATGCTGAAAAACATTGCCATACGTCGTAGTACGCTGGCTTTAAACGTTGTACTTTTCGGTTGTCCTCACATTTTCCATGCTTGAAATTTTAAGACTTATGCCAGCGTGTGACTTGCACGTTCCACATAACGCTGGCCATAAGTTGTAGGCACGTCACGCAATCGTTGACACACGTCGACACACGTCATTTGTGAGTTACTCATAAGTCGAAACACGTCGACGTAATGTTTAGCGTACCCGAAACTTATTTCTAGCCTATGAGTAACGTGTTGTACTCACGTTACGCGATCGGTGACACACATCGACACACGTTACTTGTAAGGTGCTCATAAGTCGAAACAGGTCAAGGTAATGGTTAGCGTCGGTGTTCCAGACTCCCTGGTTTTTCTTTTTTAGTTTTTTTTTTCCTTCCTTCCTTCGGTATGATGGTGATTTTGACACTTCGATTTCTAGTGTGGTTATAATATAATATAATTAATAGGCTGCCGCTCAACGATTTAAATCATAACCACACTGTACACTGAACACCGTCATACCGAAGAAAAAAAACAAAAAAACGGGAGTCTGGAACACTGACGCTAACCATTACCTTGACGTGTTTCGACTTATGAGCACCTTTCAAGTAACTTGTGTCGATGTGTGTCAACAATCGCATATCGTGCGTACAACTGATTTCCATCGCATGCGGAGCGTGTGTCATACGGCAAGTACGTCGTAAAATTTTCAACATGTTTAAAATTACAAGACGTACTCCATTTAATACGACGTATGATAGCGTACTTTAGTGTTCTATTCACGCATACCAAACTTACCCATACCGTATTCGACGTGCGCCAGCATTTTAGACACATTTTTCAGAGGACGGCATACGCTGGCAAAATCGCCAAGGTGTGACTGCGATGTTGACACTTCCATTTCTGCGGCGGTTATGATTTGAATCGTTGTGCGGCAGCCTTTTCATAACCTAGGCCACGTCATCATCGGCGATGCGTGCAGCGCGCTATGCATAAGTTAGACTATCGTTGAGCATCGGTTGTGAAGGCCGACAACAGGTTCAGCATTCGTTGGTATAAGTTATCTATAACACAACGAAACGTTCTGTGTCCATTACTAATACGTTATGCATAAGACCAAGTCGTTATGAATACGTCCGAATCTTTAAAAAAATAGATCAAAAGTTCAACGTAAGCCAGCGTTTTACATACATTTTAATACGTTGCCATTGCTGGCTAAAACGTCAAGGTGTGACTGGGCCTTTAGAATGACATATCATAGGTGGAGGGGGAGGATGCCATGAACAAGCATGAGTTCAACCGCACCAAAGATAATTTTAGCCAAGTTTGGTCACAATCCCATCAGCAGTTCTGCAAAATAAGTTGCAAGTGTTTACAGACAAACGGACAGACTAATGGATGGATGAAGCTACGCCCCATAAGCTCACATGAGCTATGTTCCAGGTGAGCCAAAAGGTAGGGTGGGAGGGCTGATGATGAATCTTTAACAGCCACAATTATTCTCACTTCATGGGATTAGCCAGGGAAAGTTTTTGGCTCCCTGTCTTTCATGAACTGGCTGGCCCGGCATGATGTTTGACGAAGTAGCTCAGGGCGGGAATTTGGAATTTGTTCAACCAATAGCTGGCCTACACTTCACGAAGGACACCGTAGGATCTTTAACATCCATCAACTAATGCTGGCAGGTGGGAGATCCAGTTTAACGTCCATCTGAGGGAGGGCACACACATTGATAAATCAACCTGACTGTGAAACACGGGATGACAGTTTATAGCTGGGCCGAGATTCAAACCTCCAGACTAACTGGGGGATGGGTGGGGGCAGAAATGACAAAAAAAAAAATGAAAGAAAGGAAGTGAAAAATATCGTAATGAGAGTTTTGCAGGAGAGGAAGGAAGGAGAGGAGAGGATAATTAAAGAAGGAAATTCAAAGGAGAAGCTCATCACCAGTGTACTTTGTCATTGTCCTCGCACTTGCACATCATAAATGTCAAGTAAACCAGAAAAAAATTCAGGGGTATATGAAGTAGTTAACTTCAAAATAAAATGAGGGCAATTAAAAAATTGCGGTTGTGAAGGTGGCCTGGAGATAGGGTGGGCATGGGAGAAGAGGGGCTGGTGGGTGACAGATTACTGAGCAAATACAATGAGAAACCTCTGTCTTGCTTGCATAATAAATATTTTTTAAAATTACTCTTGCAAAAAGGCTAAAGTATCATAAGAAAGGATGTGGACATTACCGAATGGATGGGTAATATAGAATTGTCTGGCATTTCATCCCGTGTGTGACAAGCACAGGGCTGGCAGGGTAACCTAGAGGTGTGTGCACTCCCTTCTGAGCTCGGTTCAAATGTCGGCCCAGCTATAAACTATCCTCCTGGTGGTTTGCATGTACGCTGAGGCATCAAAGTGTGTGCCACTTCTCAAATGGACGTTAAACCGGCTGTGCCGTCGGCCAGCATTATGTGGTGTTCATAAAAAAAAAATCTGATGGTGTCTTTCGTGAAGAGTTTGTATGAGCTATCACCGGCACCCTGAACAAATTCATAATTGCAGCAAAAACCCAAAGGGGCACTGCATCAGCAAAAACCGGCATGCCCCTGCAAGAACTGATGCTAACTCGCAGCCATGTGCTGCAATATGAATGATGAAGAGCATGTCCAAATCAATAGCAACTAATTTTATCTTCCCACCTCAAAGTTTGCCTTCTTGAAATCTAATGGCTTTACTCTCAACAAAGTTATTGCACACACTATCTCTTCCGGTCACTTATCCCTAAATGATTTCACACATCCACTTTATCAACCATTTAGGATCCTTACTTCAAAAGGTCCAACCTGCACTCTCCCTCATTGGTTTATTTGCAAACTGGCGAAAAAGCAATTATGAACTATATCGAGAAAATCACTCACATCTGCCCTTTCTCGATTCTTGGATCCTATCTATCCAAAGCAAATTAAAATCCACCATAATCAATACTCTTCCCTTTCCATCGGTCTTTCTGAATTCTTCACAAACTATCGGAGCTCCATAAAAGCATCCCATGAATGGCTTACTATTTTGGCCCTCATTGGACTTTGTCCAAAACGGGGACTTATGGATTTGGTCTCAATTTTCGTGTCTGTGCGTACATACGTGCGTGCGTCCGCAACCATACCTTGGACATGGATGGACCGATTTTATTTGTACTTAGCACAGTGACAACACATGATGGTGTACATATGCACATCATTTTTTTGTTTTATGATGCGATCAAGGATAGCCGACTGGCGGCCATTTTAGTTGTAACAAGCTGGGAGTTGACGATGGTTCGTGGGCATTGTTGAACAATGCCATGATAAGTACAATTGCGTTGCCGTTGGTTGCACGTGTTTCTGGATTGACACAATTTCTACCGCAGTGTTGGTAGAATGGAAAGTTAGATCCAGCTCATGGAAGCACCAAAAGTGGAAGTTCGTTAAACATCTAAACACTGAATTTGATTTGAGTGTTGATGCCTGAAATCAGAACAAAAATTAGGAATTTCCAGCGAAGTGGAAGTAGAATGGAAAGTTAGATCCAGCTTGTGGAAGCTTAAATTGCCACAAAATTGGTAGTTATAGAAACACCTCAACACTCAAGTTGGATTCCAGTCTTGAATAAAAAATTGAAATTTCCATCAAAGTGGAAGCTTTTGAGAAAGCCCTACCGTAAAAATTGACCAAATCAAATCGGATTTTTTGATTGGTAAATGTACTTATGGACATTTAATTATGGGGTTAATTAAATGTACTTATGGACATTACGCACAGCTTCTAGGAAATGAAATTGCGAGAAGAAAATCGAGAAAAAAAGTTCAAGTGGGCATGGCTCCGCCCACAAGGGGCTTGGGACGCCCCTCATACAAAAAGACACAACTGGACCATGATATCTAGTTTGTGTTCAAGTTTCATCAAAATCACATCAAACGTCACGGAGCTATGCTCTGGAGAGAGTCACAAACAGACAGACAGAGACAACAAAAATAGTGGTTGCTGCTGGCGCCTGCGAACCAAAAAGTTCAAGTGGGCGTGGCTCCACCCACAATGGGTGTGGGACGCCCCTCATACCAAAAGACACAACGTGACCATGATATCTTGCTTGTGTCCAAGTTTCATCAATATCACATCAAACGTCATGGAGCTATGCTCTGGAGAGAGTCACAGACAGACAGACAGACAGACAGACAGACACACAGACACACAGACACAACGAAAATAGTTGTCACTGATGGTGCCTGCGAACCAAAAATAGTGGTCACTGCTGGCACCAGCGAACCAAAAATTCCAAAATAAAAAACCCAGTGTTGACAAAGTCCTCAAACATTTCTTGGACATGCATTTACCGATGTTGTTAAAACTTGGCATACAGATAAATGATGGCTCACATATGCATGTTATGTTTTTTTCTCCAAGATCAGATTCAAGATGGCTGACTGGAGGCCATTTTGTTGTTTAAAGGTGTCCCTAACCACCATTTCTCAGACATGCATGGTCCGATTTTGTTCAAACATGGCACAAGGACAGCACACAGTGTGGCGTACACTTGCACATAACCTTATTTTGCAATCTCATCAGAGATGGCCAAATGTAGACTGGTGGCCATTTTAGCGGTAGATAAATATGGGCCATCCTTTTAGCTCCGTTCAGCAAAATTACTAAAACAACGAAGGCGATGACATTATATGTCTTTTTTTACTTGTTTTTTTTTAACCACCTCTAATCTCTAAGCACACAGAATTCTCTACATTAATCCTTTCTTTAATGTCATTTCTTTCTCTCAATAAAATGCTGTCTATTATGCAGATTTCTACACCCATTATTTTCTCTTTTCTATCATACCGACACAACTTGGAGTCTTCTGGCCACTGGCTGCTCTCGCTACACCCTCACGACTGCCTGAACTTGCTGCATCCTGACTCGTGCCTGCACTCACTTCATTCTCACCACTGAATGCACCCCTCCACCCTCACCACTACTTGCATTCGCTACACCCTCATCACTGTTTACACTTGATGTACATCACTACCTGCACGCAACTAACCTTCATCATTACTTGTTATGGATCAATATGACAGATACTTGAGTTGTAGATTCCATTTACTTGAAATGTGGTTGAAAAGCAGGTTAAAGTTAATGTTAAAGTTAATTGTTCAGTTCAGTCCAGTAGAACATATACTGTATTAAGTTAAAAGGAATTCAGGGCTATTGAATATGCTTTGAAGAAGTGTGTTTTGGCTAATGTGTCCAAATGGCTTGTAATTGTATTCCCACATGCAAGAGAAATGTACTGGTGGAAAGAAGTATTGTGGGCTTTAAAAAAATTGTCGGGGCATATCGAACTGAACCGTGGCCACAGGCCTCTGCAATGGATCTTGGAATGAAAACATCTGTACCATGTAGCTTTAGGTATGATGTGACCTGTGAGAAGCAACGGCTGTGCTGCAGATCTTGTGGCAGACCGAGTGTTAAAACTGGCTCAGGCAGCAAAGAGGGAATGGATAGTGCTGCATGTGAACTGAGACTGGTTCGGTGACTCCAAAAGTCTTGACAAGACCCATCTAAACGTCACAAAGATGGTTGTTCATATCTGTTGGTCGGTACGCAACGAATCTACTGCCTTGCTGGTGTCTTAGGAAAAGACATCCAAGCAGAAATCTCCTCGCTGGTTGCATCGAGGTGGCGAAGAGCCTATTACCTCACTCCTCCTCATACTTTAGCATGCCAGTACACATTTGGTTCTTCACAAGCGTGCAGTTCCGAATGCAACGTCACTTCGCTTAACCCGTGGACTCAGATGTGTCTGCTTGCTTTGGTGATACCAAGCTCACCTTGAGGGCTTGCAACACGCCTGGCTAGTCAGACTTCAACCTGTACACATCAGATGGAGAAAATCGTTTGAATGTGTTCTCAGCCGACCTTTCAACCATTTGTAACCCACTGAAATTTAATTTTTGCGAACTGGTTGTTACCACTGAGATAAGTTACCACCCCAAAAGTAATAAGTTAACTCATAGCTGCATTGATATCTGTGACATTTGTACAATTATAATTGGAGATTTTAAAATAATTGAGTGTTTCTTCTAATCAATAATAAGTAGTGGTTTACAAGTCGACACTCTGGATTAATAAATAATACTTATAAAATATCTTTCTGTCTCCTGTCATAAGTTGGTTTCACCTGTTAACCATTTTAATGGACATATTGTCCGAAAATCTTTTCTACAGTGCTACCCTCCGGGTAACTGGTGCACTCGCGTTGGTGCCTCAAGGAAGTATGTAATACTGTCTGTGTTAACAAATGATCATCAAAACCATTTTTAAAGGAAACTTATTCTCCAGCAAAGAGAAGAGGGGAAAATAGTCAAATAACATTGATTTTGCCATACATGTGACAATGATGAATTTACATTTCCTCTCAAATATTATTAATACGAGCAGATACCCATCTACGACGGGTATAGGAGACAGGACGGATCACAATACTCAGTTACGGTAGTTTCTTTGGATGTTTTGCGCCGCATTCAATGGTTCATATTGGTGCCGCGTCTGGGTGTCCATGGTAGCGTTTGAGACCGGTCGCTTTTGATTGTTGGCCTTGACACATAGTGCTGGATGAGTAACACAAACGATTTGACATATTCATCGTTTCTTTATTACCGACATCAACAGATTAACAACATGCAGGATAAAAGTCGTAAATGCTGAGTTGAACAAACGTCCTGAACTCATGGACTTAGTTAAGTAAAGCATGTCGTCTGGGACCCGGCCATCGGTTTGCCGCCGAACGCTGCTGATTGTGACGTCATCGATTCCCTCTTTGAAAATTCTCTCTATATTCGATTTTTTCAATCCGCTATCAGCTGCGAAAATACATGGAACACATAATGTGAAGATTTCAGAAGTATGAACAGAATATGCTCGGAGAAAAGTGTGTTAGAAGTTCCAGGCTTACGCCCATTATATTATGATTATGATTATATTAATATGATTATGATATTCGATTTTTTGAATCCGCTATCACCTGTGTAAATACATGGAACACATAATGTGAAGATTTCAGAAGTATGGATAGAATATGTTCAGAGAAAAGTGTGTTCGAAGTTCCAGGCTTACGCCAATTATATTGTGATTTCGACTACTATTACTACTACTACCTTTCCATGCTATACTTTTTTTCTGCTCCTCCAGCTATTCTCCTATTCACCATTTCTCTTCATCCTCCTCCATTTCTTTTTATATCTCTCTTTTGCTTGGGTATCTGAACTGAGTTGGTTAATTTGGTTATTAAGGCCCGGTCACACCTTGACGTTTTAGCCAGCGATGGCAACGTATTAAAATGTATGTAAAACGCTGGCTTACGTTGAACTTTTGATGTTTTTTTTTTAAAGATTCGGATGTATTCATAGCGACTTGGTCTTATGTATAACGCATTGGTAACGGACACAGAACGTTTCGTTGTGTTATAGATAACTTATACCAACGAATGCTGAACCTGTTGTCGGCCTACACAACCGATGTCCAACGATAGTCTAACTTAAGCAAAGCGCGTTGCACGCATCGCCGACGATGTCGTGACGTAGCCTATTAAAAGGCTGACGCACAACGATTCAAATCATAACTGCCGTAGAAATGGAAGTGACAACATCGCGGTCACACCTTGGCGATCTTGCCAGCGTATGCCGACCTAAGAAAAATGTGTCTAAAACGTTGGGGCACGTCAAATACGGTATGAGTAAGTTTGGTATACATGAGTAGAACGCTAAAGTACACTATCATACGTCGTAGTAAGTAGAGTACGTCAAGAAATTTTAAACATGTTCAAAATTTTTGGACGTACTTGGCGTATGACACACGTTCCGCATGCGATGGGGATAAGTTTTACACACGATATGTGGACGCTTACACACGTCCACAAAGGCTACTTATAAGCTCTTATAAGCTTTTCTACAGTGTCGAAATAGTGTCTATAAGTCGAAACATGTCGAGGTAATGCCTTTTTTACGCGAAACTTATTTCTAACTTATGTTTGACGTGCTTTGAACCAATTCTTTACGTAGTCCCAACACACATCGATGTATGTAGACGTATTCCAATGACGTCTTCCGGTCGACAAAAAAAAATAAATTAACGTGTTGCTAGCTTACAACTGCCATATAAAGACGTGTTCCCAGCGGTTTTGGGAATTGGTATATAAAAATGCTGCTCATAAAAGGGGAACCCAACAGTGTTTTCAAGTCCTTTTTGAGTCGATGTCCATGTCAGCAGTAACAGTATCAGTATCAGTATCAGTATTAGTATTAGTATTAGTAGTAGTTTGTTCATGTTGGCAGTAGTAGGTGAGTGTGAGGGGGAGGGTGTGGGTTATGATGGATCGTCCTTGCGTCTGCGTGTCCACGGGTAGGAGACATCTTTTCACCATTGTTCGAAGTTCTTCGCGGCTAATTTTTCATGGGGCTTTTTCAACAATGAGCTATGGCTTGTTTTTACGTTTTATGATTTACGATTTAGGTCTATTCATAACGGGTTGGACAAATGCACAATGAACTAATAATGTGCATAGAGCGCTTTGATTACTTATAGATACGATATACCAACGAATAATTATCGTGAAGCCGGCGTTCACAAACTATGCCCAACGATAGCCTAACTTATCCATATCGTGCGGCAGTTTATCTTTGCCGGTGACGTAGGGTTTGCTATTCATAGGCTGCCACTCAACGATTTAAATGGCTGCATCTCCACTATTGAAAGTAGACGCTTGCGCTCAACAATTGGATTTTTTTTACACTCAACGACTTTTAAACGGTACCACTCAGCTATTTTCATTGTTTACAATGAACGATTTAAATTGCTGTCACTCGCCTTTGTTTTTTGACGCTGGTGCTTGGAAATTTTAATCGTTTCTATTGAACGTGCTAAATCGCTCAAACTCCATGATTGAAAGTAGATGCTTGCGCTCAACAATTCGATTTTTTTTACACTCAACGACTTTTAAACGGTACCACTCAACTATTTTCATTGTTTACAATGAACGATTTAAATTGCTGTCACTCGCCTTTGTTTTTTGACGCTGGGGTTTGGAAATTTGAAGCGTTTCTTCTGAACGTGTTAAAACGCTCAAACTCGACTATTTTAAAAAGACGTTGCTGATGGACAATTGGAATCATAGCCAAGCTAGACATGGAAGTGTGAACATCCTCGTCATGCCGAAGAAAAGTTTGAAGAATGCTGCAAATAAGTGTCCTGGCCGTGGCCGTGGACGCTGACGCAAGGACGATCCATTATACCGACGTCTTTCAGCCTATGAGTAACTTAAAAGTAACGTCTGTCGATGTGTGGCAACGATCGCGTAACGTGCCAACAACACGTTAATCATAGGTTAGAAATAAGTTTCGGGTACGCTAAACATTACCTCGGCGTGTCTCAACTTATGATTAACTTACAAGTAGCATGTGTTGACGTCTGTCAACGATCACAGACCGTGCATACAACTTGTGGCCAGCGTAGCGGAACGTGTGAGTCATACGCCGGCATACGTCGTGAAATTTCAAGCATGAAAAAATTTGAGGACAACCAAAAAGTACAACGTTTAAAGCCAGCGTACAACGACGTATGGCAGTGTTTTTCAGCGTGCTCTCAATGTTATCAAAACTTACCCATAACGTATTCAACGTGTGCCAGCGTTTTAGAAAAAAAATTCAAAAATCGGCATACGTTGGCTAAAACGTCAAGGTGTGACCGGGCCTTAAGATAAGCCTCTGCGGAAGAAAATAGTTAATCCCATCTTGTGAAATGTGTATAATATGCTAAAGAAAGCTCTGTGGATCATATGACTCTCACAAAGCATTGGTGTTCTGTATTAATCATGCTGAAACAAGTTCTATTCCTTTTCATAGTGGGATTGGTACTCTGTTCAGAAATTACACTAATTTCTTAGTGTATGCTTTCAAATGTTTTAAAATAATGTGAAGGTAAAAGAATTATAATTTTTGCGTGAGAAGGGTATTGAAGTGGAAGAAGAGCGCCCGCCATGACGTCACTTCCGGACTTCCGGTTCCAGCATTGGTGCACATGGACGGCTGGGTGGCGAGCTCTCCTTCCAGTCCTTTTCAAGCATTTTGCGTATTTTGTTATCGTGATTTGTGTCAGGGCCTGTGGAACCGTACTTATGTTTTTAATGCTCATAACAGTTTTAGCGGGTCGGTAAGTTAGTTTATATAAAGAATCAGGGGGAGGCCTCGTGTTAAGTTTAGAATTAAGTCAGTTGGGGCCTTGGGAGTATGGGGATAAACAAGGTTATAAATCGAGACCGAAGGAGAAAGAAAGAGAAGTTTGTAAAACGTAATAGTTGCTCAATGTGGGCTAAGTTAACAATAAGGGAAGCAGAGGGTTCTTATTGTTGCAGGAGGTGTGAGGTCATCGCCCACTTGAGGATGGTTATTAAGAGGTTGAAGGAACGCATCAATAATTTGCAGCAAGTAGCAGAATGTGAGAAATTTGTACATAACAGTTGGTTCCGGTTGTGGAGGGAGATTGCTGAGGATATTGGAAGTGGTGACAGTGCAGCAGGGACAGGCGGTGGTGACGGTGCAACGGGGGCAGGCAGTGGTGACGGTGCAACGGGGGCAAGTAGTGGAGGAGGTGCGGCAGGTGCAGGTAGTGGTGGAGGTGCAGGCAGTGGAGGATGTGCAGGAGGTATAGGCAGTGGCAGAGTTGCAGTGGGTACAGGCAGTGGTGGAGGTGCAGCGTGTGCAGGTGAAGTGTGTGCAGGCAGTAGTACATGTGCAGCGGGTGCAGGCAGTGACAGAGGTGCAGTGGGTGTGGACAGTGGCAGAGGTGCAGCATGTGCAGGCAGTGGCAGTAGTGCAGCAGGTGCGGGCAGTGGCGGATGTGCAGCGTGTGCGGGCAGTGGTGGATGTGCAGCGTGTGTGGGCAGTGGTGGATGTGCAGAATGTGTGGGCAGTGGCAGAGGTGCAGCGGGTGCAGGCAGTGGCGGAGGTGCAGCAGGTGTGGGCAGTGGCGGAGGTGCAGCGGGTGCAGGCTGTGGTGGAGGTACAGCAGGTGCAGGCAGTGGCGGAAGTGCAGTGGGTGCAGGCAGTGGTGGAGGTGCAGCATGTGCAGGCAGTGGCGGAGGTGTAGCGGGTGTGGGCAGTGGCAGAGGTGCAGCGTGTGCGGGCAGTGGCAGAGGTGCAGCGGGTGCGGGCAGTGGCAGAGGTGCAGCTTGTGCAGGCAGTGGTGTTGGCGCCAAAATATAAATTGGTAGAAATGAGGTATGGGACAATTTTTGTGGGTGATGAGACAACTAAATATGTCAATCCTTCATTCTGCAGGAAGGATCATAAACATAGAATTCTGTGCAGTTTTGAAGGAGCAGGAGTTAAGGACATTGAAAGAAGGGTAAACGATATTGTGGCGGGTCATGGCAGGATGAAGTCGGTTGTGGTACACCTAGGTGTGAATGATTTTGGGAACATTTACTCAGAGGTTTTGAAAAATAGATACAGGATATTGAGTAAGCGGCTGAAAGCAAAGGTATGTGAGCTCATGTTTTCTGGTATTTTCCCAAGATTAGGAAACAACATAGAAACTAGAGGGGGAGCACTCGGGAGAGTGCAAAACCTCCGCCGCCAATACTGCTGGGTCACTCAAGTGAACCTTATATCTTATTCATTAAATATGATGTCAACAGTGCTGACAGTTATAGTTCTTTTCTCCAACATTTTTTTTTTGGGGGGGGGGGGTGGTTGGAAATGACTTAAAACATGTAGAAATGCAAAAAAAAAATTTTTTTTCTCCAACAATTTTTTTTTTGGGGGGGGGGGGACAAAGTCCAAAATCTGATGGCATGATCCTTGAACCATACCTAACGCCCCCACCAAGTTTCGTCGAAATCCGTCAAAGAGTTTTTCCCTAATACTGTTAACAAACAAACAAACAAACAGAAATGGGTGAAAACAGTAACCTCCGATCTTCGATGGCGGAGGTTAATTATGAGCAAAACCTCATCTTGGATAAGTGGAGAAACAACCAAATCTACAAGTGGAGAAACAATTCCCATCGCTATAGTGGTGGGAATTGTTTTTCATGAAGATTCAAGATATGTGCTTCAAACCTATCTTAAACAAAAACAATTCCCATACCTATTGTTGGGCAATGCCAAAAGAGGAAAGAGTAAAAAATAAAGAGGGTGGGTGGTGGCATCTACTTATGAAGATGCGTGTGAGGTACGCAAAAGAGCAGAAATTTTGACATCGTTCCTCCACACTCTTCCTCTCTCACCCCCCCCCCCTCCCACCACCATTCAAACAGCAGCATGGTGGAGACCATGTTGGTAAGGCCATGTTGCATTGCCCTAATTGGAATCAGTGATTCCCATGGCTGCTCAGCAGAAATTCTCCCACCCTGCGATGGAATAGTGTGACATGTCCATAGTGCTCAGCTCCTGAAA
The DNA here is from genome assembly GCF_056783735.1 of Eptatretus burgeri. Taxonomy (NCBI): domain Eukaryota; kingdom Metazoa; phylum Chordata; class Myxini; order Myxiniformes; family Myxinidae; genus Eptatretus; species Eptatretus burgeri. The sequence continues at coordinate 99,864,059 of NC_140961.1, forward strand.
TGTTCACAACCTGTCAACAGTTTTGCCAAAAGCATTGGCCTTCACCACCTCTGCCTTCATGCACTCATCAAAACCTCCTGGATATACAACTGTATATACATCAAATGTTTCTCAAATATTGCTCAATAGTCATTTCTTGCTTTTCCAAAATGAATGCTCAAATATAAACAAAACTAAGAATATGCCACTGTGATGCAGACTAAATCAGTGAGCTCCCCATCTTTACTTTTTAACAGCACATAAGTTTGTCATGTGCTGAGAATGTGATAAGCAATTCACACATATGCCAAAAGGGAAATAAAAGGGACCTGAACGTATCAACAGAGGAAGGGACTAAACGGCAGCAGACGTCCAAAGGGAGAGGGGGAGGACTGGAGGAGATGTGGTGTTTCAAGTTGGGGCCAGGAGAAAGGTAGTTTTTCTTCATTGATCTCTTCAGATGGATGAAAAAGTGAAATCAAACACTTTTTACTGCTGCTGAGAAATTTTTGTTTCAACAAATTGCATGGCCATTGCTGATGTACTAAATATATCAGCCGATTATAAAGGGACATTAAACTTAAACCACGTTGGGCATTCAAGAGGTTATTGGAACAAGATAATCCAAGAAACGCTTTTATTTTGGAACTTACAAGTATTTAGAATCAGAAAGAAAAAAAACATTTTCCTCACCAATTATAGATATACCTATCACGGGCAGATCCAGAGAAAATTTAGGTGGGGGAGTTGACTGGAGGTTAAGATGTTCACAAATCGCAATATCGACCACAAAGCCTGACTCAAGTCAATGTATTCATCTTTTATTTTTCACTTGACAATATTTAGCTTAAAGAGATAAGTTGTCCTCAATAATGATGAATTTAAACTTGTGCCAATCACAAAAGGTCTACTGAATGAAATGACAGTTTCCTATTTGTACATCGTGAGCTCAACTTAAGTAAGTCCAGAAGCTCCATTTGCTGTGGATTTCCCCATGCAAAGTCACCAATGATGCCATTTGTATCTATGTCTACACCATAGTGAATGTGCGTTAGCAGCAGTCCATCCATCTGACCTTCACACATTGTTGTCTGAAGTGAAATACTGCAGAGACTGTTGTCCTTCCAGTAGGATCTCCCAATTCAGCCAGAAAACTCTGTAATTCTGTCAGAGTGGTCAATGGGTTCTTGATCACCTCCCTGTACTAAGGTCGGTCTTGCCCAGTTACTCAGTTTTGTTGAAAAGCCAGTTCTAGGAAGAGTCTGGGTAGTTCCATATTCTTTCCATTTCCTCATTATGGAGCTCACTGTGCTCTTGGGAATGTTCAACACTTTAGAAGTTGTTTTATACCCTTCTCCAGATTATTGCCTCCTCACAATTCTATCTGGGAGTTCTGCAGAGCTGTTATGTTCCTTGGACTACATGGTAGTGTTTCTGCTCTGATATGCACTGTCAACTGTGGCACTTTCTATAGAATTTGTGTTTCTTTCTAAATCATGTCCAATCAATTAAATTGGCCACAGGTGGACTCCAATTAAATTGTCGAGACATCTCAAGGATGATATGATCACAGGAAATTGAATGCACCTGCGCTCAATTTGGAGTGTCATAGCAAAGGGGTTGAATACTTATGGACAAGACATTTCTGCATTTCATTTTAAATAAATTTACAAATATTTCTAAAAACACGTTTTCACTTTGTCATGATGAGGTATTTAGTGTAGAATGGTGACAAACAATTTTCAATTTAATCCATTTTAAATTCAGGCTGGAACAAGAAAATGTGACAAAAGTCAAAAGGTATGAATTTTCTAAAGGCACTGTGTGTAATCAATGCACATCTTACACTGAGGAAGCAACTTTTGTTTGTTGTTCCACTATTCAACACACCAAATATAAACTCTGCTTTTGAGATGGATAATTTTCCAATGATAGATCCATGGATGTTGTAATTATTTGCATCGGATAACAAAGTAAATATCTGCAAGGGGGTCAAAGCCAAGCACATTCAACAATTGGCATTGCAAAGGATTAGAGTAAAAAACGGTTTTGCCCGGAGCTAGTAGCATCCTACCAGAGAATAAAGTGAAACAAATGTGTATGATATGCGTAAAAAACTGTGTTTTTATTACCCCAAACTCAATTGTTTCTTTTCACAAGTTCAGGAGATGAAATGATGAATGGTTTTACGAGACTGAGTCAAAGAAGATTTTGGGCTCTTTGGCACTGATATTCATGACGCAAATACACAAAATGTTTCGAATACATATCAACAAAAACAGATCAGATGTGCACAAAATGCTATGAAAAAGACTCCAAACATGAAAGCTAAACTCACCATTGCGGATTGTCAGATAGTCGTAATATCAGAAAATGTCGCTTTGTCAGAAAAACAGCCCATGACATCGCTATTGATTGAAGCTTGAATAATGCGTGCCAAGTGGCTTCACCAAGCAATCCACTTCACCAAGCAATAATTTTTATTTGTATTTATCTATGTTGAAGTGACTGGTCGCATAATGGAAGAATGTACAAAAATGGGAAACGTCATTGAAAATAAAATTTCATATTTTCAGCGAGCCAGCCACCGCTTGTTGCGCTGCAGAACAGCACGTGGCCAACACACGCGAGTGGCCCCTGAACTTTGTTCAAGTCAATAGATATAGTATTCAGTGACAGTGTGAATATTGTGGAGCACTCGCCAAGTAACTAAAGTTCTCCAATGAAATGGTTAAAAAGGAACGGCTGGCTTAGCCAGGAATGATTAGTCATATTAAACACCTCCCAGATGCCCAAGCAATGTCGGATTTGGACAAATGAACACTTTTTTTTAGCAGTCGGAACTGCTGCCAAATTCGATTCTGGAGCTGAAATTTTGGAATTCAACTTAGTTTAAGAGATTCTCGAGGTTATCACATGTGCGGAAATTAAATAAAACCACGAATACTGACGTCTACGGGCGTTTATAAGCATTGCAATGTACCCTGTGATTCGTAGCTATGATGAACAGGCATTTGATAATATGAGTGAGGAAAGCGGAAAAAAAAAACTTTATCGTGAAGAAATCATTGCGGCCTGTTCCAAGTCAAGGCATAGTTGAGCAGGCCAAAAATATGGCTGCTTCAGACCCTAACGAGGTTACACAGGATATGCCTTCAGAAGGCTGTTAATCATCTTCAAAAGGGATGTTTTTAAGAACGAAAACACCAAATTTTCACTTGTGGACTTCCTTGGTGTTTTCTTAGTATGTCTGTAAAGTTTCAGGCTGTTATGACTCATGGTTTTGGAGTTATGGAGGATACACACACCCACACAACACACTTATTAGTCAAATCATTATATTACAAATGTGATATATGTATATATATATATATATATATATATATATATATATATATATATATATATATATATATGTATATATATCGTGTGGAGTGTGACAAGCGCTACTCCAATCTCCAATGGACTAAGTCCTGCGCATTCACACACTAAAGCATCACTTCCGACCCAAAGGCATCGGCCAAGACACTGATGTCAAAAGAGATTTTATGGTAACAATTGGTTAAACATCAAACGGAGCTGGCTATAAGTATTTTGAGCTTATTTACCCTCATTAGGATGACATGCCATATAAATATATTATCATGTCCAGGGGGTTAAGTTAATTATCCCTCCTGACCCAGTTGTCATGGACAGGCGGTTACCACCGACGAGAACAAATCGCCAAATGATTTCCTTTGGAGGCAAACAGCCAAAACCCTTGGGGATTATGGCGCGCGTGAGACAGCAGGTGGCGAAGCACGTATCAGAGGTGTTCACCAGGACTGAAGCACAAGGGTTTATACTCAAACCCCTCTTCCTGTGCAGGCTGGAGTTCCTCAAGGTAGCGTTCTGGGCCCTGTTCTTTTTCTGGTTTTCATTAATGATCTCTCGGACTCTCTGGAAAATCCTCTATTTCTCTTTGCCGACGACTCCACCCTCTGCCGTACCATCTGTCATCCCTCAGACTGGCAAGCAGCAGCTTCTTCGCTCACTGCAGATCTGGATAAAATCACAAACTGGTCCAACACGTGGAACATGTCTTTCAATCCAGACAAATCTCACACTCTCACTATGTCTCTTCGAAAGGACCGTTTACAAAACCCCCCATCCACTTTCTCAACAATCCTCTGGAAGAAGTCTTTTCTTTCAAGCTTCTAGGTCTCACTATCTGCCATGACCTTTCCTGGGAAAGTCACATTTCCAACCTCGCCTCAAAAGCCAGTCGCCGACTGGGAATCCTCCGTCGTGCTCAGTCCTTCCTCGGCCCTCTTGAGCTCCTGACCACTTACAAAGCTTTTGTCCGTAGCCTGATGGAGTACTGCTCTCCCCTCTGGGCTGGTGCTCCTGCCTCCCACCTTTCTCGGCTTCACGCTGTCGAAACCAGGGCATTTAAGATCATCGGCATCTCCCGCAATGAAGCTGAGTCTTTGGGCCTCTCACTCAATCACTGCAGGTTGGTCGGTGGTCTTTCTGTCTTCTACCGACTCCTCTCCAGCCTTGCCCCCCTGCTCTCTCTGCGATTTGTCCCCACCACATTTCCACAGGGCGCTCAAGGTCCGCCAACAACCCCCTTCTGGTAAAACTACCAAAATCACGAATCACTGCTCATCTTCACTCTTTCATTCCTCTTTTTCCCGCCTTTGGAATAAACTTCCTCACTCTATTCTTTCCCTTTCTTCCCTCCAGGCTTTCAAAACAGCTGTTCACCACCACCTCTTATCTTCCCCCATCCAAATCCTCGATCTTTTCTACCCCCGATAATCCACCCAAGCCCACTTCCTTCATTTCTCCTACTTTCCTTCCTGAAAGTCCCTGAAATGTCCATCTTCTCTTCGCCATGTTCCCCGTCCCATCCCCATCCCTCTCCCTTCCACAGTTCACCTAATGTGTCTGTTCCCCACTGTTTTGTCCCTTCCACTCCCGCCCCTCTTGTCTCATGCCTCCTTGCTGTGAGTTGTGTGTTAGCTCTCATACGAGCCTCGACCAAGGTATACAAAAAAATAAAAAAAATAAAAAAAAAACCCATGACAAATAGATAGACACAAGCAAATTTAAAAAATAAGGGTTTAATGAATATAAATCAAATATTTATAATGGGAATAAATCAACATGTGATAATAAAAACATGGGGTAAACTAAAGCTAATTTTGAGACGTCTCCACACAGAATCAAATACAGACAAGGGGAAAGGTGAAATAAAAGAAAATCCCTTCCTTTATCCTCAAACTTAGCTGTGTGTCCAGAGATGATCTTTTCAAAGCTTGGCGATGGAAGCGCGTCGTCCTGCATGGGAAACCACATCCAAAATGGCGCCAAGTCGCTCTCTGGGCGGGAGACGTATGTGAAGCAATTTGGTGGCGGTATTCAACGCCAGGGCCCAGAAAACGCCGTGCAGCTTCTTTTCATGAACAAACTTGCCACACCGTTCCTCTCTAAGCAAGGGGTCCGCTCACAACCATGGCTCGCCTTTTTCTTTGAACATGCAATGGGATAATGCCGAGTTATCACTGAGAGATGACGACCCTTCTTCTCTCATTCTCCCTCTCATAAAACGTACAACTTCACGTCTCAGCCGAACAGTAATGGCTCGCGTCTTGCTCCAGCATGCAGGCAAATTCACATAGCATAAACACAAAAATCGCCCCGCCTTCTTCGACATGTCAAGGAGAAGTCAGCCAGCGAGACCCTCCGTCTCCATTGCATACCTCACACTAACTATCTGCTATCCGATCATGCCCCCCACTCTCTTCAGAAACGTACAAACTTCACGACCCAGCCTAACAGTCAATGGCGAGCATCTTCGTTCAGAACATGAACGAATTCACACCAGCACGAACGAAGAGAATCGTGCTGCTATTTTGTAATGCCAAGAGGAGAGCAAAAAAAAGACCCTCTGTCTCAACCACATTCCTCACACCAACTATCTGCTCTCCGATCATGACCCCCCCCTCCTTTCATGTCACACCGACCAGTGATCAACCTTGGGGGCGTAACTTGCTGGTCCGAAGCTGGGGGGGGGAGGTGTCTGCTCGGTAATGTTCAGCTCTGTTGTTGAAAATATTGTTCTTTTACTTCTGGTTTTGTAAATGCAAAAACGTGGGAAAAGGTCACAGGGGGCAATCACATACTGGGACAAATTAGCTTTTAGCCCCACCTAATTAACAGAGCACCACCCCCCCCCCCACATGATGACATGCAACAATCTTAAGCTGACAGTTTCCCCGACTTAATTTACATTGAGATATCTCATCCTCGTCCACGGACCATGCTACACCATACAATCCTTCCTTTACTCTGAAACTCCTCTATCTACCCCACAAACAGAACAATATAAAACCAATGTTGACCGCAGTCGTCTAAATTCCAATCATACATCGTGGCTATAATGATGAGCATCAGCCATAGATTGTCTTACACCGTAAAACCGCAAAGTCCACAAACAACAATAGACAAACTGTCGACAAGCCGCTATCACAATGGAACAAACCAAGTGAGTCAAAAAACAGAGTAGAAAAGGATATGCAAACTTGCATACAAGGAGAAATAAAATGCAAAACTTAACCCATTGGATGCCACAGATCACACTTGTACAACAAGACAATAATGCAGGCTAGACTTCCTTTTTATCGATACGATGCGTAGGATGGACGAAACCAGGAGCAAGACCAAAGCCAGTGACGATGGTGTCCAAACATGAAGTAAAACAGTCACGAGCAGGGCCAGCGATGAGTAGGCCTTCAACCAGGCCACGTGGTTGTCTTTGTTTGTTTCCCCAAGTAGACCTCCTGGTCGGCACTTCTTCCACCTCAACGTACTTCTTTGCACTCTGTTAACATGGGGATCTCCTGTCTGAAATCTTTCTTCCCCTCTCAAAAGGCAGGGCGACACCAGCTTTTCTCGATACCAAAGCTTCTACAAGATCCTCTGTGAACCACTTGATTGACCTCCTTGCACACGAGCCTCCCTTAGTCCTCCATGCTGGTAGCCTCCATTCTCGTTCCTCCAACAAGTTCCTCTCTTGGTTCTCTGCAATGGCCTAAGTCCTCTTGTTCCTCCTGGGTGGGCTCCTCCTCTGGAGTGCCATCCACGAGGGCAGCTTCAATGAAAATAAATGTACATCTTTTCTTCCAGGCTCCACAGCCCGCTGTGCTGCCATGGCAAGAAAACACCGGGCAGAGACCGTAATCGGCCTCCTTTAAAATCTGTCATACGTACGGCTGCGATGGGAAGTCCTCACCGAACCCTGCCTATAAAACAGGAGGTATTTACACATCCATAATTAATTTGTCGACCCTGTCTCAAAATTACATACACTGCCTCCTCAGCATCACGTGCGTAATGTACTCAATAAACAGGGACGAAGACTCTGAAGTGGGAACAATATGTTTAAACCAGACATGGGCACAACACAGCACAGCAACGGAAGATGGGCGGGTCACATGACTCTCCTTAACCATGCATGCATGCATTAGCGTAAACTACTGATACATCTCAACATGCAACAAATGACTTACCGTATTTTCCGGTGTATAAACCGCACTTTTTTATCAGGGAAAAAGGTAAAAGTTCGGGGTGTGGTTAATACTCAGGTATAGAACAATAGGTTTAATCCAGAGTGGAAAAAAAATGTCTTAAAAACAATCAATGCTGAATTTCAATTACTAGTACGTGCCCGTACGTGCAAAAAAAATAAAAATAAAAACTTTCAAACCGCGAGCCAGAAACAACCACACAGGCCGTTCCTTCGCTCTCATAAACGACGACTGGATTGCGGCATTGTGTTTATCTATAAATGCGCATAAGAGATCGAGAAATTATTACAATACAGGAAGTCATCACTATCCGGAAGTGGTGCGTGCCCGTACGGAATGTTCACATACATTCCACGAATTATCGCTTGCATTGAAGTAACAACTGCTGTGATACTTACACACACAGAGTTAATTAAAATCCAAATTAAAATCAAGTTTACATCCCTGTCTTTGCTTGCCATGACATTCGCTGCCATTGACCATTGCCACTCCTACGCCACGGTAACTAAGGCACCGATCGATCCCCATCGTAACCGGCACAGCACGTGACATCATCGTCGGCCGGCCACGCACCGGCCTATGCAGCAACGTGTCCTTTCATTGGTTGGTAAATAAATGGCCACAATTTGGGAAGCACTTGTCCGATTAACATCAAACCTTGAAAAGGCACATACTCAGGGCCCAGCAATATACCTGGCAAGTTTCAATTAGATCGGACCAGTGGTTGTCGAGAAACAGCAGTCACACACACACACACACACACACACACACACACACACACACACACACACACACACACACACACACACACACACCTGGAATTATAGATAGATATTCCAAATAACACTTTTGTAGATGGAGCCTCGTGGCTCTGAAAACGCCATTAACACACACAAAAAAAAGAACACTTGGGCTCACATCAAAAGAAGAATTATTCACAATAATCCAATAACGGAGCACCCACCTCAAATAAGCTTGCACGGCCAACTTCCCTCATATATCGCGTTCTTGAGGAAGACACCGCCCAAAGACAAGTTTCCAGCCGGCATCATTGTTCGTGTGCAGCAGAAGGGGTGGATAGACGAGGGACTTGTAGTGGTGACTATCTTTTTACATGCATCATTTTCGACATGAACATCTGATGCAGGCAGAATTAATCCAACAAGCTCATTCCTTACACGCTGACGCTATGCGAGGAAATCATGGATAGCAAGGCGTGGATTAAAACTAGGAACAACCACCAATCAACCCCGAGTACTTTTCCATACGAGGGCAGGAAATGGATTTTAAAGGAAGAACCTTGAGAGCGAGAAGCCACGTGGGACAGTGAAGATTTAAGAAGTACCAGTGCTGCTCGGTTCTTTTGGCTTCCCTTTGGTTCTCTTCGTTTGGTTCTTCCCTCCTTTATATCAGCGGTTCATAACTTGCTTCCTGCAGATTACTCGCGTCGACCAGATGAACTTTTTTACTTCGCAGGCCTTTGTATTTGACCCAGATTCCGAGGAGCATTGGCTCGACGCATTTGGTTGAACTTTCACCATTACTCCCGTCACTACATTGGCTGAGCATTATGCTGGCTGGGAGACTGCCGGCGTTCATCAGGAGGATGAGAAAGTTCGACCTTCTGATGATCTGCGGCTGGATCGTCAAGGTGTGGGAGGAGATACCGTCGGACATCATCAAGCGAGCATTTCTGAAATGCTGCATCTCCAACAAGATGGACGGCACAGAGGATGACATCATTTGGGAGGAGGAGATGACGACAGTGACAGTGTATTGCTTTATCTTGATTCAGACAAGGAGTTATCCTCGGGGTCGGACATCCAGGAACTTCGCCGACCCATAATGCAATGTCCGCACAGTAACGCTGGCGAAGGGGAAAACAAAGTACCTCGTCCGCTCGGATCGCCCTGCCATGCGTTGCAGCGGTGTATGTAGCGCTAGCGCTATCGCACGGCACTCGACTCGTACATGGTTACAAGTTTGTTTCTTTCGTAGCCTTTATTACACATTATTATTTGCAACAATGCCGAAAAGTTGCTGTATTTTCAGTTGTACTAATAACAAAGCAAAAAAATTCAGAACTCTCCTTTTATCTCATACCAAGTCAGGCTATTGAACGAGAGAGGATACTTCTGTGGCTTAGAGCCATCAATCGTGGCATCAATTTCCATCAAATGTTAGAGTTTGATGGTTGATCAAACAAATATTAGAGGCTCTAACATGGTTACCTCCAACATTTTTGTGTAGCACAGTCTGCTCCCAACCAGAGACAAAACATTTGTGGACTTCCAGTGAACGGTAGTTTTTCATTGCTTCATGTGTAAACACTCCTGAGATTAAAAAGAAAAATATATTCTGTGGTTAGTTATTAAAATAGTACCAGGGCAATTAAGGAATGGTACATCACGCAAAAAACATTAATGCCTTGGCCCTTCATTGCCATTAATAGGACTAGTACGGGCCCGTAGGTGCAGCCTCTCTCTCTCTCTCTCAAACCTCGAAAAGGCACATCCGCTGGTCCACAGGAATATTCCTGGCAAGTTTCAATCGTGCAAAAGGAATAATAAAAAAGAAAGAAAGAAATATTAATTGTGATGTCATTCGTGACGTCATAGCACCGTGACCTGTCATTGATCAGCAGATAAATGTCCGTAACTTGGGAACCGCTGGTCCGATTAATATCAAACCTTGAATAGCACATCCGCGGGGCCCCGGCAATATTCCTGGCAAGTTTCAATCAGATCGGACCGTCGATCGTGCAAAACAAACAAAAAAAAGAATAAATAAGTAAACATTAATTGTGACGTCATTCGTGACGTCATAGCACCGTGTCTTGTCATTGGTCGACAGATAAATGGCCGTAACTTGGGAACCGCTTGTCCGGTTCATATCAAACCTTGAAAAGGCACATCCACGGGTCCCCAGCAATATTCTTGGCAAGTTTCAATGAGATCGGACCGGTGGTTGTTGAGAAACGGTGGTCGCAGACAGACAGACACACAGAGATTGCTGGAATTATAGATAGATTAGAACTTGCAAACTAAATGCAATGACAATGTGTCGGCCTTTCCTATAAGTTCACTGCAGTCTTGTCCTCAGCCCAGGCGCTTCAACTCAGCAGCCACAAGAAATAGCCACGCACTGCTACATCATTACAAAACGTAGAGACACACAGGCACACATGCTCACTCACATACGGCAACGCTCATACACATCATGAAAATCAGGGATAAGGCACAATTTATACAACATGAATGTGAGCAATATTTTAATCATTCATTGACATTCTGGCTGGGTGAGTGAGTGACCCACAGCTTGCACAGTTTAGTTAACTCACCGTCACACAGCACAGACAAGGCAGGTCAATTAAAACTATTACTAACTAGCCACGTCAGCTCGGGAGTTCAAAAATAATTGAAATAATATATTAACAATCCAGTACAGTAATATTTGATAACACACAGTTAAAACTTGGTTTAAAATTGAATTACATACCTGGTGTCTTGACTAGACACGTGTATCCGTCCGGGTATTGCACGTTCGGCCATTCCTTCGGGTTGTCGATCCACGAATCACCGGGATACTGGTCGGGACAACAATCAAGGTCAATTAACTGTATTTTGGCTCGATATCCAGCCGATGCATCACCTCATAAATGGTCTATATGTTGATATGACATTGCAAACACTTGGGTGAACACGATGTATCAACAATTTATCTGAAATACATCGACAGAAAAAAAACAAATCACTCGGCTTTGCGAGCAAGTAAAACCACGATGTTCGTGCGTCTGCGACCTGTGCTGCGTTTGTTTTCCCCTTTGCCAACATGGCGGTCGCGTCACCAAGCGAAGTCACGTGACGATGTACGTGTGTCTGCGGCCGGTGCTGCGTTTGTTTTCCCCTTTGCCAACATGGCGGTCGCATCACCAAGCGAAGTCACGTGACGATGTACGTGTGTCTGCGACCGGTGCTGCGTTTGTTTTCCCCTTTGCCAACATGGCGGTCGCGTCACCAAGCGAAGTCACGTGACGATGTACGTGTGTCTGCGACCTGTGCTGCGTTTGTTTTCCCCTTTGCCAACATGGCGGTCACGTCACCAAGCGAAGTCACGTGACTGTGACGTATGTCCGACCTCAAGAATTTTCCGTCTTCGATGAGGAAAGCATTGACGAGGATTTCCTCGAGTTTCTCTGAAAAGCTTCATCAAACCCAAAACGCCCCTTTTTGAGGGCCACAAATACAGAAGAAACATGTATGATATCTGTATGAATCCCTTTTTCTGGAAACAACAAAAAAAATCCTCTTGAAAGATTAAAAAATAAGGAAGAAAAAAAAAAAAACTTATTGGTAACTTCTCTCTCACCAACTTCTTGAAAATGAGACCAAGACTGTTAGACAAAATTAAGCAGACATGGGAGTAGGTATATGGATGGTTGGAAGGGATGGATATACCAAACCGATGTTTATAAGCCATGGCAAGACAGTAGATGGCAGTACAAATAACTTTTTATCACAGCTGTTGTCGCTTAAAAAAATAAAATTACAAATTGACATTCAAGACAGAGTTAGGTGATTATGTAAATGAAGTATATACATCAACGAGTGTTCCATGGTTTTAGTTAAATCTGCAAAAGTTTAAAATCTAACCTTTACCTTGGAGTAGTCATGCTGAGCATCACCTGGAGATGCACCCACTGACAGAGTACTTTAGAAGTTGCTGGAAGGTGTGCCCAGCATGATCGGGCAACGGCGGGTCCCTCCTCCCGCCCACTTCCACTCTCTCCTCTTGCCTCCTACCCTCTGAATTGCCACACCACCCCTTCACCTCTTTCCTCCCTACAGACACCCACCCTACCCCTTCCCTCTCTCTGTACTCCCAATCACCCCCCTTCCTCCCACCCCCCTCCCTACAGACACCCACCCTACTCCTTCCCTCTCTCTGTACTGCCAATCACCCCCCCTTTCTCCCACCCCTCCTCCCTACAGACACCCACCCTACTCCTTCCCTCTCTCTGTACTCCCAATCACCCCCCTCCCTACAGACGCCCACCCTACCTCCCTACAGACGCCCACCCTACCCCTTCCCTCTCTCTGGACTCCCAATCACCCCCCCCCTTTCCCCTGCCCTGCCTTGATTACTGCAGGTTGGCTTTGGGGCTTCCGACTATCTGGGAATGTGTACAGTGGAAAAATGCCAGTGATCTCCACAGTTGGCTTGTGATACCATCTGCCACCACCATTAGGTGGTGCGACATGATACATTTTACCTCCCCTCCCCTCCCAAATCCCTGCAAGTCCAGATGAAACCAAGTAGCCCATGTTCACCGTGAGGTCGAAAATGGTCCGTGTGCCAAGTTTGGTGACAATTCGCCCTTAGTTTTGGCGTGATTTGTGTTACAGACAGACAAACATACAGAAAATGACAATTATTTATATGAACATGAGGGGAGGGTTGTTGCCTCATTGCAGATGTGGCAGGGAAAGCAATGGCAGACGAAGGAACAGCAGGTGGGAACTCATTCATTCATCCTTCATTCCTTATGCCTCGTGTTCTCTCTGAGATTGGAGTATCATGTGTTCATGATATCTCTTCTTCCTATTTCGGCTTGCTCCCGTTAGGGGTCGCCACAGCGGATCAACTGTCTCCATTTCGCTCTATCCTCCACATCTTCCATTGACACTCCAACCACCCGCATGTCCACCCTCACCGTATCCATGAACCTCTTCTTTGGCCTTCCTCTTCTCCTCCTGCCTGGCGGCTCCATCTTCAACATCCTTCTCCCGATATACTCCGCTTCCCTCCTGTGCACATGTCCAAACCATCTCAATCTCTCCTCTCTCACTTTGTCTCCAAACCGTCCGACCTGCGCTGTCCCTCTAATATACTCATTCCTTATCCTGTCCATCCTCGTCACTCCCAACGAAAATCGCAGCATCTTTAACTCTGCCACCTCCAGCTCCGCTTCCTGTCTTTTTGTTAGTGCCACCGCCTCCAAACCATACAACATAGCTGGTCTCACTACCGTCTTATATATTTTCCTCTTCACTCTTGCAGCAACCCTTCTGTCACAAATCACTCCTGCAACTCTTCTCCAACCACTCCATCCTGCCTGCACTCTCCTTTTCACTTCTCTCCCACACTCTCCATTACTTTGGACAGTTGATCCCAAGTATTTAAACCAATCCACCTTCCCCACCTCAACTCCTTGCAACCGCATCATACCACCACCCTCCCTCTCATTTCCGCACATGTACTCCGTCTTACTCCTACTGACTATCATTCCCCTTCTCTCCAGTGCGTACCTCCACCTCTCGAGGCTCGCCTCAGCCTGCTCCCTACTCTCCCTACAGATCATGATGTCATCCGCGAACATCATAGTCCATGGAGACTCCAGTCTGATCTCGTCCGTCAACCTGTCCATCACCATTGCAAACAGGAAAGGGCTCAGAGTCGATCCTTGGTGCAATCCCACTTTTACCTTAAATCGGTCCGTCATTCCTACCGCACACCTCACCGCTGTCACACTGTCCTCACACATATCCTGCACGATCCTCACATACTTCTCCACCACTCCCGACTTCCTCATACAATGCCACAACTCCTCTCTTGGCACCCTATCATAAGCTTTCTCTAAATCCACAAACACACAATGTAACTCCTTCTGGCCTTCCCTAAACTTCTCCATCAACATTCTCAAAGCAAACATCGCATCAGTGGTGCTCTTTCCTGGCATAAACCCATATTGCTGCTCACAGATTGTCACCTCTCCTCTCAACCTCGCTTCCACTACTCTTTCCCACAACTTCATGGTGTGGCTTAACAACTTTATCCCTCTGTAATTTCCACAGCTCTGTACATCACCCTTATTCTTGAAAATCGGAACCAGTACACTTAATCTCCACTCCTCCGGCATCCTCTCACTTTCCAAGACTTTATTAAACAATCTGGTTAACAACCCCACTGCCATCTCTCCTAAGCACTTCCATGCCTCCACTGGTATACCATCTGGGCCAACCGCCTTTCCACTTTTCATCTTCTTCATAGCAGTCCTCACTTCATCCTTACTGATCCACCACACTTCCAGATTCACTATCTCCACCTTTTCCAACCTTCTCTCTCTCATTTTCTTCATTCATCAGCTCCTCAAAGTACTCCATCCACCTTCTCAACACACTCTCCTCGCTCGTCAGTACATTCCCATTTGCGTCCTTTATCACCCTAACCTGCAGCACATCTTTCCCAGCTCGGTCCCTCTGTCTTGCCAATCGGTATAAATCCTTTTCCCCCTTCTTTTGTATCCAACTTCTCATACAGCTCGTCATATGCCTTTTCCTTGGCCTTTGCCACCTCTCTTTTTGCCTTTCGCCGCCACTCCTTGTACTCTTGCCGACTTTCTTCATCTCTCTGACTATCCCACTTCTTTTTCGCCAACCCATTCTTCCTTATACTTTCCTGTACTTCCTCATTCCACCACCAAGACTCCTTATCTTCCTTCCTCTGTCCAGATGTCACACCAAGTACCTTCCTAGCTATCTCCCTCACAACTTCTGCTGTCGTCGCCCAATCATCCCACCCATCTTTACCACCATCCAACGCCTGTCTCACCTCCTCCCTAAATTTCACGCAACAGTCTTCCTCCTTTAGCTTCCACCATCTGGTCCTTGGTTCAGCCCTCACTCTCTTCCTCAACCTCACCTCTAAAGTCATCCTACAGACCACCAATCGATGCTGTCCAGCTACACTCTCCCCTGCCACCACCTTACAGTCACTAATCTCTTTCAGGTTGCATCTCCTGCTTAAGATGTAATCCACCTGTGTGCACTTTCCTCCACTCTTGTATGTCACCCTGTGTTCCTCCTTCTTCTTGAAATACGTATTTACCACTGCCATTTCCATTCTTTTTGCAAACTCAACCACCATTTGCACTTCCACATTTCTCTTGTTGAGACCGTACCTACCCATCACCTCCTCATCCTCTTTATTCCCTTCCCCAACATGCCCATTGAAATCTGCTCCAATCACCACTCTTTCATCCTTGGATACACTCTCCACCACTTCATCTAACTCACTCCAGAAATCTTCTTTATACTCCATCTCACACCCCATATGTGGGGCATATGCAATGATGACATTCATCATCACCCCTTCAATTTCCAACTTCACACTCATCACTCGGTCAGACACTCTCCTCACCTCCAATACCCTCTTGACATAATCTTCCTTCAGGAATCCCCCAACACCATTTCTCCTCCCATCCACACCATGGTAGAACAGTTTGAAACCACCTCCAATGCTTCTCGCCTTACTCCCCATCCACTTGGTCTCTTGTACACACAGTATGTCCACCTTTCTTCTCTCCATCATATCAGCCAACTCTCGCCCTTTGCCAGTCATCGTCCCAACATTCAGAGTTCCAACTCTCACATCCACAATTCTACCCTTCCTCCTCTCCCACTGCCTCTGGACTCGCCTTCCCCGTCTCCTTCTCCTCCTTCGCCCAGCAGTAGCACAATTTCCACTGATACACTGCTGACCACCACTACCGCTGGCGGTCGTTGGTAACCTGAGCCTCGACCGATCCGGTATGGAAATTCGTTTTGTTGTCTGCATAATGATTTGGCATAGGTTTTTACGCCAGATGCCCTTCCTGATGCAACCCTGGTCGCCTCTTACGACACACAGGGATATGGTACACCTATTCTAACCGGGGCATACACCGGGCCCAGTACAACTGGTGCTCATTTCGCCGACCTCGGAAGGATGGCAGGCTGAGTCAACCCCCTGGTGTTTTCGACTTGGTTTTATATATATTAATTCAGTGTCCCAACGGGGTTTGAACTCAGGACCTTTTGGGTCCCAAGCTACTGCCCTAACCACTGCGCCAACACCAGGCATGTGTTCATGATATATATATATATATATATATATATATATATATATATATATATATATATATATATATATATATATATATATATATATATATATATACATACATACATGTATATTTAATATGGAATAGGCAAAGCCGAGAAGCGAACATAGAATTCTTCTTACATTCGATGCTGCAATTTCCGGTGACTTCGGCCTGGATTTGGGATCAGCCATCAAATAATGTAAATCACGATAAAAAATTATTTTTTGATGATGCGGGAGGTATCTTTATTACTTCAACATTACCTTCACAATAACAACTACACTGCCGAGAACAGGGTCTCATCTGAAGAAAAAAAAAATTCTCAACATTATCTTCACAATGACAACGACACCGCCGAGAACAGGATCTCATCTAAAAAAATAAATATTACCTCAATATTATACCTCAACATTACCTTCACAACAACAACTACACCGCCTAGAACAGGATCTCATCTGAAGAAAAAAAATTCCTCAACATCACCTTCACAACGACAAGTACACTGCCGAGAACAGGATCTCATCTAAAAAAATTAATATCACCTCAACATTATCTTCACAATGACAACGACACCGCCGAGAACAGGATCTCATCTAAAAAAATAAATATTACCTCAATATTATACCTCAACATTACCTTCACAACAACAACTACACCGCCTAGAACAGGATCTCATCTGAAGAAAAAAAATTCCTCAACATCACAACGACAAGTACACTGCCGAGAACAGGATCTCATCTAAAAAAATTAATATTACCTCAACATTACCTTCACAACAACAACTACACCGCCTAGAACAGGATCTCATCTGAAAAAATTAATATTACCTCAACATTACCTTCACAACGACAACTACACTGCCGAGAGCAGGATCTCATCTGAAGAAAAAAAAATTCCTCAACATTACCTTCACAACACAACTACACCACCCAGAACAGGATCTCATCTGAAGAAAAAAAATTCCTCAACATTACCTTCACAACGACAACTACACCACCGAGAACAGGATCTCATCTAAAAAAATTAATATTACCTCAACATTATATCTCAACATTACCTTCACAACAACAACTACACCGCCTAGAACAGGATCTCATCTAAAAAAATTAATATTACCTCAACATTACCTTCACAACAACAACTACACCGCCAAGAACAGGAACTTATCAAAAAAAAATCCTCAACATTACCTTCACAACAACAACTACACCGCCTAGAACAGGATCTCATCTGAAGAAAAAAAATTCCTCAACATCACCTTCACAACGACAACTACACTGCCGAGAACAGGATCTCATCTAAAAAAAATTAATATTACCTCAACATTACCTTCACAACAACAACTACACCGCCTAGAACAGGATCTCATCTGAAAAAATTAATATTACCTCAACATTACCTTCACAACGACAACTACACTGCCGAGAACAGGATCTCATCTGAAGAAAAAAAAATTCCTCAACATTACCTTCACAACACAACTACACCACCCAGAACAGGATCTCATCTTAAGAAAAAAAAATTCCTCAACATTACCTTCACAACGACAACTACACCGCCGAGAACAGGATCTCATCTAAAAAAATTAATATTACCTCAACATTACCTTCACAACAACAACTACACCGCCAAGAACAGGAACTCATCAAAAAAAAATCCTCAACATTACCTTCACAACAACAACTACACCACCCAGAACAGGATCTCATCTAAAAAAATTAATATCACCTCAACATTATACCTCAACATTACCTTCACAACAACAACTACACCGCCTAGAACAGGATCTCATCTGAAGAAAAAAAAATTCCTCAACATTACCTTCACAATGACAAGTACACAGCCGAGAACAGGATCTCATCTAAAAAAATTAATATTACCTTAACATGACCTTCACAACAACAACTGCACCGCCAAGAACAGGATCTCTTCTAAAAAAAAAATCCTTAACATTACCTTCACAACAACAACTGCACCGCCAAGAACAGGATCTCATCTGCAAAAATAAATACTACCTCAGCATTACCTTCACAACGACAACTGCACCGTCTAGAACATGATCTCATCGAAAAAAATAAATACTACAAGCGAACGTAGAATTCTTCTTACATTCGCTTCTGACTTTACCTATAACTTGTTCACAGCTGTATATGCAATTTCCGGTTACTTCAGCCTGGATTCGGGATGAGCCATCAAATGATGTAAATCACGATTAAAAATTATTTTTTGATGATGTGGGAGATATCTTTATTAAAATCAGTGGAGGAAATATACACCATGTCTGATATTTGGGTCTTTCATGTCTCCGACGGTGCCTTTATCTCCCGGTATGCATCATTCCCCATGACAAAAACCGGAAGCAAAAAATAACCGGAAGCAAAAAAAAACCAGATGCCAAAAAAACCGGAAGCAAAAAAAAAAAACCGGAAGGAAAAAAAAAACCAGAAGCAAAAAAAAAACCGGAAGCAAAAAAAAAACCAGAAGCAAAAAAAAAAAAGGAAGCAAAAGGGTCATAGCCAATGACATGGATTCCAAATTGCCAGGGTATTGTGTTTTTGTTGTTGTTGTTTCCTATTCTCTCATGTGCACGCATTAAGTATGAAGTTCACAACGTTCGCTATTACTAAAACTCTCATCATGTATGTATGTATGTATGTATGTTTGTATGCATGTTCCTGAAATACAGCCAAAATGGTACACGATAGCACAAAAATTTTAGGGCTACCTTACTCACCATTCTCCTGTGGTATGCAATAATATGGAATAGGCAAAGCCTAGAAGCAAACGTAGAATTCTTCTTACATTCGCTTCTCAAATATATCAAATGAAACAGTCTTTTTGCAATGAAAAAATAAATATTACCTTAACATTACCTTCACAACAACGACACCGCCCAGAACAGGATCACATCTGCAAAAATAAATATGACCACAACATTACCTTCACAACAACAACTACACCGCCGAGAACAGGATCTCATCTGAAAAAGAAAAAATTCCTCAACATTACCTTCACAACGACAACTACACCACCTAGAACAGGATTTCATCTTAAAAAATTAATAGTACAAGCGAACATCGTATTCTTCTTACATTCGCTTCTGACTTTACCTATAACTTGTTCACAACTGTATACGCAATTTCCGGTTACTTCGCCCT
Organism: Eptatretus burgeri; assembly: GCF_056783735.1. Lineage (NCBI taxonomy): Eukaryota > Metazoa > Chordata > Myxini > Myxiniformes > Myxinidae > Eptatretus > Eptatretus burgeri. Next base: position 99,883,693 of record NC_140961.1, read on the forward strand.
GGATTCGGGATCAGCGATCAAATAATGTAAATCACGATTAAAAATTATTTTTTGATGATTGCGGGAGATATCTTTATTAAAATCAGTGGAGGAAATATACACCATGTCTGATATTATTTGGGTCTTTCAGGTCTCCGAGGATGCCTTTATCTCCCTGCATGCATCATTCCCCATGACAAAAAACGGAAACCCCCCAAAAAACTAGAAGCAAAAAAAAAAAAAACGGAAGCAAAAGGGTCATCGCCAACGACACGGATTCCAAATTGCCAGGGGTATTGTGTTGTTGTTGTTGTTGTTGTTTCCTATTCTCTCATGCGCACCCGTTAAGTATGAAGCTCACTGCGTTTGCTATCAAGTTTCGTTCAAATCGGGCAATGAAAAAATTATTAAAAAACCAATTCCCGATTCAGTCAAGTACTCTTTCTGAGAATTTGATCAATGTAAACAACCTCAGCAGTGTAGTTCGCTGGAGCTATCTTTTTTTTCTTGAAATGATTTATTTCAAAATCTCAAACATTTAGTACAGAAAAAGAACTATTTATTTTAAAGCATAAAATAAACATCGCCATTTTGATTGAATACTTCCATGTTCATGAATAAATAAAATAGTGCTTAGAAGATTACGCACAATAACTTCTTCGACTTTCTTTTCTCCATTTTTTTTTTCACATTGACGTGCAATATCAAGTTTCTTTCAAATCGGGCAACAAAAAAAATGATAAAAAAAAATTAATTCCCGATTCAGTCAAGTACTCTTCGGGATTATTTGATCAATGGAAACAACCTCGGCGGTATAGTTCACTGGAGCTATCTTTTTTTTTGAAATGATTATTTTTTATCATCCGCTGTCACAACGGGAATCCAACGGGTTCACCGGTCATCTAATATATATATATATATATATATATATATATATATATATATATATATATATATATATGCATATATACATATATACATATATATTCTTATATATTCTTATATATTCTTATATATTCTTATATATTCTTATATATTCTTCTTCCTCTTTCAGCTCGCTCCCGTAAGGGGTCGCCACAGTGGATCAACCGTCTCCATTTCACTCCATCCTCCACATCTTCCTTTGACACTCCAACCACCTGCATGTCCACCCTCACCGTATCCATGAACCTCTTCTTTGGCCTTCCTCTTCTCCTCCTGCCTTGGCGGCTCCATCTTCAACATCCTTCTCCCGATATACTCCGCTTACCTCCTGTGCACATGTCCAAACCATCTCAATCTCTCCTCTCTCACTTTGTCTCCAAACTGTCCTACCTGCGCTGTCCCTCAAATACACTCATTTCTTATCCTATCCATCCTCGTCACTCCCAACGAGAATCGCAGCATCTTTAACTCTGCCACCTCCAGCTCCGCTTCCTGTCTTATTGTTGGTGCCATCACCTCCAAACCATACAACATAGCTGGTCTCACTACCGTCTTATATATTTTCCCCTTCACTCTGGCAGCTACACTTCTGTCACAAATCACTCCTGCAACTTCTCTCCACCCACTCCATCCTGCCTGCACTCTCTTTTTCACTTCTCTCCCACACTCTCCTTTACTTTGGACAGTTGATCCCAAGTATTTAAACCCATCCACCTTCCCCACCTCAACTCCTTGCAACCGCATCATACCACCACCCTCCCTCTCATTTCCGCATATGTACTCCGTCTTACTCCTACTGACTATCATTCCCCTTCTCTCCAGTGCGTACCTCCACCTCTCAAGGCTCGATTCAGCCTGCTCCCTACTCTCCCTACAGATCATGATGTCATCCGCGAACATCATAGTCCATGGAGACCCCAGTCTGATCTCGTCCATCAACCTGTCCATCACCATTGCAAACAGGAAAGGGCTCAGAGTCGATCCTTGGTGCAATCCCACTTGAACCTTAAACCGGTCTGTCATTCCTACCGCACACCTCACCGCTGTCACACTGTCTTCATACATATCCTGCACGATCCTCACATACTTCTCCACCACTCCCGACTTCCTCATACAATACCACAACTCCTCTCTTGGCACCCTATCATAAGCTTTCTCTAAATCCACAAACACACAATGTAACTCCTTCTGGCCTTCCCTAAACTTCTCCATCAACATTCTCAAAGCAAACATTGCATCAGTGGTGCTCTTTCCTGGCATAAACCCATATTGCTGCTCACAGATCATCACCTCTCCTCTCATCTTGCTTCCACTACTCTTTCCCACAACTTCATGGTGTGGCTTAACAACTTTATCCCTCTGTAA